>NC_089526.1:23027682-23348590 GCF_963924715.1 Thunnus thynnus
CATAGATTAACCCTGCCTTCCATATACAAACGCTAAATACATACACCACCATGCTGCATGCTAATAGGGTCCATCTGCTGTGAACTGCATTTTCCCTGAAGTCAAGACTGTGTGTTCCTCTGCACTGTCAACATTAGATTCACCGCAGCTCTCATCAGAATCTTCTCACTATAAGACTCTAAATGATGTTAATAATAATAACGCAAAGAATTTCTTATGGCTGTTGTACATGGACAGCATTTGAATAAAATATACAGGAGCAGTGTAGTGTTCCATCTCTCTGCAATAAGCCTTTCTTACCCTTCTCCTTCTCCTTCAGTCTCCTTCCTCCCTCTTTTACTCTTATCTCTCTTTCCTCCCTTCTCTTCTTCATTGACGCTCCCCCCTCCCCCCCCTTCCCCTCCAACCATCATATCATTCCTGTTTCCCACATCATCATCTTTGTCCTCTCTCTCTCTCTCTCTCTCTCTCTCTCTCTCTCTCTCTCTCTCTCTCTCTCCGACCCGGTCTCTTTTTTTCCTGGAAAGCACTGATGCATAGGAAAGCGAGGTTCCGCTCCATCACCCGTCCAATCGCCACCAACCTCTCCCCCGTACACGAGCCAATCGCTTGCCAGAGATGGCCAACAGGGGAGGGGCGAAGCGTGAAGGTTGGGACGGGGGGTGGGGGGGGGGGTGTTGTGTGTGTGTGCGTGCTGGTCGCTCCTTGACTCGGGGGATATAAAGGATGCTTGGCTGCTCCAGGGACAGGGGAATATCACCATAATGCCCTCTCCATCCTTTTCGATGGATGTTTTCGCAGTTTTTGATGGCTGTGCTGCTGCAGGAGGAATGATCATTTATGTTTCAGAAATTATACTATATTGTTTTTCATTCACGCGTTTGAAATAGGAATAGGGCATGATGATGATCGTGTGATAGTGGATCGTCACGTCTATGCAAATACAGTGATGATATACATTTCTTGTTAGCATATTTATAGATAGATGATTGATCTATAGAAGAAATGTGGGAGTTTGACTGTTGATGTGACATCACAGGGATTCAATTCTCTTCTTAAGGAATTGATTGATTCATACCCTGTGATTTTCTGTTGTAACTGAGACAAGAGAATGAATGCCAGTGACAAAAGGTGACACCTAATGAAGGTGTTTTACTTGAAGCAGTGTTGATGATGGAGAAGGAAGCGGGGGGTAGTAGCCGTGATTTTTCTTAAGAGGTGGAGGTTGTACCATCTCTCATCTTTTTGGAAACTGATATATGGATGGACACCCTCCTGTGCTGTCGTGCTGCTCGCTTCATTGGTCAGTCGACCGGTTTGAATGCAGGAGGAGAGAAGACAAGCAGAAGACATGTCCATCCAGATCCTGTCTGCTGGTCCTTGTAAGTATTATATTATTATAGAAGGCTGGACTGAATTATTCAGCAGTAGAAGGAGGACAAAATGCTACAGCAACAGCGAGTTAAGGCCACACTTTAAAAAGTGACTTTGACATATACGTTTCCGCCTCTCACTGATATCATGATGTTAAATTTGTATCAAAATGTATCAAGTATGTGGTTGTGAATATAATATGTTTCAGCTGCCTGCGAAATGATAATGCATTTATCAAATTAATCAAACGTGTATATTACAATGACAGCATTTGGCTTCCTCTTAACTCTGCTCTATACTTAGAGCTACTTCTCAGCAGCATCACAACTCTCTATTTTTGGTCCGCTTGCTAACTAATGAATGCATGTGAGTCATGTGGTTTCACTTCTCCTCCATCAAAGGCTTATGTTTACATGGAGGTGGGGTGTAGCTACCAGAGGAGCTGAACAGTAGACCGATCATTGGCTTGGACAGCATCACATTGGCAGCGGTTCTCAACTTTAAAGACCAATACATCTCAGTTTAATAATTGACATATGTTACCGTATTCTCGAGCTGAAATCCCTCCCAAAGCCATAGATCACAGAGTGGAGACCTGAACCTTTGATGACCCAGATGGAGTCTGGAACTGTGCTGTGAGAATTTCTTGGATAACAAGATTCAGATTTGGCAACACTGCATCAAATACATACAAAGTTGAGTATATCCAGTATTGATTCTACACAATATTTTGAGCATTTCCCTGATATTAATCTCATCTTCTTCACTTGCGCTTTTCTTGCTTATCTTTCTTAATAGTTAATGATTCGATAAGGTTCACTGATTAAAGGTTAACAGCATATGACTGGTAACTGACTAACCAAAAAGTTATTTCCCTCTGTGCGTTCTGCGTATTAATTTTAGAACCACAAATTTATCTCTGAAATAGCTCTAGATTTTCTACCAGACATCACAGTTTTATGTCTTAAATTTTCTGGGTTTGCTCATTGGAGATGGTAGTTCATTCATAAATACTGATTAAATTGTTTTAGACCTTACAAATAAAATAACTGTTAATGTTCTTCAAACAAAAATAAAAATTCTAAGGCTCAGAGAATCTGATCACAGAGAGGGTCATATAGATCATACAAGAGGCTCAAAAAGATCATTTGATTATAAGAAAAATAAGTGAAATAATTCAATTAAGTGTTAGTTCTTCTTAATGAAAAAGTTTGAAGTCAGGCACTCTCAGCAATGAATGAAACTTCCCACCTTGTAAACAAGCCTCTTTGTACAGCACTTCATAACTTCTGTCTTCATCCAGAGAGTGAATGAGTAATTGCCTTGTTCATTTTGTCCTCGGTTGCCCAATTAGGTGTTAATTTGAGTGTCGGAGCTGACATGGCTTTGCTAGCATGACGTTCATATTGGCCTGCTCGCCAGGTGTGCAGCTTGTGGATTTGCCAGCTATTTTCCACAGTGGAGTCAAATGGGACCTGTTTAAAGGCCCAATATGTAACTTTTCTGCATTAAAATGTCTAAAAAAGACTAGAACTATGTTATATATTTTGTTGAGTTGTGTACTTACATTATCCCAAATGTTTCCAGCAATGTTCAGAGAACTCCGTAATTTTAATCAAAGCTAACGGTTCGTTTCATTTGGTCGCCTGTCAGGCGTCATATCCCATGCGTCAGCATTGTGGTTGTCTGCCAGAAGCTGTCATAAATTGACTTTTTATCCACTTTAAGCCACATTTTTACAATACACTTTTTACATCTTGGTCGTTTTTAACTATATCTTTTAACTAGATGAAAGATTTTAGTCATTGACATCTGGATCTCATGTTATCAGGGAAACAAGCTGAGCACACGTTAGCAGCAGCTCGGCTCGTAGCCCCTCTGGATGTCCTTTGTCCACTGAACAGCGTCAGAGAAACACTGATTTTTAACATGAAACTGCTTTATTCAGTCTTTTTACGGATTTTAATCATTGGGTCCATATTTGTTTTTGAAAGAATGAGACCTCTGCGGATAATTCGGCTCCTTGTAAAAACATCCTAAATGATGAACACTGAAGGAATCCTAACCAGATGAAGCTGACTACATTGAATTGAATGGTAGTTGTTTAACAATGAAGGCAACAACTCCCATGATCCCATGCTACTTCACAATGTCATCAAACTCCATTTTTTGTTATTGTTTTGATTGAGAGACCTGTAACGGCAGAAAATTACATACTGTGCGTTTAAGTCAGGATCAAAACAAACCATGTATGACAGAAAAAAGCCTGTCTATACTGTATATTTCAAATCATAGTCAGCTGAACTGTTCATACTTCATAGAATAAGCAGCAGACACTCATGGTTAAAGTTAAGTAGAATATCTCCCTGCTTTATGCAACAGATCATTCAAAATGTTAATTATCCTAGCCTTCCATCACCGATGATCTGAAGGTCATTTAAAGAAAACATAACCCATTTTCTTCTTTCCTTCCCACTGACACCCTGAAGCCTTCCTTCCCTTGCAGACAGAGAGCCTTGAGCCGCTTGGCCATGAAGAAAAAGTGTAGTGAACCATAAGCACTTAATATTTAAGCAGCCGTCAATATGGATTCATCTGCAACTGGATGATGGGAATATGAGGGTCAGGAATGTTGGGAATGCTTACTTCATTTAGATTCCTATTGCTTGCCTCTCATCTCCTCTGTTTGGGATGAAGAGCTACAAGATAATGTTGTAGTAACCGCACGTTTAAACACAAGATTCTCAAAAATAATAGTCACACACACAACAATTCCCTCCCCCTTTCAATTGTTTGACACGGATGTTGATGTAGGTAAGATGTGACGGATCAATGAGAGGTCAGTGTTCTCAACTTGATTTGCTGAGTCAGATACAAGTGCTGACAGGATTTTATTTATGGGAATAGCTAGGAATATGTTTGAGTCATGTCTAAAAAGCAACCACTACAGCTGAATGCTTAATGCTGAAGCTAAAGCTATTGCTAATGCGGTGTCAGACTCACTAGATGTAGGCTCCAACAAAATTCTGTATTGAAGTGACTGAGACAACTCTGTTCCTCTCTTGTTATGATCTCAACAGCTATTTTTATGTCTGGCAATGTGTATCATGGTGGTGATTTTGAATAATACATTTTCTTTCAAAAGATATTTAGGCTTACAGAGTAGTGATTTTGGTAGTTTGTTTGTTTGACTGAAAGGAGTCACAGTCTATCACATTGCATAATGTTCCTATGGAAACACACTGTTGATGTCACAAATGCTACATTTATACTTATATTTTATTCTTTTTTTTTTTTAGTGTTTGGTTTTATCTGTCCATACAATCTGTCCAAAACAGTTTTCCTGATGAGAGATTGCAGTGACCCCTACTGGGTAATTCAAAAAGTACATGGAGTCAGTGAAGGTCTCTTTCCCCCCTCAGAATGATATTGTCACCCTGTGTTGTTATTACATTACATAGGAGTCACATTTATTTCCGTAGAAACATCCTGCAGATAAAAACAGAAAGTATACATAACTATTTATGGTATCCTATCTATATGGAGTCGGGGTGGAGTCTATGTTCAGATGTGGTTCTGTGTTGTTTGCATGGAGTGGAGGCCCCAAAGTCATAAAAAGACCTACAATTAAATGGCTAGAAGAGAACATCTCAAATTGGGAGCAGATACAAACCAGGCTGAAGGGATGTTTGTCTCTTTTTTTCTCTCTGTCGGTCCCTACTTCTCTCTCTCTTTTTTTTTTTTTACCTCTATCTGTTTCCCTGTCTTTCTCAGCCCTCCCCCCTCTTATCCTGTTGCAAGATGGCTTGAGTCTGAGACACTGGGGAGCCTCAACAAAATATGAAAATAGCTAGATGAGATTAGATTTGGAACTGCTCAACAGTCTAAATTGGTGTGAAATATTTCCGTCTGTAGAGACACTGTTGTAAATCAACTGGCAAGTTGCAAACTTACTCCCACCAGTAAGCACAGCTTATTCACTTCTTTATGTTGTTATTTTGGCACTGAAAAATATCATTTTCTGCAAATGCAAGTGTTTTAAACACCTCTCCAGAGCAAGTAAGCTCTCTGTTTCAAACATGCAAACATGTAACCTTTTTGCTCCGCTAACCACCCCATCAGGGGTGTGTGTGTGTGTGTGTGCGCGTGCATGCGTGTATCCATGCATGTAAGTCAGATATTCCATCAGATAGTCCCGTGGCACCCTGTTTGCATAATAAGCCAGTTGTTTTCAGGGCTGTAATAACAGTCCATAGCCATGGGATCCACTAGCCTCCTGGCTGGAGACAGGCTATGGAGCCATAGCCTGTAGTTCCCTGTCTGGTGTGTGTGTGTGTGTACTCAACAGGACATTGGTCTTTTGTTGAGGACAAGTCTAGTGAAAATCTATTCACAGAGGAATGGAGTGATGTGGATAGGAGAGATCAGTAGAGGAAGGGTAGAGCTAAAAATGACTGGAGAATAGTGGTTAGGAGTGGGAGAGGGCTAGGAGGGGTGAGACAATGGAGTAAAAAGAAATAGAGCAAATTAGTAGAGGGGGATGAGGAGAGGGTGAGATGGATAGAGGGAGGAGGATAATGGAGAATAATATGAGATAAGAAGAGAAGAGAGGAGCAGAAGATGGCAGGAGAGGACAAAGTGATGCATATGTACACTAACAGCTCATAAACAATCCACACAAGCTTTCTCTGGAAACATACATACACGCACAGACATATGTAATAAAACAATGTACAGAACTACCAAAGGTCTGTACGTGTGTGTGTGTGTTTGTGTGTCTTCCCCTGGGAACTGGCTCCAACTGCTGAGCCTGTAAACAGGAACTATCCAGCTTTCAGCAAGCTGGAAGCCCTGCAGGTGCGCGCACACACACACACACACACACACACACACTCTCACACACACACACTCACACACACACACTCACAGACTCACAGTGTCACACAAAAACAATTGGATTCAGTCATAATAGTTTTGGTTTGTTTTGCCGCATCTGTTGACAGAAACCACAGAGTGTGATTCTCTGTTTATCATTCAGCACTGTCGGAGGCATTCATTACAGATACTGTTTATAATAAAAGAAATTACAAAAAGACATGGCCGCTCAGCAGCATTTACGCAGTTCTGAATGGGTTTGCGCTCACCGCACTATATCTCAAGTTGTGTTTTTCTAGCCTTTGCATTCCACTGACACAGAGAAGTCACGGCTGGATTATTTTTGAGAACCCCTTTATATTTTAAAGTGCTTTACAGAGCCACATGTTCGCTACTTTTATTTCTGCAGAGCGAAATTCCAGCCTCATCACAACATTTGTGTTAATGACAATTTAGCGAACGACCTTTTTGCTCTTTAAACTAATCACATGTTAATTTAGTGTTTTGACCCCGCAGTTTGTGCGTGTAAATAATCCTATTATCAGAGCTCAGCTGTTGCTCTGTTAGTGCCGCTGTCAGATGAGGTGATGGTTTGGCTGACCTGATAGTCCTGCTGTGAAATGGTGTGACGTTCCTTCACAATTAGTCCTGCATTACCCCATAGTGTGTATACAGTATCTTGACATTTTGTTACAGTATTTGGAAAAAAAAAAAAAACACATTAGAGTTCT
This sequence comes from Thunnus thynnus, assembly GCF_963924715.1. Classification (NCBI taxonomy): domain Eukaryota; kingdom Metazoa; phylum Chordata; class Actinopteri; order Scombriformes; family Scombridae; genus Thunnus; species Thunnus thynnus. The sequence goes on from NC_089526.1 coordinate 23,034,663, forward strand.
CTCCAGCATGCTCTGTATGTAGCATTAGCAGCCATCCTCATCTCTGTATTTTTCATTATAAGCTCTCTCTGTCGCTGTCTTGCATCTCCTCTTTTATGTCATCAGCCAAGGATAAAAATGTTTTTCCAATTTTGCGGAAAAAAAAAAAAAAAAATTCTCCCTCTCATGTTCTCTTCGTCTCTCTCTTGCTCCCAGCGTTTTGTCTCACATCATCAGTTCAAGTCACATCTGGTTTTGGGCCGTAACTGCCAAAAACAATGATAGACAGCTGACATGGTGTTATCTCAGGCACATTCTCCTTCCCTCATTCTTTAACCTTCCTATTTCCTTCTCTGTCCTCCCTTTCTCTTCTGAGGCAGATAGTGACACAGTACACCACAGAAGCTGCTGCTCTCCCTTCTGCACCCTGCCTGTCAAGTGTTATTTGGTGCACTGTGGTTTATTGGCTGGGTGTTGTTGTGCGGCGGGACAATCGGAGCACGGTTTGGATAGAGGAAGCTGATGAATAGCGCTCCCTGAGCCGTACAAAGCGTCCCCTTCTCTCCTTCATTGATGTGTTGATGCGACTCAGCTGGCTGCACAGTCAGTTTATACTGTATACTGTTGTGGGCTTACAAGCAGACAGATGCACATGGACGCTCAATGCTGAAAAGGGCTTTTATTCTTTTTTATAGTGTTGATCCCTCTCACACACTTCTCCTCTCTCATGGCCTTTCTACTCCCTCTGTCTCTCTCTCTCTGCTACAGTAACACTGCAGAATGCAACACTGAGACAGTATACCAGCGTCACAGAGACAAACTTATTTAAGGCGTTAGTGAGTGGTATGGTGGTGTTTTAGCATTAAAAAAAAAAAACAGACTTCTTGGTGAATTTATTTCCTATAAATGAAGTTCTTCTCATTTCATAATGGGATAGATAGGAAATGTTCCTCAAGCAATAAAATAATTTAAAACTATACAATTTTGTAACTGTATAGATTTTTTTGTAAAAATCCAGCCTGAGCAATGACTCGAGCAGAAAAAATGACAAATAAAGGTTCAGTGCACCTGGGTAAAAAGGAGTTAAAAGGGGTACCAAGGGGGGCCGAAGCGTATTTTACAGGGTAATCCCCTCCCCTGAGACATACAAAGAAATACATTTAAAACAAAGAGCTCTCTATCCAGTCATCTGATCTGAATGGTATCAAACATCTCTGTGTGTGTATTCACAACACAACAATTTAGTTCCAATAAAGGCTGATTTTCCAGCTTTTTTTTCAGTTTTATCAAATTTCTAGAATATGGCGAGTGTGCGTGCTTGTCTGTCTTGAGGTTATCATGGCACAGATGTTAGCAGCAACTTTGGAGTAACCGAATAAACGAGCAGCGAGGAATCTAGAGCTGCAAAGACCCGCTTATGCCTTTGCAAACTAGTACCCACTCAGTCATCTTGACGCATACAGTTGACTCCCCCACCCTCTGTGTCCCTCTGAGAGGTGACAATTCCTCTCAGTTATTTATTCCTGCAGGATCAGTCTGATATGTGACCTGGTCCGCCTCCATACACACGGACAGATGAGAAGGCTGTCAACTTTCACACACTGAGACAAGACATGAACACCATCAATCATCGAAATGTGGTTAGCTCTCAGCTACTGTGTGCTTGAATCTATATGCATTTGATCTGCTTCTCAAAGCCAAGAGACAATATTCAACATCTCAGATCTAAATTCTTCAGGAGTTACAGTAGACCTTGATACACTTTGGACTGTTATCTGAGAGACTGGGCATGGCTAATCTGACCATGCTGTTCCGTCTCCACTACATGGGCTTTTTCAGGGACAGGAAAGGTCGGCTGACTGCGGAACCATGTCAGACAGCTAACAAAGTTGGTAGGTGATCCACGAAAGTGCTGTAGAAGATGTGTGTGAAATGTGTATGTTGATACTTATTAGACATTCTTTGATTGGGTTGGTGTTAAAATGCCTGCACATAATGTATCAGAGCCTGTCCACTATGTTAAAACTCTTCTATCAAAGTGTTTGCTGCAGCCTGAGTGCTGATGCATGTTAATCACAGGAGTTTTAGTCGCTGGATCATGACCTCTTACGGCCTCGCTTTTGAGCTCCATGTCTCGTAAACTCATTTTTAGAGCTTATCACAGCTTTCCTCACAATTTGGAAATATAGTGGTAATCCCTCCCCCCTTGACTTTTCCTTTCAGAGACAACAAAGAAGCTTAATTTCTCTCTCGGAGTAAATGAGCTCCTTGTTTTGTTTCCTCAGTTCAAAGACATTGGCTCCAAATCAAGCAACTGTTTTATGAAAGTGGATATGCATGAGTTTTTGATTCAAATTTGTCCATGCTCACACAAAGGGGGGGGGGGCTACTAAGATAATCAGGTCTTAATAATTTTACGCACACATGAAGATGGTTTAGCATTTAAGAGGTTTATTGAAGTCAAGACAGCGTGAGGGGCAAATACAAAAGCTTTACAAATGATTATAAATGAACGGTCCGCAATGTTTCTCTACTTGTGCTCTAATAAATACACTTGTACAGATGATAAGGAGGACATTATTTACATTGAGGTCCCGGTGCAAAAGTTCACAGTGACAGGGTCTAAGTATTAGTCAGAGAGAAGATTACAACCAATCATTATTAAAGCTTATTTCACCCACAAATCCACTTGGGACAACAGTTTGGCTGGCTTAACTTTTCTTTTCTCGGAGTAGCTACCCGGACACACAGGGAGGGGAGAAACTGTTTAATGCAAAGCAGCACTTGTTAGTAAATCTTGTTTTGGGGAGGGGTTAGTGACATGAGGGGGACACGGCGAAAGAAAAGCCAGTTGGTGAAGGCAAAAAGAAGCTGGCAGTGCCTTTGGCTTTCTGCAGCTCAGTGGGTGGCAGGGCGTTGGCCAATACATGGCACGGCTGCTGTTCAGTTGCCTTCTCGCCATGCAACAATGGTACTGTTAGAAAGCTAGAACTAATAGGGTGAAAACCGCTGCAGACCTCTGTAGGGTGTAGCATAGGCCTACATTGCTTAGGACGGTTTCGTGTTGGTTTTGGTTTTCAATGGCAGTGCTGGACAACCACAGCTGGCAGTATGCCCAGGCAGGAAAAACCCTGATCAGACTTTCAGGTAGAGTATTCACCATCGTACTTTTCTTCCGTTACTGTATGTTTATCCAGAATACCGTTTGCTTCAATTTCTAGCAATAAAGTAATGAGAAAGGGTCACTTTAAATGTGCCACCAAAATGTCAAAAAAAGGCTTTTTTGGCGGGGGGGGGGGGGGGGGGGTCATGGAAACAGTTGTCGTCACAGTATTGCTTTGCTGCTGTTGAAAGGACTGGTTGAATGATGCTGAAAGATAATATTGGATGGTGTTTTTATGGCCTTCATTGGGTATTGTAGTTTTTTTTTGATGTAGTTATTTATATTTGCGCTCAGTGATTACCTTTATCGTGCGTGTTAGAAAAAAATAGAATAGTGAAGGTTAACATACTTGCCAATGTTCCATTTTGTATTATGGTAAGGCATGAGTTTTAAAAACCACAATTGTGTGTAATTGTGATGGTTTGTTGCCCATTTTAGGGAAAAATGATGCAACTGTTACTATTTTTTTTGGCAGTGTATCAGTAGAGCATTTCAGGCAACTAACTTGCAGTTAATAACAATAATGTGTCTATGGCTCATGTCTGTGAAGAAATATGAAAATGAATAATTAGATGACTGAATAACAGTCAGCATCCGACCCTCTGCGTATGTTCATGTTGTCCCTGGAACACAAAGCAGTATTGAGAATACATGCGTACTGTTACAAAAAAGTTCTACTTTTAAAATGTGTGGTGTTTTACAGCTGCATTATTTCTCTACCCCTAAGAGGACAAAATAACAGGAACACCTCACATTATAATGCAAACCAATACAAAAGCCTTACTTTAAATAATATGGTTGTGAAGTGTATACGTTTTTCATTGAGGCTGTGTCTGTGAGGTTGTGGTGTGGATTTAAACTTTTGTGTTGTTAAGCAAAATCCTGTTTAGTTTCTTTCAGCCAGTGTTTCTGAGGCTGAACCGCCAACTCTGTTTCTCTGTGCAAGTGCAGTTCGTCTGAGTAATTTTGACACGTAATGCGTTTGCAGCGTTTGCAACAGAATTGACTCAGACTGTGTGAGTATGTCTGTAAGTTACTTTAAGTTGGGCTAAAAATTACTGTAATGTCTACATCTCCATAAAAGCTGACACACACTGGCTTTCAACTTAATATGACTCACTTTCATTTGCAGTAATGCAAGCAAGTTGTGCGTGTGTGTGTGTCTGTGTGTGCGTGCGTGTGTGTGTGTGTGTGAAATGAAGGGGATACAAAGGGTCACTACTTTATGCACATTGCTGTCTTTTTTATCACTTAACTGCCTCTCATACTTAAGCTGCCCTGATTTAAGTTTAGTATCCAGGTCATTCTGCTCAGCTTGTGCTATGCAGCATAGACACAGAACTATTTTAGTTGCAATAGAATATAAATAGTAAAAAAAGTTCCTCAGAGGATACTGTTCAGCCAATATTTACTGAATGTTAAAGGCATACTGTGGTTAAAAACAACACGGTTAATAAGCCTGCATAGCCACCGTCTGGTAACCATAGAACATCAGTGCCATGTGCTAAAACAGGCTGACTGGGCGCAGGTAGGACCTAAAAGTGCCCATACAGCAGGTAAACTCAGGCAAGTACTGTCCATAACACCAAGCTTGGCTTTTGCCTCCTCAAATACTCTGATCAGGTAGTAAGGCCATCACTCTCAATAAAAATGGAAGTGTTCTTTTTCATCCCTCCTTCGCTCTCCAAATCCCCTCTTGCTCAATCACCGCGACTAGGTGCCTGCAGGGGTAATGGATGCAGATGTCTGAGAAGATGACTGCTCTGAGGCGATTAGGGGAAATAGTGCTTTTTTTTCATGAGGAGGGCACTGCAGACTGAGATCACAACAAGGCTAGCTGAGGGTGGATTTTTAAAGGTTCTGGTATAGTTGGATTCAAAGTATATATGCAAAGACCTGGGGCAGAACTTGAAGTCATGGGCCCGGGTGTTTTCTTGTGATAATAACTCTGCTATCTAAAAAGTCTTTTCACTTGGGACATGTGAACCTTTTGTCCTTACAGTACAGTAAAGTACATTAAAATCTCTGTCCTTTTGGCTTTTATTGCAAGATCAATGGGTAAGTTCTCTGTCAGATCCTGTAAAAGCCATAGTATCAGTGCACAATGCTTTCACTGCATCCTAACAATCACTGTTCAGCGATATGAAAAATTGTCATCCACTTGATGACCTATCAAACAGACTTTTAAAACCCAAGACTCCATACAGACATTGTCCTATTTTTTATGCCCCCCAGGAGAAATTATTATGACAGTCCTTCTGTATAAATGCTGGATAGATAGAAAATAGAGTTGCAGACAGTTGATATCCACAATGACAAGGGGACAAGTGTCTCCAAACAAAAGGTTGCTACTTCAGTCCTCTGTTACTGACACTGCCTAAAAAGGCTTCTGCCTGTCAAAAGCCATGTTTCAACAGCTTTCCTCAGGTACTAAGAACATTTTAAGGAACTCACTTCCTCTACCTGTGTTTCCACCAGAGGGACCAGGGTCTAAATTAAGCTCCTGTTTTACCCCACAAAAAGTCCCTGCTCAGGGGGTACTACTTTCCAAAAGTACAGGAACTTTGTGGGCGGTGTCTGCAGGGATGACGTCACTGACTGGTCAAACACATAGCAACACGTTGTCAGCTTCCCGACTCATTCTGAAAAAGAGCGAGTGAAAAAAGAGATGATTAGCACAAGCGAGCTGAGAACACCAGTGAGCAAGAGAGAGACAGAACAACAGTGGTCGAACGAGCTAGAGAGTGAATGAAGAGAGGGAGCGGCGGTAGCGAGAACAAAGCAGTGAATGAGAGAAATAAAACGTTATTTTCTGATTGTTTCATGGTAGTTACATTCTAAAATAAATAACTATCAAACACTGAACAGATGTTATACTATGGAAACAGATGCTCTTGGTTTCAGTTTGATTTTCCTCCTCTGAATTTTTCCTCTTCATTCATTCATCACATCTAACTCATGCGGCAGTAAATACAAAGAACATAATACTGTTAATACTGAGTCTCTAAATGCTGCCATCATCTTTAAACTCCTCACAGGTCTAATTTGCATGATCTACCTGGTTCCTCAGATGCAGTGGAAACACAAACAGGACTGTACTACAGGGACGTTAAAGTTCCAAGTTAAGTCCCTGAGATTAGCTCCACCGGGTTCAAAGTATCTGGAATTTTTGTTGGAAATGTGGCTAAAAGTGTTGACAACATTGATTCACACGCTCTCATCTTTTTAATCTTACCTATGTTGCAGTGTGTGGACACAAAGCTCCATTAAATAAAGACAGCATTAAGTACTGGAAAGTGACACACAGAGTTGCCAATAGTGAGGCCTAGGGGAACACTAACTATGTCAGAAGTCAATAGAGTCAACAGAGGGAGGGGAGAATGGAGAGAGAGAGAGAGAGAGGCAGACAGAGCGGTAGAGTGTCACACGAGAGGTGAGAAACAAAAAGAAAGGAGGAGATTTGTAAATTATACACAGAGGTGAGGTTGTTATTCAGGCTCACTGAGGTGTGAAAGGAATAGAGGAACAGCTGTAGCAGCATAATAAAAACGCACATGCAGTACTTATATTCTGTAAAGGTTTATTACAACCTTAACCAGATTACAAAGGAAACAACTGCACACACAAACAGACAGCCACACGCATTTTCTAATTTGTGCAGCATGCGTTTATCCTTGGGCTGTCTCCAGGTTGTGTGTATTTTTGTGTATGCTTCTTCTCCTCTTGCTACACATGAATGTTGCAGCACTTCAGAAGTGTGTGTGTGTGTGTGTGTGTATGTGTGTAGGACTGCAGGACTGCAGATGTGAGCACAGTAGTTCATTATACATCAATGAAACTGCTTTGATTGTGTCCTTCATTGGCCTCACAAACAGCTCAGTGAAATAGCTCTTCACACATGTGCACTCACTGGTTTGCATAAGACTGCTGACCATTTGTTTTAATGCTGCCCCTTAGCTGCTCACACAGAGAGTTATATTTAGGGTATGAGTTAGATTTGTTGTACTGTATAGTGTGGGAATGATTTACAGAGCTTTCTGTTCTGCAGATTATATTTAGGTGAAGATATATGTGTTTCACTCTGTCATCCCTAAGGTTCTGTCGTGTTATGTCCTTTATGAATTATTTATACACAGCACATTGAGGTCAAATGTTACATGTAGGTCATTTGTTTTTGTAAAAAGCATGGAAATATTGCTAGTAAAATACAGATGCATTTCAAATTTAAATACTCGTTGTGCCTTAAAAGTAAAAAATATTTGTGAAATATTCACTGTTGTGAAATATAGTTCATTGTGGCAGTGCAGTGGTCGTTGACCTGTCCCAGTTACTCCTATTTGTGTTTGAGCAGCAGAAGGTCGTGTTAGGAGAGATCATGGCTAGTGCTGAAATGAGAAGTGGATCAATCAAAACAGAAAATGAATCAATGACCACTTTGATTGTCAATAAATCATTTAAGTTAAGCAAAAATGCCAAAATGTTCTCAAGGTCCTGCTTCTCAAATCTGAATATTTGCTCATTTTCTCCCATTTTATATAATTGTGTATTTTGAAATATAGGACTGTTGGCCAGACCAAAAAAATGTGTATTTGAATACATCAGCTTTTCCTCTGGGAAATTGTGATGGGTTTTTGAACGATTTTTGGACATTTTAGTCAGTTTAACAAAAAAAAAAAAAATCGGCAGATTAATGGATTATGAAAATAATTGTTAGTTGTATCCCTTATTATGGGGTTAACCTACAGTATAAACAGTATTTGTGGCTGACAGTAACTCCATATACTGCTGGTTAAGTTAAACAAATTGCAGGAAGAAACAAAACAATTATTCAGTGGCGGAACAGCGTTGTTTTTATCTGAAGGCGCCACGCTGCAGTTACAGATTGAACATTTAAGCACAGTGCCAGAGCACCATGAGATGAGTTTTTTATTTCCTTCCCCTCCCATTTGTTATGACTTATTCATACACTTTTTTGCTGTGCTTAGGGGTTATATCCAGGTCGAGGGGTTGCGGTAGGAGCAAAGTGTTATTTTTGCTGTAAGCCACACTGTAACAACAATATGAGGAACCCGATGAAAGTTGAGCTCACCACAGTCCCCAGGCCCCCTGCCAGCTCCGGCTGAAGGTCACAGAACTGCAATAGAGTAGAGGCTGCTAGAAGTGGCTTTGTATCTGACAGAAGGATGGAAAGACCGTGTGTGTGCAGAGAGGAAAATAAATAAATGAAAAGGATATACAGTTTGAGAAACAAAGAGAGAGAGACGGAAAAAGAGGCTGCACAAGTTGTTTATCTTATCACCCTGTTGCGCAGGGGCAACACACGCTCGCTGTTATTCCAATCGGGTTGTCACATTGGGGACGTGACAAACAAACTGCAGGTAACAGCCCATCGTATAGACAAAGCTTATAGGGTAAACACTCATATTGCCCACAACAAGTAGAGCCATGGCAGAATGATATCCCTGCCCTGGTGAGCAGGAATAGTACGCAACAGAGCATCTTCATATGACAGATACATGATGGAAATAGAGAGGGAAGTGTAAATAGATTAAAACAAGCTGTGGTCATAGAGCTAAAAGAAGATTTTTTTCACTCAAAAAAGTCAGCAGTTCAATAAGTTTAAGCAGAGCGTTCTATATGTGCAGAAGACAGCTGCTATTGCCTTGCTTCAGCATCCCGGCACTAAATTCCTAGTTGACATGGATAGTTTGAAGAGAATCATCTAGATTTTTCTCAATTTCTAAAGATAAGACAGATGTCTTACCACATACGTCAAACAAATTTAAATCTGAAATGATGAAGATCCAAATACAAACTTAAACAGAACACCACAAATGCAATGCTGGCTGGTATCACACTTCAAACGCCAGCTGCAGACACCACAGCCGCAGCGCTGCTTTAAAAACTGTGCCATTTGTGGTAGACATTCTGGATTTACTATACAAGTTTCCTAGTGGACAGACAGTACTTTTCTCAGAGTGAAATATCGATTTTGTGTTACGCTGAAGTAAAGTCCCCCGAGGTTCTACAGTGACCTGTGCTCTGCTTTCTGCCTGGGTCCTGTTAAGTTTTACCCAAAAAGCTGATAAAGTGGCACATCTCTCTCTCTGAGGGAGCACTATTCTTGGAGCCCTGCAAAGGGTGTCAGTCTCATTGCTGCACAGTGAAACACAGGTCATAACACATGCACACATACACACACACATACACACAAGCTGGCATACGCACATACAAAGAGACAAAGTTACGCATGCAAAGACATGTACACTGCACATGCTATGCTCATAAAAAGACGCAAGGAAAGGCATACGCACGATCCCACAAACCATAATGCACACACCCTCTAACAACGCACGCTCACACGCACAGTAAAGAATAAAGGAATCTGCTCCCACACTTCCTCTGTTTCTGAGCTGTTCCCAAAAGCTCTCCGCACTCTAAACCAATCCAAGTCGGGCCAAACTGAGCCAAACCAGGCTGAGCAGTGTGACAAATGCTTCCCAGTTCTCTCTTTTCACACAAACCTACAGTAAGGTTCACATACTGGGCTCTGACCCAGAAGTGAAATATGAAAGAGCCATCTGAAATCCATCAAGGTCACATGTGCTGTAAATCTCAGTATGTATTCTAAATTCTAAAAGGGCTTACATTTATACAGCTGTGATTACAAATAAATTACGAGAATGCATTTGTTGCATTTATACTATGAGATATTGCTGAATGGTCAAGAGTTGGATGCACATCATTGATATTTGTAAATGCATTTCATAGTGACTGATGCTCTGAATCTCTGATCTCACATCCGACCACAGTTATCCTCGCTGGCAGCTGGAACGCATGTTATCGTGTTCGTGCCGAGTCGTTCGAGACGACAGCCACGGGAATTGTACTGTAGTGTTATGTCGTATGCCTGCTCTGTTCTGTACACATACAGCCTAGCTTGTAATTGCTATGAGTTTGAGGTTACAAGGTTATGAGCCAGAGGATTGGCATCATGTGGCGTGCCAGGCTAAGCAGATGCACCAGTCTAGCCTGTGGTCAAAAGGACTAGAGGCTAGGGGATTGGCACTGTGTGCTGAGAATGTCTGTCCCAAAGCTCTATTGAAAGACGACATGTAGTTTTGTTCATTTTGGGGTTATGAGTTAGGGTTATGATGCTTGTAGGTGAAGAAATTAGTGGTCTTTAGCCCTCCATATAAACTTTTCCCAATCTGATCTAAACTTAGTACATTCATTTCTCATTACATCTCATTAAAGCCCTCCAGAAATGTGTCTTCAACCCAGTTTGGGTTTTAGATGATGTAGGAGTCTGTGGTGTGAAGAAATGTCACAAGGCACCGAGACAATCTGTTCAAAAAGTACTTATACAGACCAGCGTGTTTGTTTGTTTCCAGCCTGGAGTTAGGAGGGCAAAGAGAAAATGGATTGGCACACTTTCTGGGCGCTGTCCCGTTGTACTGCCGCTGCTACACAGCAATGCGAATTTAAGGATTTAGGACACAATCCTTGTGGAGTTACAAAGACAAGAAGAAGGGTGGAGCAGAGTGAATCTGTGCTGATGCCTCTTTCTCTGTCTCTTCCTGTGTTTGCTTTCTAAATTCATGCGGAGCATCGGGAGTGTGCACTGATCTCGCTGCATGCGAAATGTTCAGTGACTTTGGGATCAAGCTATGCAAAGACATAGACTGAGAAAGTATTTTAAAAGCAAGCATGTAACCGTTCAGTCTCATGTGTAGTCATTCTGTGTCCTCAAGTTAAACATAAACTACAATTTTGAGTCTTCACCTCTGTATTCAGTGGTTGTGTGTTTTCTAGTCTTCACTACTAAAACCAAAAAGGGTTGGTTAACTTTTATATTGCATTAAAAACACACAATTAGACAAGCTGCCGCCATCACTGAGTAGACTGTTTTGCATTAGTATCAAATTGGACAAACTAACTGTAAATTTCATGAAAGCTGTGATTGGATAAGCAATATAACTATACATTGAGCATCCATGAAGACACAGAGGAGAAAAGTGCTTTTTTCTATATAAATTCTTCCTGCAACATTCGTCCGTATCGGTAGGACACCGAACTAAACTGTTATTGCGTATTTTACCCTCAAAAAGTGGGAAAGATCATTTTAAGGAGGCTTTGACAACATCCCACATTTCTTGAATATGTAGCGTCAATGCAAATTACATGCACTATGACAGATAGTTCCACTCTTACACCTTAAGGTGCATAGCTCACATGCAAGAGCATTATCATATATCATGCATAATCTCTTGTCAAGCTAGCCTAAGTGTGGAAATACCCCACATGACTTACTATTATTGTCCCTTTGATGGATGCATGCACAAGATGTCTCCATTACTAAATATGCAGAGAGAAGGGAGCATAACGTGAGAATGATTGTGTGTGTGTGTGTGTGTTTCAGCCAGTGTGCATGTGTGTGTCATGAATGACAGACGGGCATCCACTACTCCTGCATTGCTTATGTCTACATGATACACTACCTGTCATGTGTGCAGTTGATCTTCTCATCTCACAGTCATCACCTTGTCTTTCCTGTTACTATGTACGTAGATGCGCAGTGACAGATGAGTCACAGCGAGCACTGATGACTCTCTACCTTTCCTCTCCATCTTCCTGCTTTTAATTGTTTAAATTAAAAATAATAATTAGAAAAAAAAATGTGAAAAAAAACCCCTTATTTCTTGGACAATGTATATTTCACCTCATTTTACAGGGCACTGAGTGCTGACTGCCAGTAAAATGGATTGCTCTCATTATGAGTGTGTTATGAACAAGCAGTCTGTGATTGAAAAGCTTTATTTCATGCTCGGCAGACTTGTAAATGAGGGGTTGTGTGTAGTGAAGAGAGGAGATTGTTGTGTGTGCTTGTGTGTTCTGGTGTGTTAATGTGTGTAGCGATAGGCGATGATGGGATTTCATGAATCACAGTGTGTAGGGTAATACTTTATTTCAGCAGGACATTGTTGAGGTTATTGCTGCATATAAACTTGACTAAAATTAATAAAGGCTCTGTGGTAGTGTGCGTACTTGCAGCATTGTGCCTCTTTTACTGTGTTGACATCAAAAGTTATGGGCCATCATACCACTGAAGCAACTTCCTCTTCACTAACAGCTGTTTATATGTAACTGCTCTCCAATTTTAACCATACTAGCAGCGTGGCTTGAGAAGTGGCAATTACGGTCGGTTTGTTCCGCCACTTTTTTGTAGAAACAATCTCAAAATCCACTTGATGGATTGCACCAAATTGTGTACATACATTCATGGTTCCCAGAGGATGAATACTAATAGATTTGACCTTTTTTTGAGCACCTTTTCTGCTTGCTTCACTTTTGTATTTTTGTAGTGAAATGTCACTACAACTATTGGGTGGATTGACATGATATTGGTTAAGACAGTCAGGATAAATTGTAATAACTTGTGTTCCCTTAACTTTTCATCCACTGCCATCATCAGGTAAAAATATCATTTTCTCCAGTACATGTACAGTACAGACATTCCTATCAGCTGCAGCTCGACTTTTTCAGAGCTTTTTAGAGCTTTTAGAGCTATATAAATATACATGCTAAATAAAATGTTAGCATTGACTTTGTGAGAATGTTAGCATGCTGACATTACAGTTTAGTTCAAACCGCCGCTGTGAAGCCTCACAGAGCTGCTAGCATGCTTATAGACGACTCTTTATTATTAAACTTTACATGGAATATTCTTCAAAATCCACTGTTTCAGCATTAACATATGTGGCTTGTTCTGTATGTTAACCACATCTGTTTCTACATTACTGCAGCGCTCCACATAGACCCAAAGTACATGTCCAGTTTTCTACTAGATTTGATCTGATGTTCTTTCAAAAAAAGTGCCTGACCACAGTTTTAGCAGTGCTGCAGCAGTAGAACAGAGGTCAGTGTTGGCTGTGTGCCAGTGCTAGTATCTTACATAAACCACCACATTGAGGAATGTGTCTGGGCCACACTTCACAGGAAACACACATGCACACAGTGCAAATGGGGTATTGTTTCATTCTGCTAAGGCCTTGTAGTGCTGGTGTGCAATTCACACACACACACACACACATACTGAAACACTCTTTTGAAAAGACACAATGAAGTCTACATCTTTGTTTTCCAACTTGCTCGCTCTTATTACCATGTTCTCTGTGTGTTTGAGAGAGAGAGAGAGAGAGAGAGAGATAGATGGAGTTTGGATGAGAAACAGGTGCAGCAAGTGATAAAGAGACAGACAGTAACAGTGAGGAAGATCATAAAAACTAAGAGTGTGCATAGAGAGAGAGTCACTCAGCTATTCAGCTCTCTTATTGCTTTTTCAGTCCCGTCATGTCTCAGCTGGTTGTGACATTATCTGTGAGTCCGGTCGTGTCCATTCCGACCACTACCTACAGTGAGCTAATGTGCTGTCATCCGGGCCTGACTGCCGCTCCTAACTCCCTCAGACCGTGGATAAAATCGATATTACAGGAGTCATTAAAACCTGTAGGAGTTATTCAGCTGTCTCTCTGTCTTTCTGCAGTCTCCTCTGTCTGTATTATTGTCTGTCTCGACGTCACCATATTCTTCTTCATGCTCTGTTGCTTGAATCATTATCAGCCTGTGCTTCTCTGGTTCTGTCGTTTCATTCCACACATTTTGTAGGACTGTGTCCCTCTCCGTTTCAATCTGCCTTTGATCCATTTATCTTTTTATCTGTCTGCCCATCCATTTATCTATATTTCTGTCTGCTGTTCTTGCTTTATATCTGCAGGTTATACCTCATTTGCAACCTGGAAGATGCAGTCCGTAGGTTTAATGACACTCATGCTGAAAAATGACTTCATACTCCTATTTCACCCTCTGCTTGCATCAGGCTGTGGGTTGAAAAATATCCAACTTTTGAGAGCAAATGCTCAATTTTGAGCGATCACTGGCTCCTGCTGGAGATTATGGCTCTACTGTAGTTTTAAAAATGAGTTTAGAATCATGACTGACTTTTATTTGAGGGCATTTGGTTTGTGTAAGTGTGTGTGAGCATGATGTGTGTACATGATTCAGCGCTCAGCAGTCTAGCCACTATCTAATTAGCTCATTTCCATTCATAGTCAGTGTGATTAAATGTTTATATTATAACTGTCAAAGCAGCACAGTTTATGTAAAGCTGTTGAGCTTTTTCCTCCACAGTATTTGTCTCCCTTTTTGACACCGAAGTTCTGTTTCCCAAAACAAAGCTTAGATTTTTTTTTCCCCCTGAATTCTCCTCTCCTCTCCTCTCCTCTCCTCTCTTCATCTCTTTAGCTCTCTTTTCTTTATCAGTTATGGTACAACAAAGTGCATTGTGTCTCAAGGAAAAGTAAGCAATTGATGCAGCGTAATTGAGCTTTTTAAGTGACATGAGTGTAAATATGTGTTCTGTGTAATATTCAGTGTAATATTGTGCTCTGCAGTACTTTGGTTTTTACATTTACTGCATTTTAGAATACTTCAGTTATCCTGAATCATTCTTTTTTTTTTAATTCACTTACTATACATTATATTTTACATATATACATTTAGGCAGTGATAAAAAATGTGTGGTGTTAACCAAATAGAAGAGTAAAATAATAATAATCATAATAATAAGAGCCCTGTTTGCAACTACCAGATATGTGATACCTTGGAAATGAAGAAAATATGGTATGATACTTGCCTTTATCCCACATCCCTAGTTAATCCCAAACAGATAAAAGTCAGTTGGTGTTCGTGTGCGTGTGTGTGCGTGCGTGTGGAATTGCTCCATCTTGTTTTCTAGTATTAACCAGTGTGCCATCTGTTGAGGAGGCGAAGCAAAAGAGTTGAAGAACATACCGTAACAGGCCAGGCGAGATAGTGGAGGAAAAGCCTGAGTATACCAGAATAGCCTGAACAGTTAGGGCTACAATTACATTATGTTTAACTAATTGCCACGTTCAGAAATTATATCCCCTAAACAATAGAGCCATTAGTCAGCAGAAGTTCCAAAATAATGGCAAATACTCACACATGCCTATACACACGCAGCATGCGTGTCTCTCTCATTATGTAGGCAATGATTTTAAAAGTACATTTTTGGTAGTGATTTGGTTCAGATAAAGAAAGCACATTTTTGCTCACACACACACACCCATAAAGTCTCTCTCATGTGTTCTGCACTTTGGTCCATTGATGTCAACTTGCTAGTTCAATTCAATGCATATTGTAGATTTTGAGTTTTGGTAACAATGTTGCCTTTTATGTGCACTATGTCAAAGAAAGTGACAAAAAACATATAGATATACTTAGTTTGAGTTTACCTGTAATAAATACATATTGTGTATTGTGCTGGGTTAGTTAAACATGAAGCATTTTTAGGAAATACCGACTAATTTAGCACATACTAAATATGTCACATCCTGCTCCGCTGGTCATCAGACTCTTTCTGTTTCTCTTTGTCTGTTTAAGAACTTATATTGTGAGCCTCCATGTCTTTCTGACATCTCTGTTTTTTTCTGTGTTTTTAGGGTTTCATCGCAATGAGGATATGAAGGCCATTGATGTGCTTCCCATCCTCAAGGAGAAAGTCGCCTTTCTATCAGGTCAGAGATTCTCTGTTGATATGATTGTTTTAAAAACAAAATGTTTTGCATTTTAAAATGTAGAAATCTATTTCATAAGAGCAATTAAGACAACTTTTTTGAATATGCTAGAATTAGCCATAATCTTAGATCTTCTTCAAGTTAGGAACTTTTTCCCTTAACTCGTTTCAAGAAGTTATTGTATCTCTCTATATTGCTGTAGAGATCTTGCATGACAATTATATGTGAAGTCATCCTCATCAATCAGACAAAAGTAGAATATTTAAACTCATACAATATGCTCAGATAAGTGTCAGCCAATCAGAAAACCTCCAAAGACCACAAAAAGACTTTGTGGCTCTCGCACTTGAAGGACATGATAGTTTCAGCTTGGAACATGTACTGTATGTCCCCTAAATGTCACAACATGGCAGCTTTGGTACCATTTAGTTGAACATTCCAACGTCCCTCATCGTAATTGCTACTTGTCGGGTTATTTATGCGTACTCATTTATTCCTCTGAACTGTTTCTGACTCGTCATGGTTGTGACCTGACCTTTACCTCATTAGTGTTAACTGCACGGACATTGCCGTAATTGTAAGTGAGTTTGAGAGTGTTATTCTGTGTGTGCACTCACAATCAGTGTTGTTTGTTACTGCAGCTCTAACTGAAAAGCTATTACCAGTCCTGTCATCATGAGGCTAATTTGACCCCTGATTCTTCAATTTGACTCATTATAGTCATGACTAACTGCCGACATGTTCGCAGATGGTACCCATACAAATTAGCTTCTCCCATGTCAGGAAACTACTGCACTCACTTGAAATCTAATTGTTATATGCTCCTACTTCCATTCAAGAGCAACAGATGTTTAAGTAAAGTAACTTTCTTTCAGTCAGGTTATTTATTTTATTTAATATACAGTACCAGTCAAAAGTTTTCTCAAAAATCTTCTCTTACCCATTTCTTGATTTAGCTTCGCAACAGTCATGCCATAGTATGTAAGATTATCTACATAGCAAGTAATTATTATTTAATGACTTTTGTTGTCATCTGATTACTACCCACAGGTGGCAGAGACAGACGCGGAGGTCCCGTTCTCACTTTTCCAGCACGGAGCAACCATGACAGAATACGACCCGAAGACCTGCGCAGGCTCATAGCTTACCTGGCTACTATTCCCAGGTAGGAAATGTACATGTATATATATACGCACATACTTGTACTTTTTGTGGTTGAGGTTATATTTCTAAATGTGGACATGAGAACACACTCATATGCACACACACTCACTGGCTTGAGACCCTCTTCTTGATCCTAGGTTAATTTGAAACAGACTCCTCATCTTGGACTGTTATCCAGACGCACACAACTCATCACTTTCTTTGTGTCAGACTTTCCCACCTTGCTTGGATTTAAAAAAAAAAAACACTGAAGCACAGCCTGAGGCCACTAAGAGCTGGGATGGTTGTGTTTTGGATTCTCTGTGAGGATTCAGCCCCCCACCACCACCCTTCCTCTTTTCCCTCTCTCATTTCCTCCTGACTGTAGAGTTAGGAGAAAAGCAACTAATCCTAAATGTAGATTCATTCATTCATCCCTATTTTGTCACTCTCCCCTTTCCGACAGTGCATTGGTGATCATGTCTGATCAGAGTGGGTCAGTCGTAAGTCAACATCAGAATCTGCTGTTTCTTTCCTGTTTCCCCGTGTGCTTTGTTGTCATTCAGGCCAGAGTCTAAAAACTACTTCAGGAAGTGTGAAGCCACAGGATGTTTTTGCAGAGTTGCTCTGTTGTGCTCTGTAGTTCTGTGCATTGTGATCTTCAAG
This sequence comes from Thunnus thynnus, assembly GCF_963924715.1. Classification (NCBI taxonomy): domain Eukaryota; kingdom Metazoa; phylum Chordata; class Actinopteri; order Scombriformes; family Scombridae; genus Thunnus; species Thunnus thynnus. Next base: position 23,052,213 of record NC_089526.1, read on the forward strand.
CTTAGAAGCACCTTTCCCTCGCATTTAACACATAGCTACCAGCTGATCTGTTTGGAGTCAGTTGCGATTATCTTGGAGGGAAGCTTGCACTCCTCTGTTCTGCTCCTGCTTTGCAGGTCTAGTGCTTTAAAGTCTTTTTCACGGTGGAGTTTAGGATTTGTCTTGAGGCGAGAGACTGTTTGGATCAGTTACCAAAATGGGGACCAGATTTTTTCTGGGCTCCTTGAGAGGGTTCTGCAGTGTTCAAGGCAAGATCGAGAATACTCAATTTATGCACATATTTCAGTAGCCAGTATAATGCAAATGTTCAGAAATGAAATGTTAGGATCATAACTTTACTTTCTATCTTTTGTCTATCCTCATTCAGTGTAGATAGTTTGCAATTCTGTATTAAATCTGTTCTAAAAACTAAGTGTTAGTCAGACAGTAACCCCTAGAACAAAACCTTGTCACATCTTTTCAAAAGTGCACAAGGCGTCAGATGAAGTATAAATGACCTAATTGACAGGCTGCAAGCTTTTCTTAATTTATGTTACACTAGTTGATGTTTAGTTTGGAGTGCAGCGTAACCTGAATGAGACTGTTTCATGTTGACAATTTATTTTTCTTGGAGCAGGCGAGCTGCCCTGGTGCACATATTGCTAAATGCACATAGTCTGGCTATTCTTTCTTCATCCCCCCTACATACTAACCCATACTAATAGTATGCTTTAGAACTGTATTTAGTATTTTGCGATTTACTCTTAAAGTATTACGTGGTATAGGTGCCTGTGAATCAGGGCAAACTGTCCAGAAATTACCATACCTCCAAAAGGCACAACTCTGTGTTAAGAGGTGAAACTAGAGAGGATAAAGGATCTGTCACAGGTCACCTGATTTTGGCTGAGAAGAAATCAAATGTCACCAACTCAAAAAGAGGTCAGCCTCTCTCCCTCTCTCTCTCTCTCTGACTGTCTCTCTCTCTCTCTCTGTCTCTCTCTCTCTCTCTCTCCCTTCCCTCCACTCTGTTTTTATCTTCCCATTTGGCTGCCGATCTGTTTTCAGAGAGTGAGGTCAGAGTGAGTTAGAGCAGGAGGGCCTGCGTCTGTTTCTGTCTCCTAGCTAGACACATTCAGATTAAAGCCTTTAACACTGAGAAACAACCTTTTATGGACTTATACAGCAGCAGGACTCCTGGTAAGCAGCAGTGGAAATTTCAACGCTTGAATGTTTTAACTATTTTTTTCCCTCCCCTGCTGCTGTGGAGATGTGCATGGGATCTTTTGATTGAAATCTTTTTTTTTTCATTTTGGCATCTCTACAGATATAACAGACCCTTTACAAGACTGATTTTTACAATGAGTCTGTCTTCTTTTGATGTTTTGTAGTGTCTCTATTTCTGTTACATGGGCAATGACAATGGTATAAATTAATAGTTTTACATTGTTTTTTTTTAGCTCTTTCAGTTTGGTTTCTACAACTCTCAAATCAATCACATCTGATTGATTTTGTTCTTTTGTTGTCACTCTTTTTTTGTTTATGGTTTCATATTAATATTTTAAAATTGTTCTTGTGTGTTCATTTGGTCTTTATCATGGGATCTGACCTCTTTATTCATGTTTTCTGCAGTGAGGAGGTGGCCAGACATGGCTTCACAGTCATTGTGGACATGCGTGGTTCTAAGTGGGACAGTATCAAGCCTCTGCTGAAGATCCTTCAGGAGTCTTTCCCTTCGTGTATCCACGTCGCCCTCATCATCAAGCCAGACAACTTCTGGCAGAAGCAGAGGACCAACTTTGGCAGCTCCAAGTTTGAATTTGAGGTGGGTGACACTCATATTTTAACAGTTTTCTAATATCCAAGACTACTTTCCTCACTTTGCTAGCCCGGCGTTTGTTGATGTGAGTATTATACATGAACCATTAGCATTATAGTTTCTTTTGAGTATGTATCTGTATGGATTCTTTCCTAGTTTTCAAAAAGAAATTGAGATGATAATACTTCTCTTTACATCAATATGAACAATTTGTCGTAAGCTATTAGAGTTCTATTTAGTTTAGCATAGCCATCGGTCTTAATTTATCAGCTCTAATTGGACTGCTGCTCGGTGACAGTGGCACTATTCTGTCCCATGTGGGCATGTGGTGCTGGTATATTTAGTCCTGACCCAGTTACTATGGAAACAGGATATATAGGACATGGCAAAGCATTTCTTCCAGTGGTAGTGATTTGGGTTTAGACAAGCCACTTTTTTATGATGTCAAACAAACACTGTATGTGAGTAGGACATAATGATGATCAGGAGGTCACTAATTCTAGATTGGGGAGAACAAGGTGTGTTATCCTCTTCCTCATCAAATACTGTTGAATTTTCACAACTACTGCTCATAAACCAGAAGCACAAGACAATGTTTTTATGTTGCAAGTATGACTTAGTTTGTTTGCAGTTCAAAGGTGGCTAAAAAAAACTTTTTATAGCATCTAGACAGGACAGTTCTCAGTCTTTCATGCCAGAATGAGAGGGATTCATTCATAACTGTCTGTTAAGCCTTTTATGAAATAATTGTAAATGTTGTCATCAGCACATGGTTCACCTTCTGTTTACATTTTTAACTAAATCTGCACCGGCCCGACATCTGATCATTTATTGTGTATTTTCATCGTGTTTCCTTTACTTTACTGAACCTCAGCAGTTTCTGTTTTTACTTCTCAAGAGTTCATTTCCGTGTATTTCCATCTTATTAATGATAACATAAATGCTGCTTAAAATGTCTGGAATGTTTTTTTTTTTGGCCAGCCCACCTATCTAAACAGTAGTGAACAATGTTCAGCCTGACTCTGCACATTTTTTTCAGAATTTAGGTTTAATGGTGGGAAATATTTTGACAAGTTAACATTTTATTAGTTTGGAACATAGTGATGATGATGATGACTGCGATGATAATTAAATTGTTATTATCTTTGTCTGTTTCCCTCCCTTTGTCCCTTCCTGTGCCTGCATTCACCCCTCTTTTCTCAATTGTTTTATACTTTCTCTCGTCCCTCCTCTGCTCTCTATTACCCCACATACACATACATGCAACACCAGACGGTGATGGTCTCCTTAGAGGGTTTATCCAAGATAGTGGACCCATCCCAGTTGACAGCTGACTTCGAGGGCAGCTTAGAGTACAACCATGATGACTGGATTGAGGTTTGGCTTCTTTCTCTTTTTGTTCTATCTTTTAATTTACCTCTGCTCTTTAAAAGTCACACTGAAGAAACCAGCCTTTGATGTTAGGCTTTCATTTGTTTAAAAAGCAATTATGAGCAATAAGCATCACTTTTAACAACCATTTCAGGTGCGGCTCTCATTCGAGACCTTCGCCAGCGATGCAGCGCGGTCTCTGGCACGCCTCGAAGAGCTCCAGGAAACCTTGTCCCAGCGTGATCTCCCGCGGGACCTGGAGGGAGCTCGGCGACTCATGGAAGAACATGCAGCTCTGAAGAAAAGGGCCACTAAAGCATCAGTAGAGGAGCTGGACACGCAGGGACGAAGGCTATTACAAAGGCTACAGTCGCAAACTGCAGGACTTGGGAGTAGCGGTGAAAGCGGGTATGGTAACCGTACCGGCGGAGCCAGTGGAGATTCAAATGACCACCATCACGGGTTCCACACGCATGCCGACGCACACAACCTGGTGGCTAAAGTGACAAGTTTGTTGGATAAGCTTCATGGGACACGCCAGAATCTGCAGCAGTTGTGGCACATGAGGAAGCTGAAGCTGGACCAGTGTTTCCAGCTGCGTCTGTTTGAGCAGGATGCAGAAAAGGTCAGAGTGCTATTCTATTCTATTACATGATGATTGAATCCATGTATGAGATCAGGTTAATTACTTCCTGACCGCCTCTTCACCTTTTTGTTAATATACGCCAATGCTGCAGTTTATTTCTTGATACATAAAGGTATTTTAGGCCACACAGAAGCTAATCTAATGCATGAGCATGCGTGCATGCATGCCAGTCTGAGCCAAGTATTTGAAAACATTACATTAATCCAGACGTTTAAGTCCCCAGATCAACTTTCATCCCCATGTAGGCCAGATTAGTGAGGCTGTATATGTATATAGTGGTAGAAGCTTAACAGATGAAGTGTATTGGCAGTCTGATACTACTGGCCAGTCTGGCCAAAATCCTAATGATGTAAATTCTTATGTTTTTGATTACCTGGGCATTAAAGTTTTTTTTTTTGTTTTTTTTTTACAATTTAAAATGAATTCATGTATGTTTTGTGTGTACCTAAAGCTCCTTTCAATTGGACTGAAGCCTTGTTTTATATCTTGGTGAAATATTATCAGGACTACGTGTATGTCGCATTGGAAGTGGAGTGAATGGATGTGCGTGAGTGTGCCTGTATGTAGTCTGTGTTTCAGGAGAGTTTGATGTTGCGTGTGTGGAGCTGGTAAATGTAGCTATATGAACCGTGCAGACCTGGAGGCAAATGCAGAGGCCAGCTATGGAAAGTGTCAGAGCTGTAATTAAACACACCTTTCCATACGCCAAGCGTGTCAAGAGAGAGACACATAGACAGAACACACTGCCACATAACTGAAGGGTAAAGCTCAGTGGACACACACACACACACACATACAAACACAGAACTCGCTCCTTTGTTCCTACTTATTACAGAGGAGCTTGAAGATGACTCCAGACGTCAGTGCAGCGGTGAGTGATGAAAGGTTTTGGTTAATTACAAACACCAAACAACAGGCCCCCTCTCATTCTCACCGCTGTTGCTGTGAGTAAACATGAGATGGAAAGACCCATTCCATTTGTAGTTCATTCTGTACAACTAACTGCATTTTCTCCCCCTCTTGTGTGTGCAGATGTTCGACTGGATCATGCACAACAAGGGGCTTTTCCTCACCAGCTACACAGAGATTGGAGGGAACCACCAGCATGCTGTCGAGCTGCAGACCCAGCACAACCACTTCGCTATGAACTGCATGGTAAGATGCTGTCTGTATCTCTGTTGTGCACACATATACATGCACAGACACACACACACACACACATACATACATACAGGCGCTGCAATCGTAACCTATCATCATTACTGTCATTCACAGTAACAGGCCACGGCCACCCACCCCTGTACAACCACCACACACAAAGGCACCCCTTCCTTTTCACAGCCTTTATCCCAAACCATTCCTCTCCCTTGGGCTGCGACTTGCTGTGGAATGATATATGCTGTCCTGCCACTGTCTCCCTCGTATTATTCAGTTTTTTTCCACTCTGCTCCAACTCTGCCCCGCTTTGTCATGTCTTATCACACTGCTGTTCCCGTAATTGACCCATCTTGCCTCACTGCCCCTCCCATAGCTTTGTGCTGCCCTCTGCTGCCCTGCCCCACACCCCCCTCCGGCCCCTCCCTGCCTCACTGTAGTCTGTGAAGCTCTGCTGCTGACTAGTAAGTGTAAGCTGAGGACATTATATTGTATTGACTCTGCAGTCTAAGAGTGTTCTGCTCTGCTGTTCTCATCAAAAACTTTAACCCCTCATGGACTTGCTCACTACAAAATAATCAAACCTTTCCCCTTTGTAACTGTTTGTGTTTTTTTTTTTCACCTGCCACTGGCCGTACTCTGCCCCAGCATTGCCTTACATTGTCACATTGCCAGATTTTTTGCTTTTTTTCACAATGTGACTGGTGTTAGGAACCATGCACAGTGAGCGGTGTCAACACGAGGGCCCATGGGCAGCTTCAGCGACCGCCCAAAGCCAGTTGTGTCAACACTGCAGGCTGAGATGAACCAATAACTCCTGAGACAACAGTAGTAGAAAGGACAGACACTGGATGTGTGAGTTTAAAGTGTAAACTCACACATACAGTATATATACAATACACACACACACACATTCGAGTACATCCAGATTGACCACCGCCCCCTCCACCCATTCTTCCACAGGAAGCGACATTTCCCTTTCCTGTTGCCTGAGTGGCTAAATGGAAATTCAGCATGTCGGGGTCGATGAACAATATGTGTGAGCATGGGTGTGTGTTTATGTGCGTTGATGTATAAAATTTGAAAATGGGTGTGATGATGAAAATAAGGTGAAACAACAAAATGGCGGGTGTTTGCCAGTTTCCACAGGTGTCTGAATATGTATCATCACTGGTATCAAAGGTTTGTCGCTGCATCAGCACTGGTTTTGCAGTATTGTACCAGTGATCTTTGCTAGACGTGACAGTTTATATGAGCATTATCATCTCAACAAGTCAAGGTTTAAACCAAATGTTGACTGTTTGCAATTATGTACATAATATTGTCGTGCATAATACAATAGATGGAGTTATGTTACTGTTATGCCCTCTATGGGAGACATGTACCAAATACAGTTTGGGAATAATGGAGTTTCTGTAACCTGTTAACAGTTTTATGTCATTACCATTATACGCACATTGAGCTATTTTTGTAGGTGTCTGGCTGCTATGTTGCACATGTGCTGGTGAACCAATGATAAATTATTTGGTGTCTTTGAGCAAGGTATTAAACTAGAGAATAGATTATAGACTGTTTTAATGGTGAAGAACACAATTGTGACAACCAATAAGCAGGAACAATAGCTTCACATTAATTCCATTGCAACACTCTGTTCGTCTCTTCTTCTCTGTTATTTAATTTAAAGGTTGCAAGCTTTGCAATTAAACATAGAAAATTCTATTCTAATTGTAAGTTTACCGTAAATGGTCATGTTTTAACTTTATAGAAGAGAGGAAAAAACAGATATCAAAAGTTTGATTTGTTTGACTTAGCAAAAACAAGACTAATTCTTGCATGCTTAAGTGAAGATGAATTAGTTAAAAAATTGAGTTGGTAAAAAGCAGAAATAAATGGCAGACAGGGAACATAGAAGAGTCCGACCTGTCAATAAATAGCACAGCATCATCTGTTTTCCAACATCTTGTTGCCCTGATGGAAAGATTCCCCTTATGAAGGTAAATCAAGTGGGATGTCAATTAAGATTACACCATTTTGTACCGTTAACTTTGTCATATACAGTATGCACATGTGTGCAGATGTGGACACAAACAGGCCAGATACACAAAGCAGCAAATCTCATCCTCAGCTTGAGTGTGAACAGGTCATGGAAATGTGGTATCTAGATCTGGAGAGGTATCTCATAGTCTCTGTAAAGATGAACAACAAGCCCCCCTCCACTCAAAAATGTGTTTTTCTTCTTGTTCCTTGAGTTTGATGTTTGAGCTTCACTGTGCAGAATGATGTACGTGCAGAATTTGAGAAGGCTCTTTTCACATTCATATGCTGAAGGGGAAAAGTCTCTCTGTGCTCATCTGAAATCTCAGTTTAAGTTTAATATTAGGTTGTATAAAATATTTGACCAGGGAATTGTGCTGTTTTTCTAAGTTTTGAAAATTGTATTATTATTTCTTGTGCACTCTATTGAGGAGCAGTCCATCCAAATAGCTATCTGTGAACATAAATCCTATGTTCATTGAACACTCACCTCTTTCTTTTATCAAGTTGTTTTCCTCAAGTAGCTTGTTGCTAGTTTCAGTCACCTTCTGCTGAATCTCATACAATCTGTCATCTGTTATAAAAAAAAAGATGTAGAGGTTTCTCAATTTGGTCTCTCACAGAGGTCAAGTATGACAACCTTTTACATACACCATTCATTAAACAATTCATGTGCATACATGAATTGTTTAACCTTTTACCACCAACTGGTCTGCCCAATGGGCACTAGCACTAAGCAAAACTATGACAGACTTCTAGTACTATGAAAAGTTACACAACTATGAGCATGTAATATATTTACTAATATATGTACACTCATGGCCAAACTTTTGGTCATTGTGGTCATTTTCAAAACGTTATATATTTCAGATACAACGCATGGCGCAGTATACAACTTAAACTTTGTAATAAATCCTTAAGAACTACATGTCCTACAATCAAAGAATAGTATGTGGATCAACCTCAATGGGGGGGGGGGGGGGGGGGGGTAGGTTTTTAAGAGTTAAACCCTCAGTACGTCTATACAAGACATTACAAGATTACCTTGAATGGATTAAATCAATGTTGTATGTTACTATATTGTAGAAACTATGCAGTTCTCTTTTTTCTACACTTCTCTTTTTTGTATTAAGTATAGTCATAAGGTAAGGTCTGCTACATTTTGAAGTTGTGATATCACAGATGAACGTTTAGAGAAAATTACTTGTCAATACACAGTAGATGCTCATACCAAGCAGCCCTCCAAGTAACAGAATACACATCACCACCAGACACACTGTAGCACACCTAAAGAAAACAAAGCAGAAGATAATATGCTAGTGTTTTATGTATTACCTGTATTTACATTATTTGTATTTGAGTATGTACCTTAACTAATTGGGGGTGATTGCTTCATTCCTGGTCCTCTGTTTGCATTTATTGGAGGGCATCTGATAGAGATGTATCTGTTGGTTAGAGGGTGGACAGGGAGCCGTTCAGTGTTTGGGTTTGGGTGTTTTGCAGAGGTCTTTTGGTTGCAATTTTCTCTTTTGTCAACTCTTCTCTTTTCTGTTCTCTTGAATCCTTTTCGTCTCTTAAATCAAGATCAAGTGTATCTCCATTTTCATAGGTATCGTCATTATAAGACCATTTGTCAGCATCCATTGTCATATATTCATCATCAGCAGTGTCTGTTGCCACAGGCCCCTCCATTGTTGAAATGTGTCTCTGTTTGTAGGTGACTGTGTGTTATGTGTGCATAGAATAGCTTAGTAGGAGGAGACACTGAGAGAACAAAGCAGAGGCTCCTACCAACATAAATTTAGAAACTATTTTATATCTTGCAACATAAATAAAAAATGATTGGACCACAAATGGGACAACATAGAGATGAGATGCAGTTTTAACTCCTGGCAATGAGGCTGGGTAAATAGAAGGTTTGATTATGTTCTGCAATGGCTCCAGTCCCTGGCAGCTGTTGTTATAATGATATACAGAACACTACACTCTGTATACTATTACATATATGAAGCCCATAAAAGCAATGGCAAAACTTTAATATACCTTGTGGGGCAACTGGCTAACAGCAAATAGTAATAGATCACAAACATAAACAAAAATGTTGAATATGTATATAATACAGGTTATACAATGTACATAAGTGGTCATTTTAGTACACCAACATGTTAAGTAGAATAAAAATGGAAAACACTGGAACAGTCCTGGAGGCATGGAGATGATTTGCATTCAGTTTTTACACACGATGATATTTTATAGATACATGAGATAGTTAAAGTCAAAACTGGATAATTAGGGTGACATTGATCTGTGAGATAAGAAGTCTCCCAGTGAACGGTGTCAGTTATTCAAAGCTGTGGTTAACATTGTTTGGATGAGTTGTCTTTATTCAGCAGGGAAATTGGAGACAATGACTTTACTAATAGACTGAGCTGACAAACCATTGTTTCAACCTGAAGTTCAATAACTGATGTTCATTTCATTTGATTCAACACTGACACAAAATAACATCACTGTTTCATTTGATGTTCAAACACATATAGGCTTAGGTTTGGGTTTCAGTCAGTTTTCTTTGATCTTATATGTTTGTTTTGTCTATGCATTCTGCAGATGCAGCTTATTAATGAGTGTACAAGTGCACACTGTTTATCATAAGTGTGTAAATCAGTAGCAGTGTCCTCTGAGCTCAGTTTAGTAATCCTCATTCTCAAAGTAACTCTCCCTGCACCAAATTGACTGTAATACATGAGTTACACCGAGTAAAGGGACTGAATTTTTAACAATTTGGGGAAAAAGTAGTGTGAAGGACAACCAACTCATATCATAAATGCAGCTCATGAGACCAATGATGCATTGTTAAGCCATTTTTTTTCTCTGAAACACCAAGCTTACTAGCTGTTTGCTAACCCTGGTCTACAGGAAGCAGTAATCGAGATATCAGACAAAATCTGATATCAAAAACATCAACATTTTGTGTCTTCAATGAGATGTGCCAGCAAATTGTCTAGCAAAGGTGAAGTATTTCACCATAGATTTTTTAGCAAAAGTATTGTGCATGCTGTGGAGGGCACTATATAGTAAATAAATGTATTTCTTTTATACATATATAAAATAATTTTACATTTAGAATTCAGACACTGAGTTGAGATGGCTGAAGATACATTAAGTGCACGAGGCAGCAAATAGAGAATGACTTTGGTCACATCTCTCCCCATTGCCTGTTTGCAAGACAGTCATGGATAGCTCATCTTGTTCTGTAGTTCATTCACAAAGCAAATACTACTGTGGCCTCATTTGTTTTCCCACTTTGCAGATTTATTAGTCTCTCTCTCAGCAGTGTTGTCTTCCTCGTTCCTCTTTCTCTCTCTGACTGTCTTGCTTTCTTTGTTCATCTCTGCCTACCACTCTTAGACTTGCCCCACACCCTCATAAGGTTTAAATTAGGAATACCCTCTCCCTATCTCTGCTCCGACCCCCTTTCCGTCCATCAGTTTTGGATTAAGCCTTTACCACCCAGTGTGTTTGAGTTATTTAATCTAATTCATAATGTCCTACAGATGGCTTGAAAGGCCTTTAGGTATATTGGTTGTGACTTGGTAACTCTGTTCTCCCTTTCTGCCCTTATTCCCCTCTTCTTTATGTGTGTGTGTAAGTGCATGTGTTCTTATGGGTTAGTGTGTGTTCTCCAGGTCGTTTTGTGCATGTGTCCTTTCCAAAAATTGCTGTAGTTTCCTGTAATATAAGATAACATAAGATCCACATGTAGCTTAGAGTTTCTCCTGTGATGTTTGATTTGTGTCTTTGTAAAATGTATAATAGGATTACAGTAGTTCCTCTGTGCACTGCTGTTCTTTTGTGTATCAAACTTACCTACTGCTGTATATTCAAGAGCTGTTGGACTCACTTGATTGCTCATGTGAGCCATACTTCTAAGCACACCACTGCCTCTATTATCCTCAAGCCAACATCAGACTTAATCTAGTGCTGTTGACGTCCCATTTTCAAGATTTTCCTGGATTTTGGACAGTGGGGAATGTCTCTGCTTGTTTTGCATGCAAAAACTCCCACAAGCAAAGATAAAGCTATTTAAAACTGTTTCTAAATCCTAATATCAGAGAAAGGCATAATCAGAATTCAATCTCAAAGCCTTAAAGGTTAAACAAAACACAGCACCAATTAAGTGGCTGTAGCTTTGATGAAAACTCGTAATTTGAGTTGCAAAAATCACCTCTCCCAAGACCTTGCCTCTGTTTGAGGTTTGTAGCTGGTGTTGGATTCATCTTTCCTTCCCTTTGTGATTGAAACAAGCAAACTAAGAATCATAATAGGCTCCAGGAGCAGTAATTGAATAGAATAATAACAGGCTGTTAACACAGTTGTTAATTAGCGTTTGCTGATCCGTGCCTATCTACACAAAACAGCTTGGAGCCCATATATTAAAAAATACTGAAAGATTAAAAGGCAAATGGGTTTCTTTTCATTATTCACATGGGGTTATGTCTCCCAAGTGAATGACTTTTTAATGTCCACAAGGTTGTGTGTGTGTGTGTGTGTATGTGTGTGTGGATCAGGTATTCCTCACATTGTGGGGACTCGCCATCCTTATGGGGACAAAAAGCAAGTCCCCTTACATAAATCATTAATTTTATGGTTATGGTTAGGATAAGTCTACAGGAAATGAATGTAAGTCAATGTAATGTCCTCTGAAGTGATGGAAACATGACTCTGTGTGTGTGTGTGTGTGTGTGTGTGTGTGTGTGTGTGTGTGTTTTATGTAATGTATTGACTTTTATTCCCTCTGACATTACTCCCTGTGTGCATGAATGTAATTGTGGTCACCACAGTATATTTCACAAACACACTTTGATTGCTTGGCAGAAATACAGCCAATCTTGGCTGTTTGAAAACATTGTTGAAGCTTCATGCATCATGGCACCCAAAATGAATCCACAACAATACTTTACCTGGCAGCCTGTTCATTTACTTCAGCAAGATACCCAAATATTAACATTACACTATTATCTATAAGGATTTTTTTTTAAATTCAGATACAAAGTTAAGGACTTTTGTGTTTGTTTTAATCTGTGCTTTCTTGTCTCTCTGTCTCTCTTTAAACACAGAATGTGTATGTGAACATCAATCGGATTATGTCAGTAGGGAACCGGCTCCTGGAGTCAGGCCACTACGCCTCCCAGCAGATCCAGCAGATTTCAGGACAGCTGGAGCAGGAGTGGAAAGCCTTCGCCGCAGCGCTGGACGAACGCAGCACCCTGCTGGAGATGTCTGCCAGCTTCCACCAGAAAGCAGACCAGGTACAGACACACAAAAAATGAAGTATAGATCTGACATGCACATATGTGCTACAAGTTACAGTAGATCTCTGGCTCTTGGCTTATTAATATTGACAAAAACACATCTGCATATCCACATGTGATCACTACACACGCATGTATTTTTGGCTAAACTAAACACACTTTTGGCAGCTCTGCTGGAATGCAAGAAAGTAACTGCATATGTTTATGGTGTTCTACATTCTTACATGCAAACATACTGTACAAATCAGAGGTGGAATGCAGCATATTATATCTATTACAGAATGTTAGAGGCTGACCAGATATCCTGCCATTTGTGATTTCCTGAATAGTCTAGTATCCAAACCTTATCATGCTTTTACATACTTTTAAAGAAGTATAATTTGGAGAGAACAAGAGGAAGAAAAATAATCGCCCATTGTTTCGCTTACGGTTGCAGTACTAAATGCATTAGTTAGTTGATGACACCTATTGTTTGCTGATTGGCTCATTCTCTGTGCAGTCTTTAATGCTCAGGACTTCCTTGTAAACTATTGATATTTTGTTGTCAATATAGCTGGCCAGAGCAGTGTTACAGACATGAGATTCCCTGTCATCTCCTTCCCTTTACAGAATAATCACCTTTCTGTCATTATTTTATCAAAGCTTTCTACAGAGCTCTTTAATCTGCTGCCTCTTTTCTCCAAGTTGAACTTTGAGTCATTTTTTGTTTTCACTGGATTATGGTCAAACTATTGACAGGGATCAAAACTGCCTCTGAACTGCTCATACATACGTGCATGGACTGTACTATTAATAACGTGTATGTGGAAAAGTATGAGCTTACATATTATATATAATGTAATATAGTTTTTATCGGGTCACAACTGCTAACATCATCATAGATATCAGATGATAAATACTGACTGAGCTGAATATACTAACAGTCTGGACAGAGTTCAAGTTTGAGAACCGGCAGACCAAACACATAGATGAGGCATTCAAATCATGTGTGTCTGTGCATTAGAACACAGCACAGTGCTGATGTGTATAACATAGCACTTCAGTCTTCATAACACTGTATGTTTATGTATGTGGGTCTATGTCTGTGTACGTGTTCCCATGTGTATATCTACCCTGTTATACAATATCTGTACTGTGTGTGTTCTCTCCTCAGTACATGAGTAAAGTAGAGCCATGGTGCAAGGCGTGTGGCGAAGGAGAGCTGCCATCTGAACTCCAGGATCTGGAAGACACAATCCACCATCACCAGGGACTATATGAGCACATTACCACCGCATACTCCGAGGTCAGTGCACACATTCAAACAAACACATGCATGCACAAACCAGTGACTATGCAAAACACACACTCATGTACACAAGTACATGCAAATATTACTACCAACTCAGCAGAATGCAAATGTACAAACACACAAGCCTACAACAACAATCAGCTCTTTCAATTCATTCATCCTTTTGAGCTTGTATTTTATTTGCTTTTACAAGTTAAATCAAACAAATGAAATAAAAATGATAGAAATTGGTGTGACCATGCTGCACCTGCACACAGTTTTTCAAGGTACTTGGCAGGTCGGTTGTTCCAAGCATCTTGGAGAACTTGCCAGTTCTTCTGTGGATTTAGGTCGTATTCAGCCAAAATCAGGCGGTGCAGCAAAAACGTCAGCCCTCCCATTTATTTTAATGGGGGTAGTGCATTTTGGCTGCGGCCGTTTTTGCCACTGCGGCGCCGCACCAGACTGCGGCCGGAAAGTTGAGCCAGAGTCAACTTTTGGAGAAACACAACCCAACGCCAATCACAGCCAGAGATCAGACTGATCAGAGCTGTAAATTCTGCCATGAGGGAGTACAAAGACATTACTAGGAGGAGGGAAGGACATTTCTCTTTGTTTGATGAGTAAAGTTATACTCTGCTGTCGGCTTCCCGACTCATTTTAAAAAAGACGAGAGAAAGAGAGAGAGAGCACAAGCAAAAGAGAGAGAGAGCAGCAGTGGTCGAGTGAGCTAGAGAGTGAATGAAGAGAGGGAGCGCTGATAGCGAGAAAGCCAGTGAATCAGATCAATAAAATGTTATTTTCTGATTGTTTCACTGCAGTTACGTACTAGAGCACAAATAAACACACCCACAACCCCACACACCTCCGCTGGACCCTGTGGCTGAACGCCGCCCCGCCTGATTTGGTCTGAATACAGCCTTAGGCATCTCAGTTGCTTCTGTCTCTTCATATAATCCCAGACTGACTCAGTGATGTTGAAATCAGGGCTCTGTGGGGGCCATACCATCTGTTACAGGACTCGTACTTCTTGTCACTGAAGATAGTTCTTTATGACTCTGGCTGTATGTTTGGGATCATTGTTATGCTGCAGAATAAATTTGGGACTGATCAGACGCCTACCTGATGGAATTGCATAATGGATAAGAATCTAAACATCTAAAGTGCCAAAAACTTTTGCACAGTTCTTTATATACTGTATACAGACTGTGTTCTTGTCGCTATTTTTGTCACTCGACTGTATACAGTATGTTATGACAAGAAATGAAAGAAAACAAAGTTATAAAACAGAGATTAAAGTATTTTTTTTACATATGGTCTTTAGGGCTTTAAGGACGATGTAATTTGAACCTAAGTTTGTACCCCACTGTAACTGAAAATGACCTTGGCTAGAGAGATGTTTGGGAAAATGCAGATTACACAACTGTCTGGCTGAGTTGGAGTGAATCTGTGACTTAGTTTGAAAATATGACATGAATTTTCTTAATGGGTTGCGATTCTAACGAAACATTTTTGGTTAAGGAAAATATTTGTAGGGTTGTAGAAAGTGTACTCGCCCACACCAGGTTGCAGTATGAGAAGTAAGGATACATAAAACTATAATAAAAGGTATGGAGCTCTTGTTTGTCTATCAAATAACTTACTTTTCTAATTATACAATAGGTTTTCTTGATTCTTAAGTACAACATAATTAATATGTTCTTTCCATCTCAACTTGAGAAATTTAGTAGCTGAGAGTTGAGACATTTTATCATCTCATATCATCTGAAGTGACATTTTTGATGATTTTCAAAAATTTTCTCAAACTACACGTCACCTTTGACAGGTAAGCCAGGATGGGAAGTCTCTTTTGGACAAACTGCAGCGACCTTTGACCCCAGGAAGTGCAGATTCATTGATGGCATCGGCTAACTACTCAAAAGCGGTGCACCACGTCCTGGACATCATCCATGAGGTGCTGCATCACCAGAGGCAACTAGAGAACATCTGGCAGCATCGCAAAGTTCGCCTGCACCAACGTCTGCAGCTGTGTGTTTTTCAGCAGGATGTACAGCAAGTAAGAGACGCATGCAAACGTACAAGTGCACCAGCTCTGTGCATGCATACATAGGCACACACACACAGAACAAGGATTATACTAGAGACTACTGAGAGTGCTGCTCCATCATAGCTACTCTACACATGAAAGCTTTCTGTGACTCATCCATTAAATGATGTAAAGCAAAACCAATGCACGGACCTATTCATCCAAAGATTTTTTCACTGAAATTGATTTAAACTTATTGAGTTTTTCACAAGGCGTGCCTCTATGTTTCAGTTTTAGTACATTCATTTTGATGCTACTGAATCAGTATTTATATATAGTATCTATAGTTAGGCATAGTGAACATACACTGATGTTCTGATGATCCATTAAATATTTGTTGTTTTTTGGAAGAATATTAAGTTTACATTTCAATACTGGATAGCAGAGGGTGTGGTATCAAGGATATCATAAAATCAGCTCTAGCTTCTTCAAAGCCTTCTTTTATTTCCTCCTGGGTTATAAGATTGAGAGTCTCCATCTCTGTGTGACTGTTTGGATGGCAGAGCGCTTAGATCAAAACTACTGAGTTGGTGTCTTCTCTGTGTTTCTACCCTTTGGGCATGAAGTCTTCTCTGCTTCTCTGCCCCCTCCTTCCCTCCTTCTGTCTCTGTTATACTGTATCTCTGTGCTTCTGTCTTTCCCCTCATCCATCCTCTCTTTCATCACCCATTTCTCTTGGTAGAGGTTTCCATGGTGACGCAGTTTACTGCCACATAAAGTGTTTAGGGCTTTGTGCACGTGTTCATATGTGTTTGTCCCATCAAAATATTCTCTCAGAGACCTTGAAAACATCATGAAAATCCCTTTCATTATACCGCATAGAAACAGATGGAGTATGGCCATCTGTTTAATAGATAATAAGGTAATTATGTACAAAGATTTATAGTTAATCTCATCCACAGTGGAAATGTTGACACTTTGCACTGCTCTGGATTTCCTATTAAGCAAAACCTAATTGTCCACACTTGTGTAATTTAAACATGACAGACTGCAGATGGAGAAAAAGAGTAAAGAAAGGGAGGATGAGCAGAGAGGGAGATGGAGCAAGACTGAGGAGTGTGTGTGTGTGTGAGAGAGAGAGAGAGAGAGATGACATCTATGGATTACTGTAACTCTAATGTGATTTGAACAGGGCCACCCCAGTCCATTGCACCCCCTACTGGTTACAAAGTCATATAGCATTCTCAATTTATGATTACTGTGAGAGAATCGGTTATGCGCATTTAAACTTCATACATATACTGTATTTATGTGTGTGTGTTTCAAGGTGCTGGACTGGATAGAAAATCATGGTGAGGCCTTCCTCAGTAAACACACTGGCGTTGGGAAGTCTTTACACAGAGCCAGAGCTCTGCAGAAGAGACATGAAGACTTTGAAGAGGTTGCACAGGTGAGCTTTTAAAGTAATGAGTTTGATAAAAGATAAGAAGTTCAAAGTGTTAAAGTAAAAAAAAGCATAATCATTCATCATGTGACATACTTTTCCTTAAGGCAGTAAATGTGCATTCAAATGAAATATTTGATAAAACGTTTGACGGTTGCGTTCTATTGTAGAAGCTTTGCAGGGACTGAGATGTTAATAAAATGATCTGGATGTGACGTTGCTCTAATGTTTCAGAACACCTACACCAATGCTGACAAGTTGCTAGAGGCAGCAGAACAACTGGCCCAAACTGGAGAATGTGACCCAGAGGAAATTTACCAGGCTGCCCACCAGCTAGAAGATCGCATCCAGGACTTTGTGCGACGTGTGGAGCAACGTAAAGTCCTGCTGGACATGTCGGTTGCCTTTCACACACACGTCAAAGAGGTGTGTATTTCTCTCCCCTCTTCTCCTTTCAACTCCAATTAACTTCATTTACCACATCAACCTGACTTGTCTGTTTGGCCTAAAGCTGAACCCATTTTTAGCTGCTGCCTCTCACACTTCATGGTGATATGACAAAAAGATAGGAAATTCCTCTGTAATGATCATCATTTTATATTATGTCTAACAATGGCAGTGTAAGAGCCATTTTTGCTTCATATGTCTGTGTACAACTGACCTCTATGTTGACAATAATTATACTACGATAAAAAAGTCAGAATTGCAGTTGCAGTCAACGGTCCTACCACAGCTGTCACTGTGAAATACAGACACAAGTAACTACAGAGCAGTGCATACCTCCATTGGAACTGCACACTCCTTTTAAAGATGGTATTTTAATAATACAAATCTTAAAAAATGTTTAATCTGCATACAGATCTGTATCAAAACCATCACATAGTGATAGTAACTCTACAGTAGCAATTAGCACTATATCCTATGTCAGGACTTTTACAAGGACAATTTTAAGTAAGTTGCAGTCAAGTACATATGTATCATGTTGATGAAGCGCCACCTATAGGTGAAATGGCATCAAATTTTCAGGATTAATCACAATTTATTTTGGCATTTGTCATTTTAATTTTGCCACAATTGCACACTGTGTTCAGTAGTTATGGCAGTTTATGTCAGATTGGTCACAGATATTTCACCGTCGTCTAGATATATTCTACCGAGTCTCATGAGGGATTATGAGCAAAAATGTGCCTTCTACATCTGAACAAAATCATTCCCAAAAATGTACTTTTAAAATCATTGCCTAGACAGTGAGAGAGACGTGTGTGTGTGTTTGTGTGTAAATGTGCATCATTCCTCAAAATGCTGCTGAACATGTTCCAGCCAAAGTCATTATGTTCTCCTTGTGCAAACATCTGTGCTTTCCTTTCCTTCTGTTGTGCGCTTGTGTTTACACAAATTAAAGGCAATCTGCCTCGATCTGCCTCCTCCTTCACTGTGGTAATGATAATCATGCCTATAACTTTCCTTATTACAGTTTTTTGCAATTGCTTACTTGCTTACTTAGAATTTGGATCATTGTGTCAAAACTCTACACACAAGCCAAACAAGATGCAACACTTGGAGATAAACATCTCACTTCTGTGTCAAAATGAAACTCATTCTGCAATCAAAACATAACAATCCTCTTTCAAAATGGCATTTTTTTGCAACAAAATGATATACACATGTACCATTTGAATTACTCTTTCAACAACACACTCATGTACTTTATACAAAAAACTGCTGTCTTTAGTACTTTGTATACCTTTTTAATTTTCTCATATAGACTTCTGTCATAGATTGTTCCAGTATAGTGAATCTACTCTTTCCCTCTTTACTAGTGCCTTCTCAAAAAATAAATAAACAAGTATACAGGCTAAGGCGGCTGTACACTGTGGCTAGGGTATACTGTATCCATACATGCTGTGTGGATACAGAGCTAATCAGTGCCTGACTCCTGAATTCCTCTCACAGTGTTATGTTAATATGAAAGTCATACACTGCAAATCTTTAACTGTCAAAATTAACCTCTCCCCACTGACAGAGCACTGTGCTCTGCATGTGTTAACACTACATCCTGTTTACATAGACTCACAGAGACAGACAGAGCCACGGTGTTATTAATGAAGCTAGTCTTTAATGTCCATATGGACTAATCTCCTTCATCCCATCTGTCAGCTCACACTGGTGCAGGTCACTATGTGTGTGTGTGTGTGCATGTGTATGTGTGAGCATCCATGTGTGCATGTTCTCCTGTGTGTGTGTGTGTATGTGTGTACAAGTGAATGTTTCCATATTTCAAACTCTCTTGCCCATCACCTCTGCTAGTTCTGTTGAAGCCTTTGGATGTAATCCAGCATGTTGAAAGGCAACAAACAGTTCACTGTGCAGACAGAGCATGAACTACATTGAAGGAGAAAAGATACATTTGCACTGATATTCATGAAGTACACAGATAAAAGGCATTATCTCTTAATATTTTCTAACATTGTTAATAAATCTCCATTAATAGAAAGAGCAGAAGACAACCTACTGGAATGTCTACTTGACAAAAGGAGCTGTGACTCAGAATGTGTACCAATCTGCAGATTGCTTCCACCAAATACTGAAAATCAAGGCTAGTCTAGTTTAGCCTAATCTAAAATAAAAAGCTTTAGTAAAAAAAAAAAATCACTTAGTCAGCTGACTTCATTTGAATATTTGGTTTCCAAACAACAGTGTCTGTCTGTTTAGATGTCAAGTAAAATGTAAAATACTTTATGTTAGTGGATGATGGAAACAATACCAAAAGCAGACTTGTTTTTGAGTAAGCAGTGTTGGTGTTAGACAAACAGTGGGTGCCAGGGTCTCTCTCCGGCGGCCTGGATGGTGTGCCAGGGCTTTAGTGTGCTGAGCCAACACACCCAGATGGCTAATCTGTTACAAAGATGACCACTGACAAAACACCAGCTTTGAGCAGAGCTGGTTGGATTTGATTTTTGTCTCCCATCTTCTGCCTGTCCATTTGGCAGTTTGTCGATCGACCCTTAAGTCTGTGTTTAGCTCACAGCGCTCTGTGGATCGGCACCACCCCCTCCGGCATGTGTACACTGTTTACAACAGGTGCTGTTTAGATGCTTCTTTAGTTTTTCCCTACTCTGAAGAAGGAGCTGTCATCGGTGGTGAATACTACACAATGCTGCATTTTAACTGGTTCGCTTTTCCCTGTCGATCTGTTTTAGCTGTGGACGTGG
The DNA here is from genome assembly GCF_963924715.1 of Thunnus thynnus. Taxonomy (NCBI): domain Eukaryota; kingdom Metazoa; phylum Chordata; class Actinopteri; order Scombriformes; family Scombridae; genus Thunnus; species Thunnus thynnus. Next base: position 23,072,478 of record NC_089526.1, read on the forward strand.
TTGGAGGAGCTTCAGAAGGAACTGCTGGATGATGTATATGCAGAGTCGGTGGAGGCCGTGCAGGACCTGATCAAACGTTTTGGCCAGCAGCAGCAGACCACCCTGCAGGCTACTGTCAATGTCATCAAGGAGGGAGAGGACCTCATACAACAGCTCAGGTAAAAATTATTAATACATGCTACACTAATGTCTGGATATTGTAATGTACTAATCTACTAGGGCAAGTCACACCCATCAAACCTAAGTACATACAAACACCCTCTCTTTAGTTGTATTGAGAAGAGCTCAGAGTGAGAACAATTATAAATTTCTGTATTCCAAAGTAACAAACTACTAAACACCAATACAAAGGAATGCAATGCCTAAGACCTTCTCTGTTCTCTGCTTCAGAGCAGCTTGATTGATTGATTCTCACTAAAATGAGAATAGCTGGTCCAACTTAAAGGTCAGGCCACCTTAAATGAGCCTGGTCAGGTTTGGCTAACCTTTTGTCGCTAACTTTGGGGCTAACCTCCTTCACTTTTCCAGCAGTTGGGGAAACAACAGACAAGACTTTTCTTGGTCTTGAGAAGCTGCAGCATTTATTAACTGATACACTGTACATTTACTGTCAGACTGAGAACTTACTGCTAACCCTTTCCTTTTACTCTGCTCGCATTCACTGTTACTTTTCTGCCACCTGCTCTCTCACACTCGCTATGCACACACATTACACACTGCCCTATTCCTGAAAGGAATTACGCTACCAAGAGTTTCCCAGGCAACAACACAGAGGTTGACTCATGTTTCAGAACAGCGCTGCACAGAGGCTCCTACTGATTTCTGAATTAATGGATATTTGCCTTTATTTTTGGCATTTAAAAAAAAGTTTTTTTGGGCCTGGCAAGGGTTCTTGTTGGCATGGCAGCCCGCCAGGCCCGTACAATTATAGGGGAAACAGTAAGTAAATTTGGCAAAGTAGAGGGAGGGAATTATTCACAAGAATCAATTTTAGACATCCTCAGGGATGTGTCCACAAGATCGGGAAGTCATACATGTGCATACGAGTACGTTCTTATCTTAGTACCTCTAAATCTCTGTATCTGTCTGTATTTGTATTCGACCTCAATCCACAGAGACTCTGCCATCTCGAGCAACAAGACTCCCCACAACAGCTCCATGGCTCACATAGAGAGTGTGCTGCAGCAGCTGGACGAGGCGCAGGGCCAGATGGAGGAGCTGTTTCAGGAAAGGAAGATCAAACTGGAGCTCTTTCTCCAGCTCCGCATCTTTGAGAGGGACGCCATTGACGTGAGTAGGCTCGTTGTATGATGAATATTTATATCTGCTTTATCCTGTGCAGGCAAAGGTGAGAGTGAGAAAGACAGAAAGAGCAGGAGATGGAGTGTAAAGGTTGCACAGAGATAAGAGAGCGCTGAATGTATCATATTAATCCTCTTGGGTTTTTGTTTGTTTGTTTTTTCATTGTGGCTAGGCAAAAAATGCAAAAAGATTAGTTACATGTGTCAAGGGACAAAATGGAAACCCAAAATGACTGTGACTCTGAGCCGATGGACCGTTACACCATAAAGGGCGATTCAGCCCTCTATACAGCCATACTCTTGCATGTGCTACATTAAAAAAGTATTTAGTTCCACTTGACGCATCTCATCTACATGCCACTGTTTCTCCCTCCCCAACCAGCAACTGGCTGCATTGAATCGTCTAATTCCTTAACACTCCCACTGTGAGAGTGAATGCTTTTCTCAGCTGGTGCTCGGATATGATAACTGCGCTTTTAAAATATGTATTTTTGTGTTTCTCATGATGTTTATCATGGCCGTCAAACCAGATTTGTCGAGCCATACCATGTTGACAGATGAATTACACTCATTTTGAAGCCTGGAGCTGAAATACAGTAGAGGCTTATATTCATGAGGATAATGTAAGTGAAAAGAAATGTTGTAGAGAGTAATCGTGGTGGACATGATGAGCCTGTGGAGCATGAATGGAAGTGTGTGTAGGGAAATGGTTTTCAGTTATAATTACATCATTAATGACATGTGAGAACAATATTCGTTACCTCTTCTGCTCTGAAAGAAATGTGTGAGTATGCATCCATTAGATTTCTTTGTATTGAAGGGGATGCACAAAATCATTGGGAGAATATTCGGTAAAGTTACATGTTGTAATGTCTGCCAAACCAGATTTTTCAGATGTTTTCAGGCATATTTTTTTAGGCAAAGCACCTTTTGTTTGTGTTAATGAACAGAGGATTATGTAATCATTATTATGTTTCTATTAATACCTAGAACATTAGCGCCCATAACCCATTAACTAATCATTGTACCTGTTGTGGAAGTATATGGCTTTGTATTACATGTCTGGCCCTGCATTAAGTCTGCTCCACTGTGTGCTAATAGAAGTTCTGTGGTTGGTTTCATGTCTGTTTTGTCTGTGTTGTTAAGTCCAAAAGAATAGATAAGTCTCTTTTTAGCTCTGCATGTCAGGTCAGGGAATGATGGTGAATTTGATAATCACTCATGTTGAACACAGAAGCACGCACACACACGTGCACACACACACACACACATTGACATGCAATTAATATGACACAGTGCTCAAGCACGAAGATGGGTGGAGGTAGAGGCATTTATTTCCCTTCACTCCCTGCCCACACACACACACACACACACACACACACATGCAAATTCATTAGGACACTCCCTCCTCGCTTGAATGGGGGTGTGTGTCTGAGGTGAGGGCATGGGTTGAGGTGAGACATACATTGTCTGTTTCTTTTCTGATGATAAGCTCTGTATCTTTGCACACCGCTGAGAAAAAGAGACTTGGATGTGGTTTATCTCCTCTATTAGTTCGTTTTCACAGTGCTGGTAACAGAGGGAGATGGTCTTTTTGCACACAGAGGGCATTTTACTCAATTGTAAGAGGAGAGGAGAGCAGAGTGCAACTGAGTGCTTGGTAAGTTTCTACTTTGTTGCCAGATTTGTGAAACTATCATGTTTGTTAGGAAGGGTATTATATTATTCTGCAATGAAAGAACTTGATAAGATTACTCTGTTGGCTAGCCAAGAAAGTCACATCTCTGAATGGAGGAGATTTCATAGCAGGGAAATTTCTGTGAATCCAAATTCCTACAGTGCCTTGTCATAAGGCAAACAGTCTTTGCTACGTGGAGAGAGAATAATGCTCTGTATTGCAGAAGAGGTTTATCTTACTTTTTGTATAAACGTACTCAGCGGGAAGGTGTGCTAAGAACCTTCCAGTATTGAAACAGACTTTTCTGTATTGTAGTCTATTTATGGTTTGGGATACTAGATAAAACAGTTTAAATGGATTTGTAATGAACCAAGACGAGGGAGTTGTTTTGCTATGAATGTTGCTACTTAGAGGAAATCTCTAGGGTCCAAGTCTTGTCTGAATCCACGTTTTTGAAGCCAGTCTGCAGTCAACCTGTGTTTACGTAGAGATCAGCAGGTCCCATATTGTGTGACCTCCCTGCTTTGTTAGCTGAATATGTGGAAAGAAGCTGTCTTCAAGCATAAAGCTGCCATTACTGTACATACTTAGTTCAGTGAAGAATAGGTGCAGCCTGAGCAGCAACACACTCTTTCACAGAGAGAATTGATGCATATATAGATGATCCTGAGTTACTGGTTTTGGTTGCATCTTGCTGACGTTTAGACTTGGTACTAACATTCATATAGTGAACGAGGAGGGAGAAAGCAGATGGTTGAATAGTGATATCTGCTTCACAGAGACAATTTGCAGCCAGATATGTAGACATCCATGAGAAATTTATGTTGCTGGCCACACTGAAGCTACATGCACGAGCATGCAGTGCATTTTTTTGGTCAGCGTGTGTGTTTGGGAAAGATCAGTGGCCTCTCCAATATTAGCTCTTTCGAGTAGCTACAATTAGCGTCTATGATAGCTATTTTTGGCAAACCACATTAACTGTTGACCTCTTGTTCCTGTTTGGCATTTGTTGTTTGTTCATTTTATCTTTGAGGAAAGTTTTAAGCCCCCTATAATAGAATCCCAAAAATGAAATTAAGATAATAATAACCGATATTTTGTGAGTTGTTTTTTTTGTTTGTTTTTTTTTTAAATTTCATGGTGTTCATAAATGTTGATGTATTACTTTATTTACAGAGTACACTTTTTACACAGAATTAGTTTTGCATTCAATTGTAGCCAACTGTTAGGAGCAGTGGGAGGCTTTAATGCTGGTGATAAATAACAATCATACTACAGTAAATTGTTATTGCTAAAACGCAGCACTTTTCTTTGCCAGGTTTTATCAATACATACTGTAGCTGCATTTTGAATCAAATCTCTATCTCAAGCATACTTCAACAGGATCGGATCAGTTCTAGCCCGGGGACATAGGCTACCTGAACGATGGAGGAAATTTAAAATGGCATGGCCTGAGAGGATCACATTCTCATACAGATAATCTGTTTCACTTCAGGACTCTTCTTACTCAACCATTGCTGTTCTAATCTTATCTTAGTCACACGAGCTTACAGACATGCTAACATCCACATTCCTCTCTTCCTTTCTGCATCTCTTAGACTTTGTGTATCACCGTTAACCTTTTCTCTTTCTGTCCCACATTGAAACTCACTGGATTTACCTTTTCCACTGACTTCATTTTCCCCATTGTTCAAGGTCCTCTAAGACACAAGATGTCATGAATGAAAGAGGACAGCTGCCAAAGCATCTCATTTTCATTTTCATTTATATACATAGATCAGATTTTACCACAGTTATAAGTTACTGCCTGACATTTTCCCATTGCTCACATGTAATTCTCAGAGACATTCAGTTGTCAAGGGCATAGTAACCACACATTTCAAATTGACACATTCTCTGCATTAGTTTATAAGGTTACAGAACAGCTGAATGTTGAGGGCTGACAGACACTAGGGTCAGACCTTTGGAGAAACTTCCAACTTGAATGTTGAATGTCGCATGAATGTTGAAATTAGATCAGTTTTGTCTGTCATGGATCATGTCATGGCTACAGTACTGTAAATGCATTCTTGACAGCTCCAACCTGACACTAACATATAACCTCACTCTGTCAATGACCAGGTCTCAAATAAAAATCAATGGTCAAACAAATAAAGTCTAATACATAATAAAGGCTGGGGATTATCAAAAACAGAACAAATTGACATTACTGGTACCTGTACTATAGACTAACATGGTAAATTCCATGCCATTGTTTCCTTCATTCCAACAACATATGTATATCATACCATACCACCTTCTGCTGTTTAACAAAAACATTTCACTTTCTTATTAACTCTTATCAAATCTGGAGTTATTCTCCCTAAACTCCTGGAACATGACAAACTACAGCAGATCAGAAAAGAGCAGAAATTAGAGCTAAAGGCCTGTTTCTAATAACAGTACATGTCAAATAGAGACCTTGATCTTTCTTCATTTGCAGTAAATAAAGGCCTTTGCCACAATTGGAGAATTTATGGTAACTCCATTATGCCCCACAGCAGTAGGTGTGTAAATTCTGAAACAAAGCGCAGACTACACCTCTCGAGTTAGTTTAAAAAAACAACAACAACAAAAAAAGCCTGACAGACAGAGCTGGATGGTGCCAGGATCAAGGTGCTCCTGGTATCATGATTCAGTGTGCGTGGGCAGTCCAAGACAAGCGCTGACATCTCAGTACATCTGCTTTACCAGTCATGCATCACCAGTGTAATATGTTATCCCTTATTATGGCAGACAGCTAGGTGCTGGGTTACAGCAATTAAACTGTCTGACTTGGTATCCAAAAATTCTCTTAATCATAAAATTATATGGATATTGAAATTGCTGTGCATTTTTTTACTGTGCTTTACACCCCTTTTAATGTTTGTGGTGGTGAAAATATTTTTTGTAGGGTAGGTTATCATCTCAAAATTACTAGATGTTTACCACGAAACCTTTACATCTTTGGTTTGAATTAAGTCCTTTATCACACATCATTTCATCTTAATATTTTCCTCCATGTAGTATCCAATGAAGTCAAAAATACAAGCAACATTTTTTTTTCTTAATTTAATGTGTAATGTAACACTTTATCTAGTTTCTTACTCACTTTATCCCATCTTTTCCCCTCTCAGATCATCTCAGATCTAGAGTCATGGAACGAGGAACTGTCCCAGCAGATGAGTGACTTTGACACAGAGGACCTGACGCTGGCCGAGCAGAGGCTACAGCACCATGCAGACAAGGCGCTTACTATGAACAACCTCACCTTCGACGTCATCCACCAGGGACAGGAGCTGCTGCAGTATGTCACAGAGGTCCAGGCATCTGGTGAGTGACGGAATAGACAAGCATATTTAGTATTTTTTAGGGTATAGTACTAAGATAAGTAGGAGGAATCATTTAGATGACCTGGACTACGCCTCTTGTTTGGTTGTTTGACACAGTTTATAATATAGTTTTAGTAGCAAAAGTCAGGCTCTGATGATACTAAATATGCAAGAGCTACCTCTTTAGCTTGCCTCAGGACAATAATTATTTACCAGGGCCAACCTTGCAGCTAGAACTACGACTAGCACATAATACTATGAAAATGTGAGTACAGATTTTACCAATGCTAAAAAATTCATGAAAGTTTTGTACAGAAAATAGCTTTCAGACATAATTTAGTCACCTTTCACAAGATCAACATTACACTGTCTACATGGCTTTGTGTTATTAAAAATGTAAGCTGAGCTTGTGCTTCCATTTAAATGCAATTACTCCTCTGGACTGTTTTCAGTCAAAAGAATATTGAATGATTTCAGAAATGTGAAATCTGTAGTCATCCAATTGTTGGCTGTTTTCCCTAAGAGTACATTTATGAAATACATATTTGATACCCTTCCTTGTACTTTCAAGTAGAGAATGTGGAGATGTGTGCAAATAGCTAAATATCTCTACATCCATACCCATTTACCCATGTAAATAGCAATAAATGATGATTGAGTGAATTATAAGGAAGAAAAAAGGAGAAAAACAGATTACATAATAAAATGTCCATTGCATGTCATGCAGGTGTGGAGCTGTTATGCGACAGAGATGTGGACATGGCCACCCGGGTCCAGGACCTGCTCGAGTTTCTTCACGAGAAGCAGCAAGAGTTGGACCTGGCAGCGGAGCAGCACAGGAGACATCTGGAGCAGTGTGTCCAGTTGAGGCATCTACAGGCTGAAGTCAAACAGGTACGTACTAGAAGAAGAAAAGGACAAGAGGGTGTTACGAGGATAGACGGTAATACAACACGGAAGTAGTGATTGGAGCTTGTATGTTGGATTTTAAAAGGCACTCTAAAAAACAAGCTACAAAAACACGAGGCTTTTTAGTTATGAAAGAATAATCCCTGTGTTATTCTCAGTGTCTGCTTTTACTCAGGCCAGATTAAACATTTTGGAAACTTAAAGCACATTTAAATATTACGAAAATGAACAACAAAAGTTATATTTAACTGTACATTCAAGCGTATGTTTGTATATAAATGCTCAGATGTGCTGCATGTGAGAGATAAACACTTGTTTTCCTTCTAAGACTGAGGTCAAACTGATTTGTAGAAAGGAATTCTGACAACTTATTGCTACAGCGTGCCGTGATGTTACAGTAGATCATGTTGAAGTGCTAAAAGGCTACAGTATGTTCTGTCTGTACATGACCATGGGTAGATGACTCATCCTGTGTCAACAATCTCTCTCCCTGTCTCTCTCTCTGTCTCTCTCTCTCTGTATCTCTTTCTGCCTTTGGGGGAAATAGACAGAGAGATACAGTAGGGTTGGTTCAGCCAAGCTTTAAAGAGAGGGAGATAAATGAGAATTCAGAGCTAAAGTAGACAAATAGACCAGAGAAAATCTGACTTGGGAGAGAAGGAGATAGAATTTCTTTGTTTACTGTCGTGTCAGTGCGGAGTCTGTTAACTAGCAATTCCCTCCAAATATTCATTCAAGAGTTGAATACAATCACAGCAAGAAAATTGTGTGGACTTTGCAATGTAGATAGACTGATATTTCAGAGCAAAACAAAAACAAACCTAGTGCCAGTTTTCATCGCTAGGCCTGTTATTGTAGTGATTCAGCTGAATAACAACAGGCTTCATGCTTCATCTTGCACTAGAGTTAATAAAAGGGAACAGAGTGGTGGCAGACATGAAACTGAGACTAAAATAACCAAAAATTACACCCAAAGAGTGCTGAAGCAAAACATTTCAGAAGATGCGCTGGCAGCATATTGATTGAACAGATCTGACAGTATGATGATAGTGCTTTGCTAGTATGATGCTGTTGTTATTTTTACTCATCAACCCACAGATAAGCAGTATTATGTATGCATAGCACTCATGAATTAGAGTTTTCTCGAGCGACGGCTTCTGTTGCTTAATCCAGCAAATATTAGGATTACGTCATAGCAGCATGTGCTCCTCTGATATTCAGCAGCTAACACTCATGCCTGTCCTGCCTCGGGACACTGCAAGTGCAATGGAAACAAAGGAAACATAGAGTCAAAGTTGTGCTGCATCATCACTTATATAGCCTAGCTTCAGTTGCAGTTCTGCCCATCACCCACACAGCAGGTGTTCATGCTGAGTCAGAGAGAGAGAGGTGTCTTCGACAGAGTGTGTTTAACATACCCTCTGGCTATAACTAGGCCAAGAAAACTATGAGCAAATGTGGGTGGGGAGAGATTTGGTACATAGGGGTGAAAAGATAGAGCAGGGTGTCAGGGAAACGTGTGAAGGGGGAGATTTGAAAAGAGCCAAGGGATCGACACTGGAACAGTGTGAGGATGCAAGGGAATGAAAAGGTGTCAGAGTTGAAGAAGCAATGAAGAATATATATGAGAAGAGACAGATAAGGGGGAGGGCACAGAGAGAATGTTAAGAGCTGAGAGAAGTAGAGAGGAAGCAAAGACAAGAACAAAGTGAGAAATTGGAAAGTGGGAAGATGGGTCTTTTTTTTAAATTATATTAAATGTCTTACACAATGTATCCATCGCATGAATTATGAAAATAAGACTAGTATGTTAAAGATTGAATAGTAAAAAAAACTCTTTGTTCTCCTTTATGTTTGTGCTGTGTGTGTATTTGTGTTGTAGGTGCTGGGTTGGATCCGTAATGGCGAGTCCATGCTGAATGCTGGTCTGATCACAGCCAGCTCGTTACAAGAGGCTGAGCAGCTGCAGAAAGAACACGAACAATTCCAACATGCAATAGAGGTAAAAGGAAAAACAATCATATTTCTCCTGTTGTGGCACCTCTATTAGCCTCTTTAGAGGAATGTGAAGATGCCCACATGCTCTGTGCCATAGGGTGTGTTTTTCTTCTTGTCCATATATATATCCCACTCCCATTTTTTTATTCACCTTCCCTGTCATCATGTTTGTCCTCATCTATTTATGTTCCACTCTTCATCTCCCTCTTACCCTACTTCTGCATCTCCTTTGCTACATTGCCCTTCATCCTTCAACCTTTTGCCTTTCCAAAACTCTTCTCAGGTTCATATCTCTCTGCACTGCCTGCCATTCTCCTCACAAGTCACACATGAAATGGGATTATAAATAACGAATATCTCTATCTGTTTCTTTGTTCTCTCTCTCTCTGCTTCCCTTCTTTATTTTCTTTCTCTCCACTGATTATGCAAGACGCATTTTCTTTCAACTCTTTCGAGCCTGGCTCATTTAAATGCAGGCCTGTACCTCACCTACTTCTACGGAGCTCACATACACACACAATGATGCACAAGGAAAAGCTCTGTTTATGATTATTTGATTATTTGCTTATGTGAGACTATAATTGTAACATGCACACTTTAACCATATTTGCAATCAGATACAGGGTATGATAACCTGATAATGGGTCCTGCGTGGTGAGAAGTGATATGGGAATGTTCTCCTTGACTATACCCTGCAGGTGCTGCAGACATTAAAATTTTTGCTGCACCAACATTATCAAAGACAGCAGGAAATCCTTCATTCTTCTTTTATCTTCTTCTGTTTTCCTTCCCTCAAGTGATCTGAGTCCAGAAAAGGGCAAAAGCCTTATTTTTCACGCTAACCGCTATGACACAAAAATCTCCAGATACTGTCCTTTTTTTTTTTTTGAACCTCACTATCTCATTTCCTCCCCAGAATGCTCACTCCAGGACAATCTTTATGACACAGCTACAATCAGACACTACATTTATTTATTTAGCCTTTCCACTGTTGCTCCCCAGTCCTCTACTCCACACTAAACTGCCCTGCAGGGCCAACAGGAAGCTGGGGTCGTATTTTCAAAGCAATCATTGTGATATAGCTCATATATCTCTTGCAGTTCATTGTTTTTTATCTCACCCTCATCCCCCATGTAGAAAACCCATCAGAGCGCGTTGCAGGTACAGCAGAAGGCTGAGGCCTTGCTCCAGGCTAACCACTATGACATGGATATGATTCGGGACTGTGCAGAAAAGGTATTGCACTCTTACAATTTTATCTGTCGAGGAAAATATAAATATTATTGCTGTAAATGGCAAACTAACTTGTTTTATTTGATTTGAAGGTGGCAGACCACTGGCAGCAGCTAATGCTGAAGATGGAGGACAGACTCAAGCTGGTTAATGCTTCTGTGGCCTTCTACAAGACCTCCGAACAGGTACTTTTCAGTGTGTGTGTGTGTGTGTATAGGAGTGGGTGCCAAATCACTCACATGTCCACTGATTAAGACAGGTGTTAATGTATGTGAGATAATCTCAAACAGGAGTGAGTTTGAGTGAAAATGATGAAATTGGAATATAGAAATACAATTTCCTTTTTGAACTTCAGTAGACCCGCGGTGTTAAAGAATGATTTTAGATATTGCTCTCAAGGATTTGCAGTTGCACAATTTGCATAATAGTCAGGAGCAGGAGAAGGTCAGTGTTGCAGTGGTTTAATGTATTGTATCTATGTCTCAGGTGTGCAGTGTGTTGGAAAGCCTGGAGCAGGAGTATAAGAGAGAAGAAGACTGGTGTGGTGGTGCTGATAAATTGGGCCCCAACAGTGAGTCAGACCACGTCACTCCCATGATCAGCAAACACCTGGAGCAGAAAGAGGCTTTCCTCAAGGTGAGAATAAGCAAATATGTGTTAAATTCCCAGAGGAATTATTTGTTATTAACATTATTTTTTAGCTCATATTCAATACTGACCAGTTAATCTGGCTTTTTTTGTGTCGTATTACTCAAGGACTACATGTAAAATCAGTCAGAAGCAAATGAACGTGTAAGATGTAAGTGACATCTGTCTTCTCTCCGCAGGCCTGTACGTTGGCCAGGCGCAATGCTGATGTCTTCTTGAAGTACCTGCACAGGAACAGTGTCAACATGCCCGGCATGTTGTCCCACGTCAAAGCTCCGGAGACTCAGGTTAAGAGTAAGTAGACAGCTCAGTGATCATCTGTTTTGTTTCTGCATTTTATCATTAAAAAACATTCCCATGAAGAATTTACCACCTGCTCAGCCTTGTTATCCATCTGCAGAACTGTATGTCAGGTTATTCAAGGTATTTATCTCTTTAAACACTGTGTTTCTCTGTACAAGAAGTGGTAACTACAGCACACCTTTGCAAGCTGATTTTATTATTTAGTGTTTTATCTTTAACAAGATCGTATTGGCTCACTTAACATTTTCACAGATTTATAAATTCAGGTGTTCAGTATTTTCCTGTACAGTGATGACATATGCTTGAACAAATGTCTCTATGTGCACTTGTTGTGTTTCATCAGACATTTTGAATGAGTTGCTGCAGAGAGAGAACAGAGTGCTTCACTTCTGGACCATGAGGAAGCGGAGGCTGGACCAGTGCCAGCAATATGTAGTGTTTGAACGCAGTGCCAAACAGGTGTGTGCTTATATTTGAGGGTGCTTGTGTATATGTGTGCACTGACAATAAGCAACAGCTTGAACACAGGGTTAAACAGATCATTACATTGTGTCATTTGGTTTACTACTCAACAGAGTTAATAGAAAAGGCCTCTTCATTATTGTTTGGTTCCTGTTGGAATTGAATCAGCGAGTTGGCTCTTCTCAGTTAGCATCCAGCTGCAACTTCAATCTTGTCTTGTCTCTTTTTTTGAATTAAACAAGCAGCTTGTGTTTTCTTAGTAAATGATACATGTCAAATATACTGGAAGTGATGTAATCTGGCAGACATTTGCAACAATGACAGTCTTAAAGACGGCTATCATTATGTGGCCCAGTAAATTTAAACACTACAATTATTACAGGGCATTGCCAAAAATATGTCTCCAACTACTCATTTTCACCACTCAGATGGAACTGAACATTTTAACTTCTGGGATTTTGTTTGTAAAGCTTCTCAGTATTTTAGAAAAATAGGAGTTAACACAACTTCTCAAACTTGAGAAGCAAACAGGTCTTAGATCAGCCATTGTTCAAAGATACAGGGACATGTAAGATGGACAGAATTTGGATAATACTGTCTTCAGTAGCAGCCAGGATCCCTCCACACTCCACACACTGAGCAGACTTTTGGGGTGTGCTATTAACTCTTGTCTACCGGCGACCAGCGGCTGTATAAATATAAGACATGTGGCTCCCCCTTGTGGTGTTTGGATAGCACAGCGCAGGCACTTAGCCAATAAAATCAGAGGACATCATAGATGTTTCTAGGACATGGCTATTCTGGGGCAATCCAGGTTTTATCCCCAGGGTCCAAATGCTTTCTGGTCTCACAGTTTGACTGGACCAGTTCTGCCACTGCTGACCAAGGAGATATCACCTGCAGGCCCAGTTATAAAGTACACAGACATTGTGAAGACAAGAAACAAAGTAGAACCTGTGGAAATTTAATACTAGAAATGCTTGAATTGGGGAACAATTTGATAGGTGGTAACAGATTCTATCTGCATAGTAAACTGATGATACAAAGATATAATTCTGTATCATATTGTTGTGTCTAAAATGATAAAAATGTCAAAATTCAAATAAGCTGGTACTCTACCAGCTTATTTGAAAGTTGGCCAGGTCGTCAGATTTGGATATTTAATAGAGATTGTGTGACTGTGTGTAACTAAAATCCCTGCCGTGCAAATGAACTCACTTGTGATTGGTTGTTTCCTCAGGCCCTGGAGTGGATCCATGACACCGGGGAGTTTTACCTGTCCACACACACATCCACCGGCTCCAGCATCCACCACACACAAGAGCTGCTGAAAGAGCACGAAGACTTCCAGATCACAGCTAAGGTACATGTCTGTGTATTTATATTTGTTTATCGATCCATTGTTTCATAAAAGAAGGTGAGAAGGATAGAGACTGCCTGTGCGTCTGCGTGTTTTGTTCCTGCTGCTGCGCTCGTAGTGTTACGTTGTGTGTATGTTTGCACACTCCTGCGCTCTGCTGGGAGGCCCGTTCCCAGGGCAGCGTATTGTCCTGTTTCCTCTTTGCTGTGTCACTGTTATTGTGTTAGAGAACAAGGTATTGTGTCCATCAAGCAACACACTGATTCCTAATTCTGTCTCTCTCTCCTCTATGTCTCTCTCTTATCTACCTTTCCTCCACCGGCACTGCCTCTCTGTTGCCGTCTCTCCTTTCTCTCTATCCCCTCCCTAAATGTCTCTCTATTGATAGCAAACCAAAGAGCGGGTAAAGCTGTTGATCCAGCTGGCGGATGGGTTTTGTGACAAGGGCCACGCCCATGCCCTGGAGATAAAGAAATGGGTGTCCTCAGTGGACAAGCGCTACAGAGACTTTTCTCTCCGCATGGACAAATACCGGACTTGCCTGGAAACAGCGCTCGGCATTTCTTCCGACTCCAACAAGGCTGTGAGTGCTCACTGTTAATATCAGGTCTATTCTTCCAATGTGTTGTGGAAGATGAACTGCATTTATGTATGATGATCATGATAAGACCACAAGAGATACTGTATGTCTGGCAGAGGTTGTAGGAATAAAGATACAACCTTTGCTTAATCTTACATATAAGACTGACCAAAACAAAATCATGTATTTTACTTGAGTTATAAGATTTTCAAATCAAATTTCACCTTCTGTAACCCCATGTTCCTGTTCAAACTCCATCTCCCAACAGTTCTTTTTAATGAGCTGGTGCGAAGAGAAAGCAAATACATCACACATTGGTGTGTTGACTAGTGAATGACTAACATGCATGTTATGCTCAACATAATAGCCACTGTGTCCTGTGTTTTCAGAGTAAAGAGCTACAACTGGACATCATCCCAGCTAGTGCTCCAGGGTCAGAGGTCAAGTTGAGGGATGCTGCTCATGAACTCAATGAGGAAAAGAGGAAATCGGCGCGGAGAAAAGAGTGAGTGCAACAGACATTTCTCTGGTGTGCAATCTCCTGGTGGCCAGCTGATGTTCGATAGGGAACAGCAGTGAAGCTTTATCACAGGTTTCCTTTGCAGTACCTGGATGAATAATTCAGTCATTTCCAGCAAACATATGAAAACATATCTTTTTTTCTGTCCGATTAACATTTTATAGCTGCAGCCCCGTTTTTATTTCAGATTGTTGTAATGTTAGAGATAATGTGGAGTTTAATGTCAAATTGCCCAGAGAATGTGAGCATATCCTAGTGAACACTGAAATCTGCTAATCCAATCAAGTGTGTAAACAAATGGAGATGGAATTTATGATGCATGTGAGAGGACGCAGAGCAGTAATGTGCCATATGAGCATTTTTCACAAAGCGTTTTAGTGTTCCTGATGCTGTATAGAATATCTGCGGTAATAAGTTTAAAATGGTTTATGAGGGAAATTCACACAGGAGGGAACCCATGAATAGCCTGTAAATTATGGCTCATATGTTCACAAACTATAAGTGAGCCATAAGGGAGTTATAATGCATCCACATACAGCAACAGAGCTACATCTGTCTTGACTCTATGCTTAGAACACATGTTATATAGAAAAGTTGCATGGGATGAATTTAGACTAGAAATTTTAATTTACTTCTGCCAAAATGTTCCCACCTACTGTAACAGCACACTGCATGTGGATGGAGGTCAAAATATGAAAGGCAAAAATCCTATTTGTACTGTCAACTTGATGTATAGTGTGATATCCATACAAAGACACACACATCATTCACTTGTTAAACTCTAAACACTAAAATTATTGTACAGAAACTGCAAGATTTTAACACTTGTTCCTGTAACCTTGACAATTCTGTGAACAATTGTTTTCTATGTGCTGCAATAGCTTGCTAATCAAATCCTTCTGTATACAGTGTGTGCATAACACTAGTGTACTAAAGCATTCAATCACAAGCCACTGTATCTTCAAAGAAAGTTGACATTACATTATTATTATTGATTTGAACATATTTAAAAGCTACCACAGCAGTTACAAAAAAATGTAGAAACATCATCTTTTTTATGCTCAGTATTTTTGTCTTGTTTTGTACATTCTGGCCTTCAGTTTCCTCTGAGGAACAAAATGTTAGCCGAAGACTAACATTGAACACAACACAGTTTTTAGTTGTTGTATCATTGTCTCTTAACACAATGTCCATGTCCTTTCAGATTTATAATGGCTGAGCTGATTCAAACAGAGAAAGCCTATGTCAGAGACCTACGTGAGTGTATGGATGTAAGTATTACAACAGACACACTCATTCACCTCATGGAGTGTTTACACAAATAGTTGTTTCCTGACTTTAAGTGAACTGGCTAAACATGACTTGCCATATTAGTTGCACTTTTTCTTAAAATATTTTAGTTGGTCACACCCAAAATAAGTAAATGATTAATTGAAAGATGTAATGTGATGATGACATGCTCTTACATGAGGAGAACTAGCTTCTGTGTATTTAATTATTTATGCGTTGATGTGTGTTTTTTGTGCAGACATACCTGTGGGAGATGACCAGCGGTGTGGAGGAGATTCCTCCTGGTATTGTCAACAAGGAACACATCATCTTTGGGAACATGCAGGACCTCTATGAGTTTCATCACAAGTCAGTAGAGCAGTGATCTGTGACATTCTGTATTCTTCAACACCTACTTCAGCTAACGTAGTGTTAAAGAAAGACAGTGTTTCATGTAGTAAACCGTTGCTTTGCTACCACACCGTTTTTTCTTAACATTCAGAAATAGTAAATATGAATGTGACACAAAATTGTACTTCATTTCCTGTGATTGTTCATCCTAAATTGGTCTGTCTCTGTACAGTATCTTCCTGAAGGAGCTGGAGAAATATGAGCAGCTTCCAGAGGACGTGGGCCATTGTTTCGTCACCTGGGTGAGAGATCTACAAGTTATGACATTTATGTTGCAATCTGTGATTAAACTTTTACTGTACATCTCAAAAATTACAAATTTGAACCATTTTTGGTTTTGATTTCTCCTGTTTTAATCCTCCTTTGTAACTGGATCCATATTAAGCTTGAATACCAAAACACAGAAATGATTTCTTCTGAAACAAATCAATCTAAATTTAAAATAACATCCTCAAATCCTTATCAGGACTTTTACTACTAATGTTGATTAAGTGTTGTTCAGATGGTAGAAACTGTATTTTGCCCAGAAAGCATATGTAATATACAGTACAGTAGGCCTATGAAGTATTCAAGATTTTTCTGAGACAGATCTTGTGAGGTTAGTATTGATTTTATTTCTCCTTCCCAGGCTGATAAGTTTCAGATGTACGTGAACTACTGTAAGAACAAGCCAGACTCCACACAGCTCATCCTGGAGCATGCTGGATCCTACTTTGATGTAAGTAACAACTAATACTGCTAGAAGTGTGAAATTTTAGTTTTAGGGTGAGTGATTTTTCGCACTTTGTAATCCATGGACAGTCTTTTGGGTGTAGAGGTTGCAGAGATAGAGAATTTTCAACTGATGACTAAGATATTCACACTGCAAATCATTTGGTTTTACACTGTCTGCTGAAAAATGTTGTACAGTACATGAATTGGAATCAAGAAGACCATGGCATATGTAAGACTTGAGTCCGTCTTTTGAATTTTACAGGAAATCCAGCAAAGGCATCGTCTTGCCAACTCCATCTCCTCTTACCTGATCAAACCAGTCCAGAGAATCACTAAGTACCAGCTGCTTCTTAAGGTACAACATTCCTTCACACAAATGTAAAAGAAGAGAAATCTGGTCTAGTGCAATTCCCTTTTTGGAGGCAAACAAAATGCATACAAAATCATTACTTTTCCTAAGAATGGGTTCTATACTGCTGACATTTATTTAATTGTCACTGTGTATGTGTTTGTGTGTTTGCTTCTCTTGTAGGAATTGTTGACATGCTGTGAGGAGGGAAAAGGTGAGATCAAGGATGGTCTTGAGGTGATGCTCAGTGTCCCCAAGAAAGCCAATGATGCCATGCACCTCTCAATGCTGGATGGTGAGTATACACACACACACACACACACACACACACACACACACACACACACACACACCACAAACACACACCTCTGCTACATGTTTATGTTTTTAATCACCTGTGCACTTTCACACTGAGTTTGTTCTCACCTGATGTTGCCATTGATTGAACTTTCACTTTGCGTTTGAGAATTCAATCACGTCGCTCGCTTGTCACAGTCATTCAGCACAAAATACTCAGCTGTGAGTCAGCAGCAACTTCATTCATCTTGCCTTCCTTTGCCACCCACAAGCATGTTTGTACATACTGTACACACATACAATACAATCAAACACAGCTAATGGCTTTTTCCTCCTCGCCTTTCACCACCTCAGGGTTTGATGGGAACATTGACTCCCAGGGAGAACTGATTCTCCAGGAGTCCTTCCAGGTTTGGGATCCCAAGACTCTGATTCGGAAGGGTCGTGATCGTCACCTCTTCCTCTTTGAGATGTCCCTGGTCTTCAGCAAAGAAGTCAAAGACTCCAATGGGCGCAGCAAATACCTCTACAAGAGCAAGCTCTTTGTAAGTAATGTACTGTTTAATGCTCTCAGATTATATTGTTTCTTTGGAATAAAATAAGTATATAGAACATAATACAATTGAGTGAGAGAGGTTATTATTTTGTATTTATATGGACTGTAGCAAACAAAGTAGCAAATACATTATTGAGCACAGAGAAGATTTTTGCTTGCTCTAACTAAATCATTCTTTGTGTAACAATCATTTCTTTACAAAGTATAATTTATGTGCATGCACACGTGCATATTTTTCACAAATATAATTAAATAAGAAGCTAATCAAGATGCATAGTGAAAGTTATTGCATTTGGCCCACTTCAGGAAAAGCTCAGTAGGCAGTGTGATGATCTTATGACCAAAATGCAACCCTGTAACACCAATGCCCGACATGATGGTGTCACATTAAACTCAGTAATTTGTCATGTATTGGTTGTCTGACTGAAGATGCAACATGTGTCATTCATATTCTCAGACTATTTCTTGGCGCATATCAGATTTTATCAGGTCCAATTAGAATTGTTACATAGAAATTTGATTCAGATGTGGCCCAGACTGAGGTGGACTAAAAAATATGTACCTGAGCCCCGACTCAGTTCAGGTTGGGTCCTTGGCTCTTCTGAGGAGTTGGGTCAGCTTGAAGAACCATACTACTACTTGGGTTATAAATTGTCATTGCATCACTTTCTGTTCATGTATCTAAACGTGTTGATATGTTGTTCACGTCCTCAGACATCAGAGCTCGGAGTGACAGAACATGTGGAGGGAGATCCTTGTAAGTTTGCCCTCTGGGTGGGCAGGACCCCGACCTCAGACAACAAGATCGTCCTTAAGGTATCAAGATGCTCATGTTTATAGTGAAGATAAAAGGCGCAATGTATTTTTGAATTGTTTCTCTCTTGAATATTTTACAACAGTGTCTGATGTCATTCACTGAGTTAAAACTGGGAACCAAAAATAATTGCATTACAATTTGTCTAAGTTCCGCTTCCGACACTGTACTAAGTGTAAAATAGACCCCCATATGATTTCGCCTCTGCAGCAGCAGTCAAGTTAAACAGGAATCACTTCATGTCTGTAGTCCACCCCCACTGAATCCTACGTAGTTCCTTCTGTTCAGCCAAGAAAGTTCACTCCCTGTAGGGGGGTGGAGTGTTACTTTCTGCTACTTATTCACTCATCACACAGAAACATTAACATAGCAGTTGATGGGTCATAATCCAACTCACAAGTAACTTGAAGTGAGTCAGAAGGAATATTATATGCAGGATTTGTGTGTTTGTTTTCGAGAGAGGCAGAAAGAAATTTGTCAATTCCAGTATATGTGTTACAATGTGTGAATATGTGCTGTGCAGCTATCTGTCTCATTACATAACTTCTGATGACCATCTAGATCTGTTTCTTATGTAACACTGTGCCACAGCAGCCTTGGCTCTGCTGGTTGCTAAGTGAAGGAGGAAGCGAAGACACAAATGAGGACAGTCATATGTTAAATACAGAATCGACGAATTGAGTGACGTAAATAAACATGAGGCTGACAATCAGTGTCCATCATCCCTCCGTGGGAACCTAAGTGGAGCTTAGGAGAGGCCACTGTCGTCATTTCAGATTGTTACTGAATAAGGATGTTTGACTCAAGTACTTTGATTGCAGGGATCAAAGCACTTATGTGGAGTCAGACAGAACTATAATTGCTAAATTAGACCTGATACCGCGTATCAAGTGAACGGATTAACTGCTTTCGCTGTTAACAGCTCTTGTTGTTGATGTCATCTTATATGTGTGTCTGTATGTGAAAAAGGAGAAACACAGACCTGAGTAGATTGTTGACATAACAGCTGTACATACTGAGACCTTTAAATCTGACTAACATATATGACTCAAGTGTGTGTACGTTGTTGTTTTTTTTTTTTTTTTTGTACCAGGCTTCAAGCATTGAGAACAAGCAGGATTGGATCAAACACATCCGGGAGGTCATTCAGGAGCGAACTGTCCACCTGCGCGGAGCTCTGAAGGAGCCCATTCACATCCCGAAAGCCACCACAGCGAAACATAAAGGCCGACGGTAGGCTTCCAGTGCACTAATCTGAATTTCTTTATTTTTTGTTAATGTTGTTGTTCATTTTAAGTGTTTATTATGATAGTCATCACAAAAATTAGTATACAGCAAAGGCATTTTGCAGCCATGCAAACAAAATCTGGAAATAAGTCTGTAGTAGTAAATATAAAAATTATTTTATTCAGTTTTCCGATAATAATTAAACGCAGCAGCACAGCTTGAATTAACCTTTGCAACTATAAAAATTAGAGTGACACTACAGAGCAAATAGTATCCCAGGATCCAGGCTCTTACAGTAAATCAACTCAATAACCAGTATTTCCAGTAACAGATCTAAAAACACATAATGACAATTAATTATAATAATAAACTGTAATGATAATGTCTGCCTGCAGGGATGGAGAGGAGCTGGATAGTCAGGGAGACGCCAGCAGCCAACCAGACACCATCTCCATTGCCTCACGTACATCCCAGAACACACTGGACAGTGATAAGGTAGGAACGGACACGCAAACATACATGAGAAACAGTGCTGATGCACAAAGTAAACAACTCTGTATTATTTTATTTTTTTCATCCCCCTAAAGTGACACACTATTAAGTTTGTTCAGTCAGTCTGTAGATATTCATGCCGTCGCACAGTGACATGATCTGGGCGCATGCAAGCTTCTCTCTGCAAGTTGTCTCCTGTGAAAGTGTTTTGATTGTGTGTAGAAGAAAACTGTCTATCTGACAACTCTTTAAAGCAGTGTGTGCGTTTGTGTGAGCGCAAACGTGTGTATCTGTGAGAGAGAGAGAGAGAGAGAGAGAGAGAGAGAGAGAATCTTCACTCTCTGGGAACAGGGACAGTCGACTATGGTTATATCTGGTAATAACACCACAGAAGGCCTGTCCTCCTACGCTCAGTATGAGCAACTGTAAAGCTAAACACACACATACACACCAGCACATAGAAAAAAAAATTCTATACTTTTATGTCATACTAATTAAAAACTAAAGCAATGGTCTCTTAAATTAAGTGAGTTTTTTCACACTTGTATTGGACTTTCCCCAATTTCATACACTTCTGCTACAATCAGGAAAGTAAGAAAAATAGCCAGAATTTTAGCCTGGAGTGTTGACTGTCCCTGTTTAGTTAACTGCTACCACAAAGCTCAACTCTGTGGCCGTTTCAGGTAACAGAGAACCAAATTCTTAAGGTGAGGAGTGCGTATATGCATGTGTGTGTTTATCCGCTTGTGTCAAAACTGTCAAGGACACTAATTAATTTGTAATTGTTCCCTCAGTTTAGGACATACTCACCTGCATAAACATTCAAAACACACAGTAACACATGCAAATAGGCGTTTTGCATGTGAATGCATCCCTCTATCTTGCTCTCTCTGTGAGACCTCTCATTCAAGAGGCAATGACAGTGGTGTGTTTGTGTCAGTGTGTGTGTGCCCATGTTCCTGTGTGTGTGCTTTAGTGACTGACTTGTGTGTCAGCAGCTTCAGCCTCCCACACTCTCTTCACAGAGGATGCTCGTCTGTATGCCAGACAGGAGAGCACAGTTTTAAGTCCTCATAGCTATTAATCTCACACTTTACTTCAAAGGTAGAAAGATTCGGGCAACAACAGTTTTTTTTTTTTTAATCTCTAATTTTCTGGAGTGTTTTTGTTGATAAATGGACTTTCATGAACTAGATGTGGAGACAACTGTTTAAAGACAACGATGGATTAACTGCAGCACTCCGGGGAGGAGACACACAACAGAGAGTCATTTAAGCCTCAATAGTCTGATTGTAAGCACCCACAGAGGAGCGCTGTTGACTATTACAGTGGACAGCAGCAACTTTTCTGCCGGCTTCGGAATATTCCAATGGATCAGGATTTTAATTACCTAGGACTGTTTTCCCAGGGGAAATATTCCACAAAAAGTTAAATAAATTTCACTATTTTCTAGGCAGCTTGTGCTTATCTAGTAAGCATCTCATTGGGATTTAGGACAATAGCAGTGGATTGCTGTAGAAATCAGATTGCTCTGAGTTTTTTAGCGCTTTGGAACTTCTCTTGCAATGAGGGAGTGGAAAGCAATGGAGAGACTGGAGGACAGGATCTCACATCCCGTTACTCAGCTCCTCAGCTCTCTGGCTTTACCACACTACCAAAGGGTATGTTGCAAATTTAAGAAAACAGAACAAAAAAAACACTATCATAGAGAGCAAATGTGTAATGCAGTCTATTTCAGCTATGAAATGCACAAGGCACATGCAACACTATAAATAAGGAACATATGTTAAAATTAAAACAGCTGTAAACATTTGCCTGCATGAAATGTGTGAATGTTTTTAGTCTGCTGGTTATGTACAGCATGTGGCTGTGACTAATGGTGCAAATGTATGTTCTATTGTCCTCAACTGTATAAGACTTTGTTCATCTGCCGTTAAGTCATTTTTAATATAAATGCACACAAGATGATTGAAATCATCTAATGTTTTATTGCTCAGAATTCTTTGATATGAATATGTTACTTTTTCTCAGAAAATGTATCATGAAGTGTGCATGAACATGAAATGCTTTTTTATAATAAAAACAAGTTGCGAACTGCTGATGATTAGTGAAGAATTAAGGACTTGAAACCATAAAATTGAATTAGGTACGTTGCTGTGCACAGCAGAGTGGACTAGCGACACATTGTTAGGCATTTGTGGTATTCATTTGCATTTGTCCCAGATATTAAAGAAAATGTATTGTATATGCTTTTATATGTTTCAATATTAACAAAATGTATGCACCCTCTGGTGTATAGGTTGCAGTCTATTTTTCACTTGGGAGCACAGAAAAACTTCTATTAGGGATTGAAGCATTAAGAGCATGTGCATTTTCAGTCACGCATTGCACAGAAATACCTTAGAGAAACCAGTGAGCTAATTCCAGCTATCTCTTAATACCTTTCTTTTCATAGATACTCAGATGATCACAGGGAGGCCGTCATAGTGACGTTTTGTTCAGTTGTGCTAGAATGAGTCACCAATTATCATCTTGTACACTTCCTTTACAGTGCTGCTGGAGTACATCGGCAAATGCGGATTTGTGTGAATAGTAGCTCATTGATTCAATTTAATCATGTCAGAAACCATTTTACTGAAATACCATGCATTTTGGCATCAGCTTAAAGTAGCTGATACTTATAGTATGGTATATTGATAGTAACTGAAGTTGACGGAAATGCAAGAGAAATAATAGAAAAAATGTTTAAACTGATTTCAGCGGATCTGTCTTTCAATTTTACAATCTACAGCGGAGCTAAGAGAGATACTACTCCGGATTTATTTTGTTTTATGACTTGTTGGATATGATTAATCCTCACAGAATGTACTGTGAAGACTGCATTCATGCTTTGTGCAAACAACTGAAGAGTAGAAAGTATCAGCATTTGTTCAAAGATCAACATGAACAAGTTTTTACAGATTTCTATAAAATTTGTCCCCTATTTGTTCCAGCTGTCCGGTGGTTGTGAGCTGACAGTGGTAATCCATGACTTCCTGGCCAGTAATGGTGGCAGCAGTGGGGAGCTCACGGTGCGACGAGGCCAGACAGTTGAAGTTCTGGAGCGACTCCATGACAAGCCAGACTGGTGCCTGGTCAGGACCACAGACCGCTCTCCAGCCCAGGAGGGCATAGTACCCTGCTCCATGCTCTGTATTGCTCACTCCAGGTCCTCCATGGAGATGGAGGGGCTCTTCAACCATAAAGGTAGGAGGAAGATTTTTCCCTTGATCTTTAATCACACAGTGTCAAGTGTACTGGAAGAGCTTTCGCACATTAAGGTACATGTAGACACTTCAGAAAATTATGAAAGGCTTATTAGAAGTACTTCTCCTTCAGAAACAACAATGGTGACCTGCATAGCCTTCTTATTTCACTACACAGCTGTTTGTCACATCCAGGCACACACAGACACTTGAAACATTAGAGAAAGCTAATAGGAAGCATTTCTTGTTTGCAAACTGGACCTGCAGAACCTTCAGTTTTTACTTAACAGCTGCTTGTTGAATCACTCACATGTATTTCTAGATGTTGCTATGCAACTGCAGAAGGCCCGCTTGAAGCACAGCTCTCTTTTAATTATCTTGAAATAATTTCAACCTGAGAATTCCCAAAACTGTTAACATCCTCAGTTCCTGTTGCTGTCAGGAACTCTTATTTTGTCTTAAACATGCAGTAGCATGCCCCTTCAGTTGTAATGAAACATTTAACAGCCTTGTGAGGGTAGCACGCCGGAGGATATGATGTCAGAAATTGCATCTGTTGCAGCACCCAAAGGGTCTTATTAAGAAAAGTCAATAACGTGATTCCCAAGGTTTTTTCCACAGACTGTGTGTGTCAATATCAGACCTCTGGTTACAGTAACACAAATACTCAAATGCTCAATCATGTCCTGCCAGAAATATAGTCTTAGAAGTGCGTCATAATTACCAAGACAACAGATTATTGTCAGAAATGTGGGGATTTTTCAGCACACATAAATTCAAACATAAACACAAGATATATTCATTAGTCTGATATATGTTCTGAGTTGGAGAAATGAGAATAGGATACAAGTTGTAGCACAAATGTGGCCATACTGTTGGAACAAAAATGAATTGCATAAGATGTGTGTTCACTTTACAACATCCCCCCCAAGTCTGAATATTGATAAGAGTAATAGCTTGTTACTTCTTAGTATGCAATAGAAACTATTTTTATTAATAACAGAAATGTCTCGCAATGTAGGCTTCACTTCCTTCTATACTCAAAGCAAAAGTTGATTAATGAATATGTCTGTTCTGATATGTCTGAAAAGTCAATATGGAGCTAAATTATATACTAAATCCCTTGATCATGTATTTAGTTCAAGTTCTCTAACAAAGACCTTGAAGTGAGTTCAGGTGGCTGCTTGGCATCCTGATCTGTACCCGGTAGGTATGGATCATGTCTGGATCTGGTGCAGCTGTTTCACTGAGTCTTTGAGGCCTGGGCTGATAGTTGATGATCTTTTCTCTCATGTCAGCATCTGGACAATGTAAGGAGTAAGGCATAAGTTTTGATCTTATCTCAAATTGTAAATAAATACAGTAGATAAATAGTTACCATACTGTATATACCTATACAATACATTTCTCAAATACAACTGGAAATGACCATCTAACCAGGAACATTTCTTTTCTAACTAGGAAGAAATATAATATTACAATAAGATGAAATGAATGGGATGAGATCTATACACAGACCTGACCCTCGTTTAACACTGAGTTGTTTATGAGCTGCCGTCATCATGTCTTGACAGAAGTTGCGGCTTGTGTCTTTCTCTCTGTAATCTGAAAGAGTGGGTGAGTGCTGTACTGCTTGTTTCTATGGTAATATACCGAAACATACAAATATTTTGCTAGCAGCGTCTTTGTAGTCAGCATGAGGAAGATCTGTGTTTGTGTTTGTATTTGAAATTATAGGATGCTTAGACTGCGCATGCAGGAACTCACAACTTTGGAAGTAGTTGAATGATTTACTGGTACAGTATAGGAATAACAGGAGAATTTCCCAACTGCTTATTTTACACTTTAACTTTAGCTTCACTTATTCTCATCTCTGTTTTGCTTGCTGAGGCTCTTGTGTTTATCTGCCTTCCCTCGGTTCCTTGGATGCACATAACCAGTCATCACTGTTTCTATCTGTGTGTTTGTGTGGCCACAGGCAGTGATGAAAAGGAGCTTCTCACTGCAGGGGTTGCTGTAGTCAAAAAAAAAAGCTGTTGCACAGGAAGAGGAAGACAAGGGCAACATAAAAAAGTCTTTGCTACTTTGTCAGTCCTTTGTGTTTACTGACCAACCATGCAGGCCACTTTGTCCAAAGCTGTGGAAGGGTGACGGTTTCGGGGATTAGAGTGCTCTCCTCTTCTATTCTCACATGCTCGCAACCAGGAATAATTGACTGTTGGGGGCCGATGCCTGTGTCTAAGAATTAAAAAAAAAAGAATGGCTCACATACAGTAAAATGAGCCTGCAAAGTTTACAGCCAGCAGCTGGTTGTCTGCTCTGATTATAGGAGGTTTTAGAGTGAAATGACCACAGTTCACATCCACAGTTCGAGCTCAGTGTGTGTGTGTGTTTGTTCTAAATGTTAATTTGAGTCCTGTGTTGTTCAACTTGCTCCTGAAACCTGTACAAACCTACACATTCCAGTTAAATCGAGTTTAGATCACTTTCATCTACATAATCACATTTTCAGTTTGAATACTGGAATTCCCCCTGTGTACCAAATCAGTTGTTGACTTCTAGTGGCTTTCATGCAGGTTGACTCTCAGTGCCTTTTCAGAGTGAAATAAATACAAAGGCACACTTAATGATAGTGTTATTGATAAAAGAACTCTTTAAGGGGCAGAGAGTAAGTGCATGCCAGTGTATGTGCATGTGTGTGCGTGTTCTTACAGGAAAGAGTGTGTTTAGAGCCCAGGGAGACTGGCTAAAAGAGAGCACACACTCACAGTTAAACAGTGAGATCTTTGTGCATCCAGCCTGAATAGCTGCTCTAAACTGCATAGGGACATTGTCAGAGGAAGTGAAGATGTAGGAAAACAGAGTCAAGTGTTAAATATATATAGTAGTAGTTACAAAACTCAGGCTCTTGAACCGCCAGTGAATTGAATTCTAGAGAAAGAATCTGAAATATGTGTGATTAAATTCATAACCAACAACCGAACATGACACAGATTTTTTTTTTAGTGCTTTTTTTCAGCATTTTGCTGTTCACTTCTGTTGGATTTCATAACCAAATCTATATTTGCATCAAGCATACTGCACAAGTTGTATGCATCCTAATGCGTGTAAAATATGCACCCGCCCACACAAACTGAGTGGGTGCATCTACAAAGGGTAATACGGTAGATGTGCTGCATGTTTCCAGACATCCCCTTGGAACAGGAGAGGAACAGTGGAGGCTTGCCCAATATCCTCACAGCAGCCCACTCACGAGGGAGGGAGGGAGGGAGGAAGGGAGGGAAGAAGATACAAAGAGAGAGAGACAGAAAACATCTTACACTCTAATGCTGCATTTGACTTTTTCTTTTTCCTCACACTGGACTGTACACTTTTTCTGTCTAGAATTACAACATACAAGAACTGTTTTTTACTTTTAACAAGTCATTTCAAAACCAATTTTAGGTTTTGTGTAGGATTTTCAAGTCTGTCATCGTACGCGTGGAGATGCTGTGAGAGATTATCTCAACTCAGTATTTCTGAGGTTTGATATTTGATTGACATGGCCCGTGCAATCGAGTCTTTAGTGTCTCTCAACCCATTTTGCTCCATGGATTCAGCACAGGGAGGACACTCTGACAACTGCAAGTTCTGGCTGCTGGACCTGGGTAGGTGCCTTGATTATGTGAAACACATGAGTAACACCATAATGGATAGGACACACATGCATGCATATTAGTTATTCTGTATGTCATGCAGTATATATGTTGGAGTAGGTTTGTCTTGAGTTAAGTGTTGTTTTGTATTCTGTACCAGAGTTAGATATGGAGATTGTAACTTGTTTTTTAAGTAGGGTATTTGCTTGTCATGTGCAGATGAAATTGCCTTTTAATCTCGTTTTTTTTTTTTGTTTTTGTTTTTGTTTTTGGAAAGGCTGGAAAGATGAAATAGACAAATGACATATAATAAGTTATTCTAGTTTAGCAGTTAGATGTTGTTTGTTCAGTTCACTGTGTTCAAGATTCTGAGTTATGTACATATTATTATTCTTACTGTGTGGATGACATGAAGATGCAGTTTAAAATCTCAAAGCAGGGTCAAAAATTGCCTTAAAAATGAAATAACTTATTGTGCAAGAAACAATGCAATAATTGTTTGTCTTCTTTGACAGGTTGTCTTTGTTGTCAGCCACATCAGCTATTTTTATCTGTTTTTTTTATGCAGAGGATATTCACTAATCAAGTGTGGATTATGTTGAGGCATTAATGGCAGTGAAAGTAATTTGGTGAATGCACCATTATGTGATGAAATATTAAATCTACTTAAAATCACATTGACAAGATTATATCTTTGTGCTTATCTATATGTCGGGTCAGACTGGAGCAACACAGATGGGCACAGGGTGTTATTGTGGACCTCAGGGAGGAATAATGAGGTCGAATAGAATTGAAAAATCACAATCTTCTTAAATGCTGCCCCAAAATATCAGACTAGTTTTGCCAGAATATGTAGCAGGTGATCTCTCAACTCCCTATCTTCCCTATCCCATCCCAACTCCACGCCCTTCCTAATTGTAGCTGTTGGTGGCAAGCCCTCTCCAGCATTGTCCACATTTTTACAAATCAGCTAGCCATACCCCCTGGAGCTTTCCCACAGGCTGCACCTCCAACCCCTAAAAAGCACGTCTCCAACCGCACCGGCTGATGTTTGTGTGTGTCTGTGTTTTTGTATCACATCTCCTGGGGAAGATAAGACCACACGAAAGATGCTCCCCTGGTGACACCTCTGGAATCCCAGGCATGCTCCTTTGGAGCTGCAGTGACTTTTGGGATCACTCCAGTTGTACGACAGCCCCTCCCTTCCCTCCTATTCTGAGACACTGGCACACACACAAAGTTGTAAATCTAGCATGTTCTTTGCAGTAGCATGAATAAGAAGTGACTGAATTATGATAGTGTGACGGCAATTAGCATCTAAAGATGCAGTAGAGAGCATCTGGTAGACTCCTGGTTGGATTCTTCTCAGGGATATCGGCTCACAGAGTTAAACAGGGGA
Organism: Thunnus thynnus; assembly: GCF_963924715.1. NCBI lineage: Eukaryota > Metazoa > Chordata > Actinopteri > Scombriformes > Scombridae > Thunnus > Thunnus thynnus. The sequence goes on from NC_089526.1 coordinate 23,101,228, forward strand.
CGTTTTTATTAAAAGGTCAAACAGGTCTGATTTGCCTTTGCATGTCGAGTATCAGTACTGACTATTTTGTATCAGAATGGTGGAGACAGGTAGAAGACATAGATGTTTGAATCTCTGTAAAATCCAGTACATTTATGCTTTGCACGTACTGTATGGATATGTGCATTTACTATATATATACACACACATATGTACACTGTGTGTCAAACCACAGTACACAAGAAGACTTGCATGCATATGCCTCAAGTGGTTAACACAGCCACCTCAGTATTTTTGAAGCTGATGAGTCTACTAATGAAGCTGCTGATGAATTAAGCTAGAAGTGAACGAGATGCCTTTGATCCAGAATTGCTCCAGAGACAGAGAAGCCAGTTTACTAATTGAGTCAGGATAATCATTTTAGTGATGATTAACAAGCATATTACTACACATTTTAAAGCCAGCTGTAGGAAAATTAGAGATTCCACAGATAGCTACCGTAGAACCACACAGGAAATACCTACATAAATTGTGCTAATAAGTCGTTGCTACAGTAAGATAAGTCTCTTCAGGGCTTGGTGGAAATGGCCAGCAATGCTTTTTTAATCTAGTGTCAGCCTACCAATTTATACCTCTCATGTAATTATTGTTTTTATATTTGGGAATTTTTTAGTTGAGATAACAAAAGCTTACCAGATGGGAGGACAGTTATTATTCCCATTTGCCACCTTTGTTTGGGCCCAGAATTTAAAAGACTACTCGTAAAACAGCTTAAGATTCTATGTGATTGTACATAGGGGAAATGCAGTACTTTTAATATGTCTCATTCATCTAGTTAAGACAAAATGAATAATCCACTGAAGAACTGAGGATGCCTGGATGAATCTCCTATTCATTTTGTAGTGTCAGCAGGATTGAAGAGTCCTGAAGGATCATGTCTTAATAAAAGCAGTTTTACTTTACTTTAATCTTATCAAACAGTATGGCTCATTTTTGAGACTCAAGTGTAACCATCAATACAAAAACAATGATAATCGCTTAGCTACAGTCACGCCGGCAAACAAGTGATGTGTCCCCTAGTTTTGTTTCCCATGAATGAGAGCCTGACCAGCTGTTCTTGAGGTGTCTCCACAATGAAAGACACCCTGCAGGGCAAAGGGCAAAGGTTATGCCCTGTGTGTGTGTGTGTGTGTGTGGCTGTAGGGTTATTTTCCACCTAGGAGGAATGTGTCAAGGCTGCTGACCCCATGTTTCACCCATTTACACCCCTGTTAGCACGTCCTCTTAAGTCTTATGAGAGCATGTAGATGCCACTAAATGCTTATCTAACTGTCAAAGGTTGAACATTTTAGTCATGATGCATAAAGGACTTTGCGTTATGTTTTTCAGCCAAAATCACCACATTGTCCAATTATTACTGAAGATATATTTTACGTTTATACACTTATTCAAATTCACTTATATAATTTATTCAAATTACTATTATGACTACAAAGAATTTCATCAGTTTTATTGTTTGACAGTATTTGAAAGACATTAAAAAAAATTGTTATTTCGCTTGATACACAATTGGTGTGAATAGACAGTGTAAAATATTTGTCTGCCAAATCACCCCAAAGTCTCTTGACGTAATAGCTGTGATGAATTTGCTAAAAGCACGACTACATGTGAGGTTGTGACCCGGGCATTGTCTGCAGGCTGCACAGTCTGTTTCCTCTGCATGAGAAGTCCTGATTCCTGTGTCTGGTTCCCTTTTAACAGATCACGTTTCTACTAAGTGTTACATTATGTAGGTGTGCACTGTGGATCATCATTTTCAGTTATAATAAAAACAGCCAGAAAAGGACCTTTTATCCATTTGACAACAACCGTCTTGTGTGAATCTGATGAGTTTACTTACCTTAATATTTCAAATGCCTTGTGAACTGTACTCTCTGCTTCCAGTATGAATGATGGATAATTTGCATTAATCAAGTGTTATCTAATACAGTAAGAGTATACAAAATGTATAAAGGAAGGTTTTGATAGTCCTTGGAGGCTAACAATAGTAAATGCAAAGGTATTCTAAGTCATCAGAATTATAGCCTTAAATAGGCTCCATGATTGTATCCGTGACTAAAACATTCCAGTGCAGTATCGTAACAAGCAGTTGTGACTCTGGTTTTCATTTAGTATTGTAGGGGAGACTGGGGAGGCAGGTAAATCACTGGACTCTATGCACTTCATGGATGTTTTGAACTTTGGCACTAGTTGCACTTTATGTACTTTCTATGTAATTGTTATTTGTTCTGAATTTCAATGAAGATCTTTTTAAAAATGTTAATCACACTGCTTCCCTAAAATCTATAGTCAACACTGTGGTTGCATGTAAGCATTTGTGCCAACAAATGGGATTATTATCTTCTACCAAGTTGCCCTCAAGAAAGACAGACAACCCCTCCACACCTCCTATCCTCTTTATAGAGGCCCTCTGGGTGGAATTTATAGATCTGTCAGGCATTTCAAGCTTCCCCTTCTCTGGAAGATGTAAAAGTATCTGTCTGACTCTGTCTGGTAGAAAATAAATTGCAGGAAAAAAACAGTAAAGAGATGTGTTCTCGTCTGCACTGCCTCAATATACTCACGTTGTTGTTTGCCTAACTGATGGCTAAGAAAATCTCGAAGAAGGCAGCTGAGTATTGCAGAATCAGTGAAAGATCATGACCGTCATCACTACATAACCTAGGCTTTGTCAGAGTGAGACAGTGAGAGGAGTCTTGAGAGAAAATGGCTTTAGAGTCTTAATGGTGCCTGATGTGGGTGATGCTTGTTATTCTGGGAGCTGTGCTTTGTTCTCTTGCATGCGATGTGAGAACACATGCTTCGTATCAGCAGAGCGCAGTAAAAATAAGTCTCCCAGAGGCTGAATGACTGACACGCACGTTCACATGCAGATGCATTCATTCAAGAGCAGGCATATACACATTTAGCAATGTGGGGTTATGCAAAGTATCCAACGAGCGGAGGCAGAATTTCCACACCTGCCATTCATGAGAGCTATTCAGCCTGGTCACGTGGTTTAATATTTAGCAGCTGCATCTTTTTAAAGCTGAATAATACGGAGGCTCTAACATTTTACTCACTAATCAAGCTCCACCAAAGTATCCTTATATGTAGGTATTTTAGTCTTGTATTCAGACATAAACTAATCTAACATTTTGCAATTGAAGGTCAACGACTCACAATGTGATGGAGACAATTCAAAGCAGAGCGATGTAGGAGGAGAGCATCGTCCTTGAGTCAACTTCAGCCCCCATACAGATGCACTTGTTTTTGCAGTCAAACCGTCCCTGGAAGTCATGTGCTGCTCTGCACAATGAGAACATTATCTCTTGAGTCTCTGTGCCAAGAGAGAATTTTCTGATTGAGTTTAGCTAGAGCTCAGAACAGTTTCACATATAATTGATAGAAAAGATCATTTTAGGAAATCTGAGAACTCTGTATCACTGAAAGGTGTCTAAGTAGGATTTTTGGTAGATATTTCTCATCCTTGAGTGATGACCAGAGTTATTCATTATATCTATGGAGTTGTTTTATTTTTTGTGAGAGTTGGGGTCATGTTGCACAGTGTGACAAAACACAAAGAAATCCAACCTCAAGGTTATCATCCCAAGACTCCTTAGCCACATATCTTGTTGAGCCAGTAGAGAGGTTTTATTTCTTCCTTCTTTTTTGGTGATGGTAAAGAAAACAAATGAGGGAATTCAGGGACAATGGAGAAGACAAGGGGTTAGAATACAGGAAGGAGCCATGTAGAAAGGAGTGAATGATCAGACAGGTGAGGCCAACAGGTGGATGTATCTATGAAGTATCCAGACAAAGCCTCGAGCATCCCTTTATCCATTTATTATTTTCTTATCGCTTCATTTCTAGTCAAAGAAGAGATTTCCTCCTACAGATTCCCCAAGGAGCCATCATCACTGTGAGGAGGAGGCCAGCCTGCCTACTGCACATAACACCTAAAAACCCTGTACAAACAAACAAAACCACACAGAACTTTATCTTGTACCATCTCCTTGCTATATGCGAACTAACATATGCACAGTGCCTAAAATGTTGTTTAATGTGTATCACTCTAAAAAATCTCGCGGTCATTGACGGTTTAAAGGCAAAGACACTTCTTAACTGAACGGACTTTAAACTACAAGACTGTTTTGCTGCTGTGTTTACCAGACAACATTAATCACATGGATTAGTTGTTGTCTAGTGTAAGTCCCTGAATTTAAAAAGCTGTCAATCAATTTAAGACTAATAGCATGTTTCAATCTTGCAATTTGATTAATGGTGAGATGATGCTTTTGTCTTTATTTGGATTGCAATCTGTGCCTTAATAGTTGTGTTAATTAATTTATCAACCTTTTCTTTCTTCTCTCTCCTTCACCTTTTAGATACCTTGTCTGTATCCAGTAATGAAGCCCTGCAGCCAGGCTCCAGCCAAACGCTGGGTCCTCACAGCTCACCTGGCCCCAAACGTCCAGGGAACACCTTAAGGAAGTGGCTGACCAGCCCTGTGCGGCGGCTCAGCTCCGGCAAAGCTGATGGCCACGTCAAGAAGCTCGCCCACAAGCACAAGAAGAACCGTGACGGCACAAGGAAGAACATGGATGCAATGGCCGGCTCGCAGAAGGACTCTGACGACAGCGCTGCCACACCACAGGATGAGACACTGGAGGAAGTAAGAGCAGATAGAGCAGCAGATCACTGTTACCCTGTCAGAACATTCAAAAGCCCAGTTGTGATTCTGACCTACCAGCTGAAAATCACTGTTCTCTTTTTTCTCTCTCCAGCGTATGCGTAATGAGGGGCTGAGCAGTGGTACCTTGTCCAAGTCTTCCTCATCAGGCATGCAGAGCTGTGGCGAGGAGGAAGGAGAGGAAGGGGCCGACGCTGTCCCTCTACCTCCCCCTATGGCCATCCAGCAACACAGCCTGCTGCAGCCTGACTCCCAGGACGACAAGGTGGGTCAATGTGGATATTTAAATATACCACCCATACAAAGAATACCACCCAACATAAACAAGGGTTAGGGTTAGGGATTAGGGTTATGGTGGGTTAGGGTTAGGGGTTAGGGTTAGGGTTCTGTCTTAAGCTTAACCAGATGAAAATAGGTTTATGTGCTTTTGTCTTTTATTTTATATGATCCACAGATACACACAGATATTATGTGCATGAATTGGAAGAAGGGTTACATGTGCATAAATAAAATACATTAAGTTCTGATACACACAAAGTAAATTGCACTTCCAAATAAAACTGAAATTACTGTATAACTGGTTCTTCAGAGAAAGATGCTCACTGAAGATGTTATAAACTTTTTTTTGTTGATCTAAAGAAAGATTTTCATTTTTCTTGCTTTTTCAAACTGGCTTATATCTCAAATAATTTATCCACATGAGTGAGTCAGCCAGATTTTTTGTTGCTTGTTCTTTTTGCTCAGTTCCACATAGAGCTGTAAATATCACTGTGCAACCACACAGAGCTAACGCTAAATAAAACAGCTGAACTTTCACTTTTGGCACTAATATTTTTTTCTTTTCTCCTCTTATTTTCTTGATGGTTGCATGTTCCTTCCTTCAGCATTATGTTGATTTCTGTTCTGCCTCTCTTCTCTCCCAGTTTCCCTATCTCTCCATGTAAAACCACTTCTTCATCTCCACTTTGGATCCCTCTTTATTTAACTTTCTTGTTGCCTTCTCCATTTCTATCTCTCACCAACTAAATGTCATTCCCTTGAAGTGTAATTGATTCTATTGTTGCTGAGGTGAATACTCCATTCTCATGTTTCTGCAGTAGTGAGGTGTTTGTGGGACTAAATGGTGTATCCCCAGTAAGTCTGGTTGCGTACAGGGGATCCTTTTAAAACTTTGCCTACCACCATGCCTCAAACTGGTTTCAGAGGCAACCTTTCTCTCTGATGGAGTATCAAGCAACACTGTTTGCTGTATATAAGTTGTTTGACCAATCATGGTGCTAGTGCTCGAACAGCAGTCCAATCCCAGAGCTTGTCCTTGACCCAAACCCACCTCATAACCCCTGTTTCCCCGAGACCAGCCTGTGATTGGCTCCAACTTGGCCCCCAATTAACCCTTTTATTAGGGAGATCACACCCACCAAGTCCTTATTTGGTCATTTGGAATATCGAGGTCCAAACTCAACAATGGTGAGCCTGATCACATACATAGTACTTGCCTTTGAGTCCGTATAACTCCTGCATGCATGCAGCACTCCCAAGTTTTACATTTGTTAAAGCACATTGACTGATATAGATGTTGTTTTGTACCTTAAACTTTAACTTTCTGTATGTCTTTTTGTTTGCTCTCTCTTTTTCAGTCCGCATCCCGTCTGTCCGCTCGTCCCAGCAGTTCAGAGACACCCAGTGCTGCTGAACTGGTCAGTGCCATTGAGGAGCTCGTGAAGAGCAAAATGGTGAGATAGAAATCATAAACAATACTCACAAGTACATGCAAATGTGGCACATTTTTGTACACAAAGAAATTCTGATCGATGCACATACAAGCACACATACTTTCTTCTGGTGCTGTTGACAGAGAATAGCATCTTGGCCTACCAGTCATCTGTCAGGACTGTGACTCACTATGCCAGCTGTCCTCTGTTCCAACAAATGGGCATTGCACACTGGCCAATATCCCAACGCATATCAAACTAAAAGCAGTACGGTTTCTCTAGTACTGTAAACACTCTGAGCCTCTTTCAACTCTTTTACAGTATGCTTTTTTCTGCCTTTCTCTTTTCTTCTGCCTCTTCATCCCTCTGTTTCTCCCTCATGTGCTCCTTCTCTCAATCTTCCCCAACTTTCCCCTCCTCAGTCACTGGAGGATCGTCCCAGTTCTCTGTCAGTGGAGCAAGGCGACAGCAGCTCTCCTTCCCTCAACCCCTCCGACAACTCCCTCCTCTCCTCCTCCTCACCCATCGACGAGGTGGACGAGCGCAAGTCTGGCTTCTTCAAGAGACGACAGTGAGTTACAAGCCTGTGTCCTGTTAAGCGTTTTGATAAACAAAAGCTACTTGAGTTCAACCTGTTAATTATGCTTGTCTTCAGTTTGTGTGCTTATATGGAACATTTCTGATGTTCATCCACAGCTGAGTGCATAACATTTGTATTACACAGTGACAATTTCTGTTTTCTGTCTCTCAGTTATGTGCTGCTGGAGCTGGTGGAGACCGAGAGAGACTATGTCAGAGACCTGGGATCAGTGGTGGAGGTAATAAAGGAATTACATAATATAAAGTATCTGAACATCAGCTTTCAGAGATTGTTATTTAGTTGGCGTTTGCTGAATGTTTTACACATGAGTTGACTCTCCTCACCTCAGGGTTACATGAGTCGGATGAAAGAGGAAGGAGTTCCCGATGACATGAGAGGAAAAGACAAGATCGTCTTTGGAAACATCCATCAGATCTATGACTGGCACAAAGAGTATGTCTGTGTCAATTAACTTGCCCTACAAAGTTTTAAAGTTTATTATCTGCCCCAGTTTGAGGAAATACAACATCACATGAAAAAAATGATACTATGGCCCTTGGCTTGTTCCTAAAATAATGTGTTTCTCTCTTGACTGGTCCATAGTTTTTTTCTGGGTGAGCTTGAGAAGTGTTTGGAGGATCCTGACAGACTGGCTTCTTTATTTGTCAAACAGGTGAGTTATTCACATTTGCTTTACATTCTGGTTTTGTGTCACATGCACAGTATATTGTACTTATTGTAAGAATATGAAATGTATTTTATTGAATTTAAAACTGAGGAAGAAAAAAATGTCATTTTCCTGTGTGATATTTCTTCTCATTTCATTTCAATCTACCTCTGTTTTCTGGCTTTGTTCTAACTGCAGGAGCGGAGGCTACACATGTACATCGTGTACTGCCAGAACAAGCCTAAATCTGAGCACATTGTGTCAGAGTACATTGACACTTACTTTGAAGTAAGATTTTTAAGCCATTTTGCATAATTTTAAATCTACAGTACCAAACCTACAGTAAATGTGCTTATTTTGTTAAATATGTAAGCAGATTATCCATGTTGTATTGTCCACGTGATTAGTCCCTCTTAGAGACAATGATATTCCTATCTTTTACTAGGACCTTAAGCAGCGATTGGGCCACAGGTTGCAGATCACTGATCTTCTAATCAAACCAGTCCAGCGCATAATGAAGTACCAGCTACTACTGAAGGTAAATTCACCACAGTGTTTATTATTCTGCAGGCAGCATTAAGGCTAAGTAAAAATGTCCATATTGAACATGTTGATCAACACAATCACTGTTTCTGAATATATTTTAACTGTTTCACAGGATCTTCACAAAATTTCTAAGAAGGCTGGCATGGATACAACAGAGCTGGAGGTAAGATGTGCTGCCCAGTTTTCAACTCAAACACTAATCCAGTGCATACACTGCTACGTAACTGCTTGAACCACACCTGACAAGATTCATATTATATTCTTATATTGATAAGGCTGAATAATTTACAGAGCCATCTCTGATACTGAATTGTTCTCGTTTTCTCTTTTCCTCATTTTACTTCAATTTCATACAAGCAACTTGTCTCTTAAAGTTTGTTTTACTTTCATGTTCTACTTTAGAAAGCTGTAGAGGTGATGTGTGTGGTCCCCAAGCGCTGCAATGACATGATGAATGTTGGGCGTCTTCAAGGCTTTGATGTAAGATTGCTCTTTATACTCTGTATGTGTATTTTTGGATAACTTGTCTAATTTAAATAATGTAGCCATGTTAAGTTTATAAGTTTATACCCTGCAAATCAATTTCTAATTTTAGTGAACTGCCACCAGGTGTCAGTGTGCGCTCATTTTTTTTCACAGATATGGTAGACGTACAGGAGGTGGTATGTCTGCAGTTAGAGGTTGTTTTTGTTTTGCCCTGTGAAACCAGGTACATGGTGTGCTTCCGCTCTGCTTTTATCAGAGCATACTTTCCACCACTGCCCCCTTATTTCCGTTTTCTCTGCTCTATTTCTTTTTTTAGGGTAAAATCGTAGCTCAGGGGAGATTGCTCCTCCAAGACACCTTCATGGTTTCAGACCAGGATGGAGGACTTCTGTCCAGAATGAAAGAAAGGAGAGTCTTCCTGTTTGAGCAGATTGTTATATTCAGTGAGCCCCTGGACAAAAAGAAGGGCTTCTCTACTCCTGGCTACCTCTTCAAGAACAGCATCAAAGTTAGTGCAGCTCAATAAAATGGCAGAAAGATACACTTACAGCTAAATGTCTTCCCTCCACAATTCCCAACACCAAGAAGCCACTGTCAAGTTCATTTTACAAATGTAAATATCTCCATCTTTGTCCTTTTACCTTTTTTATCCCCACCACTCTTTTTCTTCCTCTCTCTTTCTCCATTCCTGTATCCTCACTTCAGGTGAGCTGGTTGGGTCTAGAGGAAAATGCAGAAGACCCCTGCAAGTTCACACTGACTTCCAGATCATCCAGTGGCAACATGGAGAGGTACACCCTCCATTCAACGAGCCCTGGAGTCAGTCAAGTCTGGCTCCACCAGGTCAGCCAGATACTGGAAAACCAGCGCAATTTCCTCAATGGTAAGAGACTGGTGTGTTTATTACTGTGCACAGAACATTACAAACTTACATCAAAATGATGTTGGCTCAGTGCACATAGAAAATGGTAGAAACTATAGTTAGCCCTGTAGGTCTAATGCTGAAAATGTGCACAACTCAGAATAGCATTATGTTTGAGTTTTAAAGATTTTCTAGAACTTCTTCAAACTCTTAGAACTGAATAATCTTTTGTTCTCATTAAAGTCATTTATGTTACACACATATAATTTTATAATTTAGCAACATGAGTGAAATACTGAATCTGAAAACTGTACCCTTCATCATCTCCCACAGCTCTGACATCCCCCATAGAGTACCAGAGGAACCATGTGGGTGGCAGTGGGCCTGGTGGTCCACCCAGCAGCAGCAGCAGTAGTACCGGAGGCCTGCCAGGAGGCAGCAGCTCCAACAGTACCTCCAACATGGGAGGGGGAGGTGGCGGCGGTGGCTCTGGAGGATCGGGGGGCAGCTCCTCCTCTCTCTGTGGCCCTCGCTCCCGACCCTCCCGAATCCCCCAGCCATCCTCACGCCTCCCCCAGCCCGTCCACCATCACCATCCCCCAGGCCCCGAGGGGCCCGACAGATCAGCAGGTATGTGGTCACCCTGCCACCCTCAGACCCCTCAGTCCCTCCCCTCTAACCCGTATTCAGACCCCACCACAAATGGAGAGCTGTTAGCCTCAGAGGTCCCTAAGATGAGGATGCTGGATGGTCCTCATGGAAGCAACTGTAATAACAGTAACAGACCATCAGGCAGCATGGAGGGAAGTGCCAGACAAGGTCTGGGAGGCTATGATGAAACACAGAAACATCAACCCGCTGGTATACCACAGATGGCTGTGGCTCCTCTGAATTTGCCCCTCAAAAGCCCTCGAGTCGGGACAGTTTCCCCTCTGATTTCACCTCAGTCTCCTGGAGGAGGAAAGGAGGCTTTTGTCCCCACCAGCCCAGCTCATAAAGGCAACTCTTTCTGGTCTATGGTCCCGGCTATGCCTCCCTCTCCTAGCAGCCGGCCTAGTTCCTTCTCCTACCTCAGTGACAGTGGTGGCGGAGGAGATTCTTTGGGCAGAGGAAGCCATGGGACGCCCTCTCATCACCGCCACTCCACCCACAGTAAGGACTTAGACCGCATGAGCACCTGCTCCTCCACCAGCGAGCAGTCCATACACTCCACCCAAAGCAACGGGGTAAGATGTCAAGTCGAGGCCAAGGCTTCAGTGAAGCTACTCACCAGTCACTAACCCCGCCCTCACTGACTGGCTGTCGGTCAGTCACCCTGCCGCTGAGAATGGCTTGCACACGCAACGACTACTACACTGGAGATTAACAGCTATCTGAGTGCACTAACTTCACCAACTGTGTGTGAGAGAGAATTTTCTGGCTCTCCCAGAATATACTAACAGTGTGGATCTGATTCATAGAGCAACTGTTGCTGCTTCCTTAGACACTCTATTTGAGCTTATTTGTTTGCTTCTCAACTGCAGCCAATAGGCACTAACAGTCACCAAATGATTTCAAAATTTCCTCTAATCTTTTTCATTAATTCTCCTACAGAAATAATCAAGAATCTCTGAACTTTTTCATGTATGAGAAGTTCTTTGACATTTTACCTTCTTTCTCTTATTGTCCTGTAAACCGGTTTAATCTTAACTTTGCTATGTTTAGCTCCACAACTACACCAACTTCCGTTTGCTTCACTTCAGCCTGCTATTTGTCTGCAGACTGATAAAGTGCCTTCTGTATTTCTTCTCAGCAATCTTTTTTATTTGCCTGTCCTTGGTAACACAAAGTTCCTTATTACGGCGTCTGTGATCTGGGGATCCTAACATCTGCTTCACAACTTCTCAGAACTTAACATCTGTCTTATATAGTGACTTGTCAGTCGTCACTGTAGACCTAAATGATGGCTTAAATCATACCTCTGCAAGATAAAAAGCAATTTGCAATGCTTCCTGTGATGCATGCATTAAGCATATTAGCAAGTTTATTTGTGTGTGTTACTGTCAATCAAATCAAGAATTTGATTGGTGTGAAGCTACTGATACACTTACTGTACGTCCCTTCTCCGGAAGTATGTGCATGTATCTGGGCGTGTGTGTGTGTGTGTGTGTGTCAGTGCAAATGTGTTGGTTTGAGAGCTTGTACAGTCTCACACTCAGTTCTGTGTTTAAGCAGTGGTGTATAATTGGAGTCTAATGTCTTCCAATCCTCTCCTCTTCTGACAGAGTGAAAGCAGTAGCAGCAGCAGTGTGTCCACCATGTTGGTGACCCAGGACTATGTGGCAGTGAAGGAGGATGAGATCAGTGTGTTGCAGGGTGAGGTGGTCCAAATCCTAGCCAGCAACCAGCAGAGCATGTTCCTGGTGTATCGGGCGGCCAACGAGCACTGTCCTGCCGCTGAGGGCTGGATCCCTGGCTATGTATTAGGACATACCTCATCCTCCATCACCCCTGAACTCCCCGAAGGAACCATCAAGTAAGAATAAATGACATTTCTCCTGTGCCTGAGACAAAGACAAGCAAAGTCATAAAAGGAGTAAAAAATGAAAATTCTCTCTTTTGGTCTTGTTTGGTTTAGAAAATCATTATCATGGCACACAGCGCTCCGTATCCGCCGAAAATCTGAGAAAAGAGACAAGGAGGGCAGGAAGATGGAGAACGGCTACCGAAAGTCTCAGGACGGCCTGGCCAACAAAGTCTCTGTCAAGGTGAAGAGTGTGAAGAACTTTCACTGAGTTAAAAGTTTAATTTATTTATTTCCTCTCTTTACATTTTGACTTTTGCAAGAAATCTAACTTTGTCCTTGCGTTTTCATTACAGCTTCTAAATCCCAACTTCATCTATGATGGTATGTACACATTGTTGCTGTCATTAAGTTCTTTTAAAATTATCTACATATATTCCTTCCTGTCTTGGGCCGTTACTTTGAAAAACGTAACTTCCAACATGTGTAGAAATATGTTTCAAATTTTGGGATTCAAGATAGAGTATCACTTTCTCTCATCAACTTTGACGTCTACTCTTCCTCTCCAGCTCCTCCAGAGTTCCTCATCCCAGTTAGCGATGTAACATGTGAGAGCGGCGACAGTGTTACTCTGAGGTGTAAAGTGTGTGGTCGACCCCGAGCCACCGTCACCTGGCGGGGACCAGACAACAACACTCTGAGCAACAATGGACACTACAGCATCACTTACAGGTGATACAATGAGTTCCAATGTAATTAAGTTCCTCCTAAAGTTTTTTCTTTTTGTGTAGAACTTAACATTAATTCAGTTATCATTAGAAAACATGATCATTGCAGAGTATGTGTCTCATGGTTTGTCCCCCATCATTCTCTGTTTCTACAGTGAGACAGGAGAAGCAGCTTTGCGTATCCTGGGAGTGTCTGTAGAGGATGGCGGTGTGTACACCTGTGTCGCCACGAATGTAGCAGGCTCCGTCACCTCCTCTGCCAGCCTCAGAGTCTCAGGTGAGTTGTTCTGGCATGGTATGAACCCTCAAAGTCTTTATTTCTCTGTGATTTACCTGTGATTTACCTGAGAAAAATTTAATGGGTACTTTGTGGTATTAACAATTGGGGCTTTCGAAAAAGAAGTCTTATTTAAATAGGCCACTCAGAAAAAATTTAAGTTACTGTTTAGTATGCTAAAAAACTTCTACTTGTTTCCAGATGATTGCAGTGAAGTTCTCTGGAAAAGCAGCTTTGAGTCCCACTACACAGACATCACTGAATTAGGAAGGTAAGAATGCACCGATAAAACCCCCATAAATCTCAACTCTTACTATGACTATCATGTGGTGCTTAATGACCACATCAAAGCTAGTTTAATCTACATTACAGACTTTATCGCCAGTGGCAGTTAGGAAGTGGTGACTAAGAACTGAATGAGGAGGTTATGTAATTTCTTGCTTACTGACCACATTCAGTCAATCAACTGAAGTAGAATGATCTGACAAATCCGAGTGTATCATCTTCATCTAATTTTGCCCTTTAAATCAAGTCCAGAGACACACATCATAAATACAGTAAATGTGAGGGAGAAAAGTAAGTATGTCTCATTCCCCAAACCTCTATAGGTATAAGGGTACCACACAGTATTAAAGGGGTATTCAGATATTCTGTTAACCGTCTTTTATGCTCCCCAGGGGCCGGTTCTCAGTGACTAAGCGGTGTGACCAGAGAGGCAGTAAGCGAACAATAGCGGCAAAACATGTTAACAAGAAGCTGCTGCGTAGAGAGCAGGTGCTGCAGGAAATCAGACTCCTACAGTCCCTGGACCATCCCAACCTGGTCAAGCTGCTGGACACGTATGAGACGGCCAACAGCTACATCCTTGTGTTGGAGATGTAAGTGCAGAAGTGGCTCCATGTTGCTGTTGTGACCCTGCATTGTTTGAAAAAATGTATCTTTGAAAAAAATCTCAGAACAACAGATTAAAATCCTGTATTATGTGTTGCTTTTTCAGGGCTGACCAAGGACGTTTCCTGGACTACATAGTGAGCTGGGGCAACCTGACGGAAGAGAAAGTAGCTCTGTACCTCAGAGATATTCTTGAAGCTCTTCACTTCCTGCACAGCTGGAGGATAGCACACCTCGACCTCAAAGTACATACATATTCTTATCTCACACCTCGCTGCACCTTGCACTCAGCGTTCACCTGCAAGATGAACTGCATTATTGTACCTCTTTTACAAACAGCATACGCAGGATTAATATCTTTAATCCCATGTAGGCCCAGTGTGCTGGTGTTGAGGGTATCTGCCGCTCATGTCCAAAATTCTTTCTCCCTGCTCCTGCAGCCTGAAAACATTCTGGTGGAACATGCGTCTTCCCAGCCGGTGGTGAAGCTGACAGACTTTGGTGATGCCGTTCAGCTGAACCCTCCCTCCTCCTACATCCATCCTCTCCTGGGGAGCCCGGAGTTCTCCGCTCCTGAGCTGGTCCTGGGTCAGCCTGCATCTCTGATGTCTGACCTCTGGAGCTTAGGTCTGTAACCATGTGCGAGTAGTTTGTAATTTAGCAATACACAGTTCTGTGTTATAGCATATGTTTTGATGTCTCATGGTGGCTAATGTCACGGTGAGACATCTCACTCATACTAAATTACATAATACATCAATTTAGCTTCAGGGGAACTTCTTCTGTTACATACGTAGGTAGAAAATAAGTGGTGAAAGTAATACAATAAAACAGCATATTATCCCAAGCAGAGAGATAGTGTCACTGTTTAATCTAACCTGGCACATTATTCTCTAGTCTTGAGTAAAAAGCCTCACTACCAATGAGATATGAGAGATCAGCGCCGTAACGTAACTATGCAAGGCCCCCCCCGTGGCTATCCTTGAGTGGGCCCTTAATAAAGTAAGGTCAATAGTGTCAGTAGGGGAGTAGGGTCAGCACCTTTACAGCAGAGCGAGTAAAGGTGCTGACCCTGCGTCTGTAAAGATACATTTGATTCCTCCCCATTACACATTGTCGCAGATTGCAGGATTTAATAATCAAATACTCAATACTACTTACAGAACTGTACTGTGTACAAGCTTTTACCTTTTATAAGCAATTTATTTCTTCTAACAAAACATTTCAATACAGATCAATAAAAATTGCGTCAACTGTGTATACATGTTATACATGCACTCTCCCTGTCCTGACTGGATGGTGAAGCAGCGGGCCTGCACTCTCGCTGTCCTGGTGCTTAAGCTGAATTTTTAACATTCTGTTAACATTTTTAATATAGCTTGTGTTTTTATTTATGAAATAGCCTATCATGTATTTATGACACTTGTGTTGCAGTAGCTATATTTATCTCTGTGTGTGGGCTATAGCTGTTTTTGTGCCTAAAAACAAATTCCCCGTAGGTTAGGCTATATGAAAGCCTTATAACATTATATTATTCTGGAAAAAAACTCAGCATAACATAAAGGGTAACTAACTTCACACAATAAGGCTGTTTAATAACTGTTCATCTTGCCAAAATGGTCAATAACTGTATAGTAGCTAAACACTGTCAACTATGCAGGGACCCACCTGTTAACATGCTGTGTCATTCGTCACGTCTGACAGGATTTACCGTTCCAAATATAGTAGTGATTTTCGTAAGTTTGGTGGAAAATTACAGATATTTCTTGTGCCGTTTTTGGGTACCGCCCTGACATTTTCGTTTCATTTTCTAAGTGTCTCTGACAGCTGTGCCGATGCTGTCACTGAGCTGTATTGATTTGAATTTCCCGCCTAATGTATTAATTGGACCAAAAATCCCTGACGTATCAAACAAAAAATACTATGTACCAGTAAAGTTTTTATTTTATTTTAAATATTTGTTTTATTTTTATGTTCAAAATACAGACAATATCATGACCTGAACCCTACGTTGCGGTAAAAAAAAAAAAAAAAAAACCCAGTGAGAGATATTTATTGATTCATTTGCTGGTGTATTGATTGGCTGAATAATTTACAGGGGTGGTGACCTACGTTATACTGAGTGGCGCCTCTCCTTTCTTGGATGAGAGTTTGGAGGAGACCTGTCTGAACATCTGTCGCCTCGACTTCAGCTTCCCCGAGGACTACTTCCAGGGTGTGAGCCCCGCCGCCAGGGATTTTGTCTGCTTGCTGCTCCAGGGCGAGCCGGAGCGACGGCCCTCTGCAGCGTCTTGCCTGCAGGAGCCATGGCTCCAGCCTCGAGGTGTGATTAACAGAGACACTGGACATGCCACCTTAAATCACACACAGCCACCACCGTTGCCTCCATCTATGAATCATCACACCTCACATCTGGACACCTCCAGATTAATTTCCTTCATCGAGAGACGGAAACACCAGAACGATGTTCGGCCCATAGGCAGCATAAAGGCCTTCCTTCACAGCCGCCTGCTCAACCACATCTGACCGACAGGACACCAGATCACCAACAGAAAGTTGAAGCTACAGAACTGGATACCTGTTCTCCACAACATGTAGCTGCATGTTTCTGCATCAGAATTCCTGCCTGTCCAGCAAACCATAATGGATGAGTGACAAGTTTCCGTTAAGCTGTGTTAAAAACCTACTGAGAGCACCACCGCCACCAGCAACATTCTCACAATGATCCCCTTTACCCTCACTAAGCCACAAAAGTCCTGCTGCTGCTGACTGACCGACCTCTGCTGATAAACCCTTTGACTCTCTCCCCACCTCCCCTCTTTAACCTTGGCATATTGTCATTATGCCTGCACAACAAATGAACTGTTTGAATCTGTGTGAGATTTCAAACCTTGACTTGGCAGGGAGAAAAACCAAGCTTTCTCAACAAGCCAGCGTGAGCAAGTCTTGCGTTTCGGACAGTGTTAAACAGAGAAAAATAGAATACTGTATAATAAGACTAAATTCAGGCTGCTTTCAGTTGAACACAAGAAAATGCTTTTTTGTAATGAGAGATTACTTTTTGTAAATGATACCATGTACAGCGAGGAAACAGAGAACTGTCTTTATTCATACCTTTTGGAAAACAAAGGTTAGTTAAGTAGAGAGAAAACAAGAGGAATGAGATGTATGAACAAAGTAGCACCCATCAGCAGGGTGCACTTTTCCAAGAACAAGATGAAGACCAAAACCATGTTTTCCAGGAACACGTTGTAGTTACTTTCAGTGCAATAGCTGTGCTTATCTTTATACCCCCCTTAAGTTCAAAACAAGAAATCATTTCAGTTTGTGACACAAATCGAAACTAAATTAACTTATATTAAAGGTATTCGGCAAAGATTCTTCTCAGATTTCAACCTGCATCCGCCTTATTTGTAAATAAAGTATTCCTGCCTTTCACTCTCATTTTGAAGAATTTGTCTCAAATGAACAAAAGCTATTTAATTTGCAGAGTATTAGTGAGTCCATTCAGTTGGAGAGGCAAGTCCAGGATCTCCCTGGGGACCCTCAACAGCCGGATTTTCACTCACTGAACAAACCGCTACTAGAAATGCACTCATATTTTGCATCAATTCCCATGTGCAATGTTGCAGCTTTAACATTTATGCAACTATTTATGAAGACTTGTGTTGTAGCCGTATTCTTCAAAAGGCATGTACGTACCTGGTACTGCAATAGATGTCTGTATTGTGTTAACTCTTATGTATTAAGTTCAGTATTAATATCTGCAAAACCCCAGGCAAGAGGAGGGTTTTTCGGAAATAATGTATAAAAATGTGTATCTATAAAATATAGGCACTTATGCTTTCATTTTGTCATTGTTATGTTTTTATTTTCTGTAACAATACCAAAGTTGACTATGCTCTGTTTTCCTGCTAATATGTGTTTTTTTGTTTTAATGATTTCTCATGTTAAGTTATAACAGACCACACTGAACCCACACATGTGAGTGTTTACATAGGTTCAGTCTGGCTTTATTTATTCTTATTGTAATAAGAAATTGTTTGGTGGTTTAATTGCTGAAAAAAAAACAACTAATATTTCACTTGTCTTTTTTCAAGCTGTGCACAAAGTGGTTTGCTGTGTGAGTTTGTTTGGCTTCCGTAGGTAGATACTGGTGTATGTTGCTAGATTTTTTAGCATCTCAGTTTCGGCACCACAAGACCGACTTGCTTGATATTCTTACCAAGTAATAGGTCTGGACACAAAATGCCCATTCACCACAGACTTTAAATGATCGCAGAATGCATTATCCTTTTTAGGAGACAGACACCCAAATCTTGCACCACCAAAATTTCAAATATATCCTTTTGATAAATATCCATCAGCATTAACAGGTATCTGCCATGAAAGAGATCGCTTCCAGTTATTTTCATTTAAATGCATTGGTGTCTTTAGGTTGAGAAGTTGTTGAAAACTTTTTTTTTTTTTTTTTTTTAAAGTGCCAGTTGAGTGAGTCAACCTAGAGAGGTGAGTGAAACTAAAAACATACATTGTTTCTTATTTAATTCGAAGGTTGTGAGAGTTACTGTGTCAGATAATCTGATTTAATGTTAAAGAAGTCAAAAATATGTTGACTCTGTCGGTCTGTACAGTCAAAGTCTCATTTTGTGTCATTTTTATTTATTGTTGTGGATCTGGGTTTCCCAAAATCATCTTAATCAGTTTATCAAATTCTCATAAAGCCTACACAAGGGAAAATATGATCAAAGTAATAAAATGCCTTTTGGGAAACTCAACCACTTCATGATGTAAAGATGTACAGAGAGGGACGGGCAGTTTGCCCGCACCCAGGATGTAAACCTCATACAGTAACTAATGTCATATTTTAAATACACATAGAACAAGACTGCAGCAATGTCATTTTGAATGTCTTATTCTGACTTATTTTTACTTTTGCATGTATATTTCTTTGTACAGAAGATTGTGTTTACATGTTACTACATGTTGTAAATATTTTATTTTGTCCTCTGTTATTTTGCCATTAAACGTACAAGGAACAACTGATGCCTCTGAGACTATGTATGCACATAAATACACACACCTTCTTATGAAAAATGTACGGTAGGACAGTTTCAAATATTACTCATTTATTAGTTTCCTATAACCTTTGAAGGTTAGAAAGCAGGGCGATGCTGTATTCCTGGCATGAGTTGATGGCAGGGAAAAACCCTGAACAGCAATGATAAACTTCCATACTTTAACTTAAAGGCTGGTTTTACAGTGACAATTAGTTTTCATGTCAAACTAGAACCTGTGAGAAAAGTGAGTCATCAGCTTCACTGGTTTAAAGTTCTTTTTTTAGTCTTGTATAAAAAGTAACACTGATTAATTATGATGATAATGATTGATGATATTTAAATCAATTTGGGGAAATTCTTTGTTTCCAGCAATGAAAAAAGATGGTAAGATGACAAGATGTGTTCAGTAATACTAAATGAATGTAGTTACACTGATGATCTGCATGTGCTAACCTATAAAAAAAACAGAAAGGTTACTGATCTTATCTGTCCTTTGCAGATGCTGCTGCTGTGCATGAATTAGTTTACTGTTCTGTCATTGCAAAGTACACACAATTTCCCCACCACCTTCATTCACTTCTAATGTTAGTCACTTTTGTTTTCAAAAAGAAAGAAAGAGGAGTTAAGGGACATTTTCATGATTATCATCCTTATTTAAGTTTGAAGTTTGAGTGTGACGTAATTCACACGTCTTGAAGGTTCCTGTTGTTTATATTGTCACCTATCAGTCGATCTACAGTGTATTCACCTGCAACAGCTGTCTCTGCACGTTACCAAGTGATCTGCACTGTGTTTGTAGACAGATGTGTCAAAGGAACGGTGTTTCTTATCAGGTGTTAAATTCATACAATTTTCCTAGCAACAGCAGGTAAAATATTTTGCATGAAACCACAATCTGTGCACAATCTTGTGATCAAAATGTCACACAAGAGCTGTAGGGTGTGAAGGTGGCGCATAGTGTCTTAATCTTGTGATCAAAATGTCACACAAGAGCTGTGGAGTGTGAAGGTGGCGCATAGTGTCTTAAAAAAAAAACAACAAAAAAAAAAAAGGAAAAGAAAATTGTTTTGATGACTGAATATGGGATTTCTTTGAACATGTGTATTTCTTGGCATTCAGATACTATTTTCTTCTTTTTGACAGTCTATCTCCTTCACCCACTCAATTCAGTACTCAGATAGACATCCCTGTCTGGCTCTTTTTTTTCATGGTTTTAACAAGTGAAACCCTGATAAAGGTTGAGTCACCTTATCTGGGCCTGTCTCCACAAAAGTGAAAGGGATTTTCTAAGTATTCATATAAAAATACTTAGAAAGTCAATCCCACTACAGAGAAAATGACTCAAATATTGACCTATATAAAAACTGTCATAAGATTAGTATCAACTATACTGTGCAGTATGCCTGTGTGACCACTAGATGGCACTAAAGAGCTTATATGGTATTTAGTCATTTCAATTATCCCATACCCATACAAACGCAGTGCCAAATCATCAAGTTACATGCTTCATCCCAGTAGCACCAGTTGTGCAAAGTGAGGGCAGAGTCTCTCAACAGGAACCAACCACTTTCTATTAAAGGTCCTGGTGTTGTATATGTTTGCTCACTGTCATGTCTTACTGGGACACTTGAACAGAGTTGAGCGATCATTAATCTTATTAGGAACACCCGTGTTTCTCCCTCTACATGTTAAAATGTCTGCTGTGAAAAAGGCCCATCACGCACCGAGACAGCTAAACCGAAGTTATTTGTTTTTACACTAAAGAGTTCCATGCGCAGAAATATATTTTAGTCAATCATGCGTCTGTTTGGTTTGTTAGTTTTGACATGTATGTTTTTTTACTTGTTTTTGACTGGCAACATGTTTTTTTTTTCTTGATTTTGCCTGGCTTTTGCCTCACCCTTTCCCCTTCCTAACTGTAATTCCTACTTACCAACAGTATCTAGCCTTCAGTCTTCACCCGTTGCACACATCCAGCTCATCCAGGTGTAAGTGTAAATTAGAAAGCCTACTATGTATACAGTAAATGCATGGAGAAGCACACTGAATCCCAACATATCTATGACATCTGACTTTTGATGAGGAAAAGCTTCTACCAAATGAAAGAACACACTTCAGCCTATTCGTTTATTTGCTGTTGATCTCCAAATAGTATTCAAAGATGATTATGGGCATACTTTACAGGGCTCAATTAAAATGCTCACCACGGCAATTTTTTTTTAAAGTTTCAAGTGAAGCGTCCCTTGAAAATATTTAGTTTAGGATAAATACATCTGTACTCTTCATTCCTTTTCTCTTCCTTTACTGCTTTACAATGATTGACAGGGCTAATAATAGCTAATGTTTTGTGAATATCACGTATTCAAATGAAGCGTTTACAAACCTCCTCTGATTATTAATTGTGCATCGGTAGGCTTTAAACTAACAAAGGCATAGGCCTATATTTCATGGCTATCACAAACTTTTAGAAAAACTTTAAACAACGAACTTGATCATCAGAAAATAATGCATGATAATTATGAATGAAGTCATCTCAATCAACACCTGGGCTGTAATCCCAGCTGTCTGCTACACCGTTGTCCGCCTGGACACCATATCAATCACTGTAGATTAAATTACATTATGTTCAGAGCTAATTTAGTTAGGGTATAATCACAGTTAAGCTAATTTACTTTTCATATAAATCTAGCATAACATTAACGTAATTTGCGTGCAAATAAATTATCGAATTAACATACAAACCAAACGAAATGTACCTTGAAAACACATGAAACCTTAGCTAAATAACAACACACCAAAACTGCGGTGCCTCCATCACCCAGACTGATATCCAGCGAGGGTGAGAGGGGAGAGATGAAGGAAGTGGTCTCCCTGTTCACCACCACGGTACCTGCTCCGCGAGTGTGGCACCAATGTGCGTTGAAGAACACCACAGTGACGTCACGACGCTTCCTGCGCTGCTGCAACGTGCAGTTTGACAGAACTGTAGTAACCTATCGACGCCGGCTGTTGTAGGTCATGTGACTCTCTTCTTGCTCAATAAAGCTGTCTTTGCAGAGAGGAGGAAGAAGAAACACAAACGTGACGCAGGATGTATCCAGCTAGTCTTTCCTTTCACCGAACATCAAACATAAGAATAGAAAACGTTTGATGCAGTGAAGTAGTGGTCTGAGATGAAACCTCGTCTGTAAACCACTTTTCATTTTCAGCACCATGCTGAGGAAAAGAACAAAATGTAATCCACAAAGGAAGAGGGGTCACTGCTGCAACAAATACAATCAGTGTAAAAAAAGAAGAAAAAATAATAGAATTCATCAAATATTTGGGGTATTTTTTTAATAATACAATGTTATTGAGAAAAAACTTAATTGGCTTAATTTGATAATACATATTTAACATAACATAAACATTACAAATATATCTGCTTGTGTTGCAAGTCTACACCCAGTCTGCACAAAACAGGAAAGAAAAGTAAAATAGAAGAGAAAAGAAACAAAAACATTACTCAAATATTCCATCATTAAAAATATCATGAAACCACTGATGATATTAATGGAAATTTCAGATGTAAAATGCCTGAACCTAGAAAACATGGGCAGCTTTACTGGCCGCACTAGCATTTAGTGGCCACTTTGTCGATTTTCACCCTGAACACTATTTTTCACCTGTGAGAACATGTACTGTTAAAGGGGCAGTCCACTGATTTTACATGTCATAGTTTATTAGTCAAGGTTAGTCAGTGGCAATCAACCTTGGGACATTGCATTCATATGGTAAGCATCATAACCACTCAGCTAGTTATTTGTATATTTCAACAACAAAGCAATTAAAAGTGCTTTACATGAAATATTAAGTATTAAGACAAAATGCAAAAGAAACACATATAAATATACATTTAAATACAATTAAAATAGTTATTAAAGTTAAGAGAATAGAAAATAAAAATAAGACATACATTTTGAGAATAAAACTGTACAGTGCGAGAAATGAATGAAAAGCCTCAAATTTGATTTAATAAAAGGCAGCAGCAGACAGAAAAGTCTTCCGCTTTGATTGAAAAGAACTGAGAGTTGCAGCAGTCCTCCAATTTTCTGTGAGTTTGCTGGTGCATTAAAACTGAAAGCTTAGTTTTGACTCAGGGGACAGAAAGTAGACCTGTCCTAGACGACCTGAGAGGTCTGGATGGGAAGAAACCTGAGAGAAGATCTGAGGCCATGCAATTTGAAACATTTTTGAAAAAGCCTGTTGGCAGAATATCAAGTCAGAAGGAGAATTTCAGATGTTGTATGATTTCCTCCAAGTTTTTATGGTTGATCGGAAAAAATTGTGTCATGGTATTTGAATTGATTTCAAGTGGACACGGGGACAACACATACCCTGTAGCTGATATACAGGCACTGACTGCTTGTCAATTTTTCTGAATTTATTCTTATATAAGCCTCGATGATGCCATAGTGATGTCATCAGTTATCTCAGCTTGGGCATCGACAACACACTTATAACAGAAAGCCTGCGCCAAAAATATGGAGTTAAAAGACGCCTGATGAAAGACACTATCTAGTTGCATTATGGGAAGTGTACCTGGACCTGTAAATGGGTCACTGGGGACCGAACATCAGGATATCTTGGCCTCTGCTGCTTCAGTCTTGACCTTTTTTTTTTCAAATCTGTCTCTCTCAAGCCAAACAACTTTATGGAAGTGCAATACAAAAATGCTTTAAAATCAGCTCATGTCTATGTGAAATCTTCTTCAACAACCACAACTCCCATGTGGAAACCATTTGTGAAAACGCATTGAGGGACAAAGCAAGAACAGACTTCAGCTCTGGAGCAGGGTGGAACTTTCTGCATGCTCATGGATATTAATTAAAGTATAAATATAAAACTAATAATTAATAGTTGAATCTGTCAGTTGACTTGATGGGATGGTTAGTCAGGCTGCATGACAGAATATGCTATATCATGAAATAATAATGGGGTTTCTTGTATAAAGCATTGTAATAAATTTATCACTTTTACTTTTACTTTAAAACTTTTTTAAAAATTACCTGTTTTTTGTGTAATACTGATTAACATCATAAGAAATGTTGCAGGTGTTTTTCATAACCTGACTGTGAAAATGCTTAGGTGTGTATAAGTGTATAAGTGTCGACACACAACTTGTATACTTCCCCTTTCAGGTTGTGGTTTTTCTCTAAATTGAGGCTAAGTGCAAATATGCTGCTACAGATGTTATGAAACTTGTAAAGCTTACTAAGGTTGCCACCTGCAGCAGGGACCTCTTGCAGCACAGCAGTTTGATATGCACAAAGCTGATGCACGTTTGAAGGTGTCAGTGACGTGCAAATAAATGATAATATTTGTTTCAGCTTTCATTATGGCGTTTCCCTATTTCACAGCAACTTTGATTCTGGCTTTGATCCAGTGCACCTATTGTTTCTTTCGGTAGCTAGGAGGATTTAATGAGGTTGGTTAGGCCCCCTATGCTGACGTTGTTGACAGCTGTTGTATTTGACACAGTTTCTCGCTCAGCTTCAGCCAGTAGCAAGTGATTAAAAAAGGAAAACAGATACAGTCATTCACAATTCATTAAAAAATCTCTAGTATCCAAAGCTGTATATACAGTACAACCATTAAATATGCATATTATATAGTACCATTATATATCCTTATGTAGTCTATAGAACTTATAAAAGCATACAAATATATGAATGTATGAAAATAAGGCAACAAATGTGCATGTAACTCTATTACAACATCATCAGACCATAATATCAGGCGTGTATTTCTCAAACTGATACATACACATACTTCTCATACACACTACTAATATACATACCACTGACTAGCTTTATACCCATTCCCTTAAGTGCAGAAATTTACACCATAGCCTATTGTTATGCTAAACTTAACTGTAATGAACTGAGGTCCTAAAATAGCCCATTCAAAGTGACAATTGCATGCCTAGAATCACCTCTTTTTGATTTCACAAGAAATGTCCTCATTGTGGTGATGACCACACTCCAGTACCCCCACTTTACACAGCAGTGCTCCTCTCATCCAGGCTGCTGGTATTGGAGTAGTATGACCCGACGATTCTGTCCTGTGGTATGAGGACCTTGATAGCCTGACACAGCCTGCAGGGAGCCCTGTTTATCAGTCTCAGCAGGTTCTTCCTGAACTTCTCCCCGACAAACACATACAGGATGGGATTGAGGCAGCTGTGAGAGTAGGCGATGGCCTCAGTGACTTGGAGGGCCAATCTGATGGCAATGCTGCTTTTGCATTCTATGTAGATGTGCATTAGCTCCAGTGCTTTGAACAATGAGACAACGTTGTAGGGGACCCAGCAGCAGAAGAAAACAGCTATCACTATGAAAACTAAACGGATGGCCTGTTTCTTGGATGACTGGCTGTAAAACAGCCTCCAGATAATCTGTGAGTAGCAGAAACTCATGATGACAATCGGGATAAATAAACCTACAATGTTCATTTTGAAAAGGCCGAAGATTGCCCAGAAGTGAGTGTTGTGATGTGATGTGCTGTTAAAAGAAACTGGGGGATACACTGAAAAGCAGTACTGAGAATTATTACTAGCCTCTTGTTTAAGAAACATCACTTCAGGGAAGGAAGCCAAAAATCCAGCTGCCCATGTCACGGCAGCTGCAATCATTCCAAAGGACCGTGTACGCGCTTTCATAGCGTAAACAGCGTGTACTATAGCCAAGTACCGGTCAATGCTCATCAGGCAGATGAAAAAGATTCCACAGTAGAAAACAATATGATAAATACCCAGGACCACCTTGCACATAGTATCCCCAAACAGCCACTGGTCCCGGGCTTGGTGGGCTAGGAAGGGAAGGGTACACACCAAGAGAAGGTCAGCAATGGCCAGGTTTAGGAGGCACACGTCTGTCATGCTGCGGAGTCGCACCCCACAAGCAATGACCCAAATGACCAGTGAGTTACCCAGTAAGCCCAGGAGGAAGAAGATGGAGTAGAGGACTGGAAGAAAATAGGCCCCGTGATGCTCATACACACATCTCCCATTGTCAGAGTCAAGCCAGTCATTATAGTCGGAGTAGTTATAGTAATCTTCAGTGATGTTGTAATCAGTATAACTGGATAAGGAACAAAACCAACAAAGAAAAATTATTGATTAGAAAGTTATCATTATTTCAGCTCAATTTACTGGATGAACTATCTTGCAAATCATAGATGTAAAAAAGTACACTACTATGCTCTGTAGCTGCGGGGAGTGCCATAAAACCTTCAAAGTTTCACTAAGACGAGATGCATTGTCAAACAAGAATAATGCAGATGTGTAATCCTGCAGCCCAGAACAGTATAATAGAGGTTATGGCAAAATACACTGAAGTTGAAACTGAAAAGATCACACAGCTGTTGGCAATTATTCCTAAGTTATTCCACACAAATACTCTGAAGTAAAGAAAAACAGTGGAAGCTAGCGAGGCGCAGGCTGACAAAGTTGCAGACTTTATGGTAGTGTGATCTGAGAAACATAGTGAGTCAGTTATGGAGGTATGTGGTTCAGATTTATTCTTACCCGTCTGG
The DNA here is from genome assembly GCF_963924715.1 of Thunnus thynnus. Lineage (NCBI taxonomy): Eukaryota > Metazoa > Chordata > Actinopteri > Scombriformes > Scombridae > Thunnus > Thunnus thynnus. The sequence continues at coordinate 23,127,826 of NC_089526.1, forward strand.
TTGGTCCTCTATAGATCGATTCTCACTTAAGCCAGTGAAAACACTGACAGGAGAGATAGTTGCAGCCATGGTCACCTCCCTGGAAATTAAACAAAGCACATGACCTACTTACTGAAGAGAAACAAGGAAGGAAGAAAAGCTATGCACACCCTAGATCAGTTCAGTTTTATACATTTGTTTTTTCTACAACTTCTGCTTAAAGGTTTCTCATAAGACTTTTTAGGTATGTGAAGTCACCACCTCTATTTGTCTCTATGTGACTCTGCAGAGTTGTGGTTAGCACTATGTTTTGCATATCATGACCCATGGTTTATGTGCATGTAAATTGATTTGTGTTCAAATATCTTTAAAGCTTGTTTTGCTTGGCCAACATATACCAAACCAGACAGAAATTTCAGCACAGCTAGATGCAGTTTATGATATTTATGGCATTGGAACCAGAACATGTGTGTGTGGTTGTACAATTCATTGATGGCTGGGATATCATAAGTGCATTTTTTTCTACTTTCTACTTATTTTGGACAAAGCAAGTCAAATTGGCATTTTTTTTGTCATGAAGTACAGATGAGGATACATTTCCTCCCCCAAAGACTCATGGCAAGACAAGGATAAGACGGGGCATACATGTAGGCTACATACTTTTATATATAAAAATTAACAACACCACTGCAATAGTACAACAAAATAGGAAAATTAAATGTGGACTCTTAAACATTATATCTCTGACATCTAAAGCCGTATTAATAAACAATCTAATCTCAGATAATCATATTGATTTATTTTGTTTTACTGAAACCTGGCTGTGTCATGAAGAATATGTTAGCCTAAATCAAATCCCCAAACACAGGAACCTTAGAAACAGTTGTAAAACCTGATATATATTTAGACTGTTTTTCTCCAATCGACCTTCCTGAACTAACTTCAGTGATTTATGCATCTAAACCATCTATCTGTCTCTTAGACCCCATCACAACTAGGCTGCTTAAGGAAGTCTTACCCTTAGTTAACACTTCTTTACTAGATGTGATCGATCTATCTTTAGTAACAGCCTATGAACCACAGTCCTTCAAAGTAGCTGTAGTTAAACCTCATCTTATAAAGCCTACTCTTGATTCAGGCATTTTAGCCAACTATAGACCTATGTCTAACCTTCTCTTTCTCTCTAAGATCCTTGAGAAAGCAGTCACCTACCTATGGAGATAGATTTGTTTCATAATGATTTGTGTGAACAGATGGACAATCTGTGTGTAAATGTGTAATCTGTAAATATAAACACCTTCCACAAATACAAAAAAAGATTTGTAAACTCACAAAAATATTTTGCGAATATAAAATGGATCTGCAAATACAAATCTATCTCCATACATTAGATACTATTGACCATCACATCCTATTACAGAGACTGGCACATTTAATTGGCATTAAATGAACTGCATCAAACTCCTCCACCTTTAAGTCCTATTTATCAGATCGATTTCAGTTTGTACACGATAACCATGAATCTTCCATACACACTAAAGTTAGACACGGAGTTCCGCTAGGTTTAGTGCTTGGAACAATTCTATTCACCTTATATATGCTTCCTTTAGGTAATATCATTAGGAAACATACATTTTCATTGTTATGCAGATGATATCCAATTATATTTATCAATGAAGCCAGATGAAACCAATCAGTTAACTAGACTCCAAGCATGCCTTAAAGACATAAAGACCTGGATGACCTGCAATTTTCTGCTACTAAACTCAGACAAAACTGAGGCTATCGTGCTTGATCCTAAACATCTTAGAAACACATTATCTGATGATAGAGCTACTCTAGATGGCGTTACCATGGGCTCCAGCACCACTGTAAGGAATTTGGGAGTTATCTTTGATCAGGATATGTCCTTTAACTCCCACATAAAACACAGTTTAAGGACTGCCTTTTTTCACCTTTGTAACATTGCAAAAATCAGGCACATCCCATCTCAAAAAGACGCAGAAAAAGTAGTCCATGCATTTTTTTAAGTCTAGGCTGGATTATTGCAATTCCTTACTATCACACTACCCTAACATATCTCTAAAGGCTCTCCAGCTGATCCAGAACGCTGCTGCGCAAGTACTGACAAAAACTAGAAAAAGATATTATATTTCTCCCACTTAAGCTTCTCTGCAATGGCTTCCTGCATAATCCAGAATAGAATTTAAAATCCTTCTCCTCACCTACAAAGCCCTTAATGGTCTGGCACCATCGTATCTTAAAGAGCTCATGTACCCTATTACCTCACTAGAACACTGCGCTCCCCGAACGCAGGCTTACTTGTGGGTCCTAGGGTCTTCTAAAGTAGAATGGGAGGCAGAGCCTTCAGCTATCAGGCTCCTCTCCTGTGGAACCATCTTCTAGTTTTGGTCTGGGAGGCGGACACCCTCTCTACACTTAAGAGTAGGCTTAAAACTTTCCTGTTTTGATAAAGCTTATGGTTAGGGCCAGTTCAGGCTTGCCTTGGCCCCTAGTTATGCAGCTATGGGCCTAGATTGCCAAGACTTCCTATGATGCACTGAGCTCCTCTCTCCTCCTGTACGCATTCATGTACCATTAATGCATGTTACTAACTTGGCTTCTTCCACAGAGTTTTTGTGCTTTCTCGCAGGTTTCTGTGGATCATGGTCACAGATTGCCTGGTTATGGATTGCAGGCTTCTATGGGTTGTGGTTTTGGACCGCCTGCTGCCTTAGTCCTGCTTGAGGCCCATGCCTGCTATTATTACTATTAGTCATATTTCTCTTATTATCATTGTTATTGTTATTATTGTAGTTATTGTGCTTCTCTGTGGCTCTCTCTCCCCTCTCGCTCTCCCTCTTTCTCTCAACCCAACCAGTCAAGACAGATGGTCGCCCACCTAGAGCTCGATTCTGCTTGAGGTTTCTTCCAGTTAAAGGGGAGTTTTTCCTTGCCGCTGCCACCAAGTGGTTGCTCATGGGGGAATGGTGGGTCTAGACTTGCTCTATGTGAAAAGTGCCATGACATAACTTTTGTTGTGATTTTGTGCTATATAAATAAAATTGACTTGGCTTGAAATGACTTGATGTAGACTGATAAATGCACTTGCACTTTTGACATTTTTTTGACATAATATGTGCCTTTGTGATGTTGGATATTGTTGGCCAGCTGCAGACTGGCCACTGCCAATAGTTCTTGTGTATAGTAACTCTTTCTAAGATTGTCATATTTGTAATTTTGCTTTATTTTTTATGTGTATAAATTAATTGTCTATGTGTACTTCTCTTTGCAAACTCGCTTGCCTCAAATTGCCTCTTTAGGAATGAATAAAGTAGTTTTGATTTGAATTGAATTGAAACGTAGCTGTACCTTGATACAATAAGCGATAGGAATCCAAATACTTGTAACTATCCAAATCCAGGATACTCAGCTGAAAATAAGTATTTTTCCTTTTCATTTATCCAGTTGCTTTAAAAAGGCAGTCAATATAGGCATCAATTTGTCATTTAAAGTCATTAGTGGGATAAAGTGTACAGCCACAGTCAACTGACTTATACTTCAATTTTTTTGCGTAACAATCCACATTACCACAACTGGGCATCCTATAATACCTGCACTAATATTAACTCAGAGCTAGAGTTGAGATAATTTGTTCTTCTTTTTAAAATTATCCAAAAACAACTGTACACCTAATCAGGGTTGACTATATTGTATCTGTTTGCATTATGCCTTTATCTCTTCTGACTCTGATGAAGACAAAGTAGTATTTAAATTTTAGTGTGTTTGCATTGTCATATGCAAATTAACCATAGTGGGTTAATCTTTTCTCCCCACTGATAGATATAGACACTGTCAGAATTGTGCGTAGAAACAGACATGTGACATAAAAGTGTAAGTCAAAAAAAAAACTTTACCTGCCAGTGTTGTTAAAAAGAGTGGTGCTCATCATGGATCACACTATGATAAGGTAGATGATCAAATCCGCTGTATTTCACAAGAGAGGTGAGAAATGGTTAACACTTCAAGAAAGAGAAGGCGTGAGATGTGAGCAAACATTTTTAAATTACCCATCCCCAAACCAAGCTATCAGGGTGGGCTTGTGGGTTTTCATATGCAAGGTATATGGTTTTTTAGTTCCTGAGTGTGCTTTCGAAACACTCACGTAAGAGCCCACAGATGCGAGCTTTAACATGTGCAAGTTGACTCGGACCAGACCTGCAAGCACACATAGCTTGCACAGTTCTGCATGCTGGTTTGTGCTTTTTTTGCTAAGAAGAAGTGATTCTACTGACGCAGCTCACCAAGCTGAGTCTATACTGACTGCTGTTTCATAACAGCACAATGTGCAGGGACCAAATTGCTCTCTCGGTGTTGGGGAAAAGGTTCTGACTAATATGCAAAGCTCAAACTGAGATGTAACTATTGCATTTCACAGATCTTAACATCTTTTATGCATCATTTTGATTCTGTCAGTAGCTGAGTGGAAGGGACAGATAACCAAACATTGACTTGTTAGTCAAGTAAGTTGTTGTTATATGACACAGGAATTCTGCACTGTAAAACATCATGCAGAAATTTAGTGGAATCAACTAATGTTTTTTAATTGACTTTCAAGTTGATTCAACCTAAAATTTCATGTTTTTATTTTAATATCATTTCAGAACTCGAATTTATTCTGACTTGATGTCTTTTTACTTGAAATGATGATTTGAATGAATGTACTGCTGAGAATTTACTCAACTCATTAAATTAAGTTTCTAAAGACACGTGATCAGCGTATTGTCATATTTCCCAGAAAGCATTGTTTCTCTCCAAAAAAACTCTCCAGAGACCCTTCTTTTTTTAGTTTAAAGAAAACATACATGATTGAAACTTACTGTGTGTCTTTAATACATGTTAAAATAAGTCATGGTTGTTTCTTTTCATAACAATAAAAGCAATGCAAACCATAATGAAGATGAATATTGAATTCAGTCCATACCCCTCATGACCAAATAAGGTTCATGTCCCTCATCCCCTCTATCCTGGCTCTACAGAGCAACAGCAGCAACTAAAGCTGTAAGTCATTTTGCCTTAAATGGAAAACTGACCCTTTAAATTAAGAAAATATAAATGCAAACCAAATTTGATCTGTATTAGATTTACGATTTCAAATAACTACCTGAACAGTTCAATTAATTAACAGATGTAACTCCATCAAATGAAGACAAGGTGCTTATACAACATGCAATATTTTGTCAACTTATGGTGGTGTAAGAAGAACTATTCGTATTTGCTGACTGAACCTAAAATTTTAAGGGGAGCCCTTTCACTTATATTTGTAAGTTGAAACAACAATTTACATTTTACAGTGTGCTGTGCACACTTCTTGTCAAATAATTACAAGCTGCCAGGAATGAGGTCAGCTCATGGTGATGCGCAGCTGTGTGATGATGCGCTGCTGGTGACATTTAACACACATAACACAGTCATTTTCTTTTACTCTTTATTTTAATTTACAAGAACAACATGGTTTTTAAAAGTAACAAACACACATTTAATCACACCATTTGAATAATTGGTTCACAAACATCTGTACACTTTCAAAATGAATCATTGTTACTGGGTGCAGTCTGAGTAACTTAGAGCTCTTAGAAGCACCAACCAACCAAATGCATGACACCATTCATGCTGTGCTGTCTTTGTAGTCTCTGAATTTAGAATTCTGGGGGAAGGAAAAACATCATTGCAAGCACACGTGCACCCACCACCACCACCACACAGAAGCAAAGTATGTTTAACATTCTTAATAATCAGATTTTACAGGTGTGTTGGAGGTCTCTTTCTCTGTGGTATCTCTGTAGCTGAAAGCCCCCCTGCTGTGGTAACTCCAGCAGAGGTATCTAGTCAGCAGGTTGCGCAGTGACTTTCTAAATTTCTCCCCTACAAACGCATAGATGACTGGATTTACACAGCAGTGAGACAGTGCAATGATCTCAGCAAAGCACATTGTAGAAGTGATGGCTTTTGAATCCTCGCAGGTGTTCAGGAATTCAAACAGCTGCAGTGTCTGAAGGAAAACTGTAACATTGTAGGGCACCCAGCACAACACAAACACACACACTATGGTGAATATCAGCCTCACAGCTCTGTTCTTTTTGGAGTTCCTGGCCTTTGACAGCACAACAAGGATTTTCACATAGCAGAAAATCATGATGGGGAGGCACACAAAAAGGCTTACTGTGTTCTCACTGAAGTTTCGCAGCTTCTTCCAAAACTGCTGCTCCTCCAATGGATACCGAGGCTGGCACTTGAGTGAGTCATTGTCTTCCTCCACCATCTCAATGGAGGCAAATGTCACCTGAGGGATTGCCATGACGACAGATATTACCCAGGTTATGATGCTGGCTATGATTCCATAGCGAAGTGTTCGGGCTCGCATGGCTGCCACAGCGTGGACGATGGCCAGGTAGCGATCTACGCTCATTAGAGTCACAAACAAAGTCCCACTGTAGAAACCCAACTGTTCAGAGGATCAAAGATCAAAACAGGATGTTACAAGAAGTTTTACTGGCCACTGGCCACAATGAGGTTCTTCATATAATCTATATTACACAACAACACACAGCATGGTTTTGTCAGGAAGCACATGCATTAGCCTTGTCATGACTTTTCACGCCACAGCAATGTAGAAGCATTGCTTAACTGCTAACAATAGTTAAGTAGTAATCTGCACCTCTCTATAAATTCTGCTTCTTAAATAAATACCAGAAGTCTGTCAAACTCTTGGGCCACAAATCATCATAAATATGATTGATTTCTCATTGCTTTGTGTTTAAATATTAAAAATGATTAAAAAAATGAAGCCCCACCTGATAGACTCCTGTCATCAGTTTGCATGATACAAGGTTCTCAGAATTGTAGGCCCAGAGAGGGAGAGATGCAGCCAGAATGAGGTCAGACATGGCCAGGTTGAGGAGGCATACGTCCGTCATTGTCTTCATCTTTATGTACCGGAGGAGAACCCAGATAACAGTGGTGTTGCCTGTGAAATCAATTCTGAGTTGTTATTTTGGGTTTCTTACTATTTCTAGTGACGAACTGTAAAACTGAAATGTTGCATGTAACAGTTTCAGTTAAATGCCTACAATGCAAAATGTGCATACAAATGTGTCAAGAGAGTGATATATATTTCCTTTTCGCTTTAAGAATCAGGAGTTTTTCAACATACCTAGCAGACCTAGACAAAACAGCATGTAGTAGAGAACCAGCAAGACCATGGATCCATTGGAGATATGTGAACTGGGATCCTGATCACAGGAGGAATTATAGTCCAAGTAATAGTAAATATCTGACTCGTTCCCTGATGTATTCATTGGGCTGTGTGAAGAGGAACAGAACATGAACTCTGATTAATCACAATAGTACAAAACATCATTGATGACACAATAAAGTCCAAAGTGTATTTATTTTGTGGTCCTTGATGTAAAGAGAGTAAAGATGCAGGAGTCAAGAGTCAACAAGAAAATTCAGTAAATATCGGAATGATGTTCAATAAAATAAAGTCAAACAGCAAAAAATTTACTTAAATAAATTACATACAAGTTATAATCAGGATGTTTGTCATATGCTACAATTTGACCACTTTTTTTTTAAATTGTGGATTTCTACCTTGTTTGTAGTGTCCATTATTCCATTTTCTGACACCATACAATCTAATTTAACCAGCACGCATGTTGGTATTACACCCAGGAAAGCACAAGTCCACAACACTAGCTCTAGTGTTGTGGTCTAGTGGGCATAAGTTCCCCCAAAGTGACAAAAGTGATGTAGTTTGTGGTTATACAGCTCTATACTCGAAAAGTAACCATCTAAACTGTTGGACTTGCTGTTTGCCAACATGTGCTCTTGAATTCAAACCACACAACACAACTCTCTTCCTAGACCTTCAGACCATGAACAAATTAAATACTAGAAACAACACAAAACAAGCGAATCTTTAACTTTCTTTAGCACTTAATTTATTGTTTCTTACCAAAAACCTTGCTGTATTTTTCACTTTCCGCATGGCCTTGAATGCCACGATCTTTCCACTCAGACTGTCACGGATAACGTATAGGGCATTTAGCAGAAAAATATGAACATCTAGGAAAATTCATCAAAAGATCAAAGATTTATTCAGATCAAAGTTTTGAGCTAAATAAAATTCATTCTGTTTTTGCCATATGAAGAGCCAACTTGTTGCTTTTGAGCCAATCCTTGATTCTTGAACTAAACTTCTCACTTGTAATTGACTTTAATGTGTTCTCATTCTAATGTGAAGCCAAACTGAATCAATAATATATAGAAATAAATGCTCTACTACTTACTCCATTACCAATGACATCTTTTGACTTCTGAATTTATTTTCTTTTGATGGTGAGACAAATCTTCCCCTCACTTTCTTGGATGTATTTGTAAAAGGATGACTCACAAATCTTCAACTAATAGAAATAGAAGATATCAAGTCTCCCCTTTTTTTTATTAAGGTTGGCACAAGATTCCAACTATCATGATAACTGAACTCTGTATGTTAGACTGAGACTGAGTGTCTTGTAGAGATAAACACTTAAAAAGAAGAAGGAATCATCTGAAAAACACATGTGAAAGTAAGGGGATTCAGAGCATTACTGGACTTTCCTGCCCTTTCAGTTGAACGTTTCAGATAAAATCATCATTTTGTGAGTCATGCATGAAAGGCCGCTATAACAAACATGTTAAAAGTAGAACTGTGGCTGTTTAAAACCTGAAAGCTTTTCTAAATTTCAAAGAAATCCACATCACTTATTATATTTTTGTTGGATTTGCTTTAGCTGATGAATGCACTGTAATGTCAAAGACACAAGCAAGTTCCAACAACCATCAGCTCTAAAAGCTAGATTTCATGCCTGTCTGTCTATTAATATCACAAACTTCTTTGTATTCTGACCATAATCATATTCATGTGATCTCTTTTAAACCACAGATGTCGATCACAAACACAGAACTACCTGCTTTGACACCCATGCCGACCCTCACTTCCTGTGGCTGATGGTGCTCACACACACACACATGTGCATACACAGACCTCAGCTACACACTGTGTTTACAAGTGTAGGAGGTGAGAGGGTGGCAATAAGTCTAGTAAACAAGAGCTGAAATTTTAAAAAGTGAAATATTAAGGCGCTTACCACATTTCTGTCAAAATCACTGCTCCTGAATTTGAATGTTCTTGTGTTGCGTATCAAGCTCACATGTCATCCTGTCAACCTGCATTGCTCGCTTTTTGTGTCAAATCCTGTAGCACATCTCATTTCTGGTAACATGAACTGTAAGGTTTTGTTGTTTCCTCTGCATGGTGTTAAACTTGCACAGAGGTATCAGTGTGGTTTTCTGAGAAATGTCCCTGAACTTGTGGAAAGAAGTCAGGGGGAAAATGTATTCTAATGAGGAGCTTTCTCATTTTCATTGTTCTTTTCACACTTTTTAGATGTTATGACAATTGAAAATCAACTCATCAGGAATTACACAAGAAGTTTGTTTTTTTTCAACTGAGATCTTACCCTTTTCAGTACTTGTGTTTTAGATACAAAGGAGGTCATAACTGAGTCTTTAAATGTAATATCACAATTTAACTGTATATTTGAATCCACATAAAATTGGATCAAATTCATCGCACTAATACAGTGCTAATAAATTAATTCCCCACCAAGTTATATGATTGACTATCTCAAATATACTTTTACTTTTTGCTGTATCTCTTCTAGCTCCCATGCATCTTCATGGCTAAATGTAGGAGACGCTAACATTTGTTTAATTCAATGTAAAAAAGCAACCTGTCATTGTCATGAGGGATTGTTGTTACAGTGACAGTAAGAAAGCGTTACTCTTGTTAACACGCAATGTACAGTATGAAACGGGGGAAGCACTCTCCCACATGATAGCTACTTGGTGGAATCATTACAAAAAGTTTTTGTACAGAAGTAAAACTGCGGTACATTTATTTTGTTTTCAAATCAGGGTCAAGGCCGCAAGCTGAAGAACCTAAGGTACAATGATGCATGACTTTTAAATGAGAGCAGCATGTATTGTGCCATGGAATTGATGTCCTAAGACACACACAAACATATTTTCAATCTTTGGTCATTTTAAAGAAGAGAGGTGATGAGAGGAGATAAAACTTTAATAATCCCTATTGAGAAATCAGGTCACTGACGCAATGAATCATAACAACAACTATTTAGAAAAAGCAGAGCAAATGTGAAATACAAAAACACATCAGCAATTGACAGTCATAGCACTAGAGGATATAAAATTGAAACATCTGTGCAAAGGCTTGAAAATGTGTAGCATTTGTGCAAATAACATCTGATATGGAGCCAAAAAGAATATGCTGTGTTCAGTATGAAAACAAAAATACAAAGATACAATTTACTGTACATATGTACAAATGTGAGGCATAAAACAATACTGAGAAAATAGGTGAGAAATTACAGATATGATGGGCCAAAAATGTTCCAAATTAACAGATTTAAATCTATGACTAATGGTGCAGACAGTGCAACATAACCCTGTGTTGGTTTTTACCTCTGTAGCTGTGATCGTCATCCAACATCTGAAAGAAGTCTTTCCACAAGGGAAGTTACATGCTGAAAAAGACCATTCAGCTTTCTTTTTAAAGTTGTGTTTTCCATATAACATAAGTGTTTACTCACCAATTTGCAGTTTCATCAACTAATGTGTGGAAAAAGGAAAAGAAAAGCAAAAGAAGGACCATATTATGCACGACTTTAGCACGACAAACTTTGTGGTTAGTTGGAAAATGTTCATGGTTTCAGTTTAAAGGTATAATTTGAGGTGCAGTCATGTTTCCTCCTGTTTTACACCAAGCAAAAAAGAAGCAACACCTTCTGCGTAGCATTTTGAAGGCAACAGCATGGGAGGCCAAAAATAGATGGTATGCTGATCAAGTAACACTATGATTCTTTGAAAAACTGATGGCCTTATAAATCTGACATGTTATAGAGAAAGCACGACATTCCATTTGCAAGTGCAAATTAATAAATCTAACAATAACAGGCGTATATGTACAAGGAGAGTTTATAGATGAGACACTGCTGATAAACAACAATTTCATTGGTGGAAAATGAAAGTCATGAGTAAAACAAATCATGCAAAATGAACACGTATAACATCTGCAGTAATAAGAAGAAAAAACAAGTCCAAACACTGTAGGCAATGTCCACAAAACATATTACATCTGCCCTCCACCACCTACATGACAAAAGTGGAGGAGACATCAGAAGACCTTTTCCTGAATGAGCTATCTGACAAATCTCTGGTGGAGAGAAAGTGAATCCCAGGCACCCATTTCCTCAGCAGCTGTACGGCACGCTTCATAAACTTCTGTCCCACAAAGGCGTATATGATGGGGTTGAGGCAGCAGTGAGTCATGGCAATGGTCTCAGTCACTGTTATTGACAACTTTAAATTTTTGTCAGAGTCGCAATCATCAAACAGGCTGGCTTCATACTGCAGAAACCGCAAGAAATTGGAAATGTTATATGGGGTCCAGAATAAAAAAAAGACGACCACGATGGAGATGATCAGCTTGACAACACGGTGTTTCTTTGCACTCCTCATCTTGACCAGAATGGGGATGATCCTAGAGTAGCAAATTACCATCACCAACAAGGGAATCACAAGGCCCAAGATATTTGGTGCGAAGATGTTGAACACCCACCAGGCTTTGTTTTCCGGAATGAAATCACAACTCTGCCCTTGAGACCCATTTTTCACCGTTGTGAAGATATAAGACGGTAGGGAGACGAACAAGCTAAGCATCCAGACAAACACAGTCAGAGCGATGCCCATCTTCACAGTGCGGTATCGTGCAACCTTGTGAGTGTGCATGATGACCACGTAGCGGTCCAGCGTCATGACAACCATGAAGAAGATGCCGCTGAAGAACCCGGTGTTGTGTATGCCACCGATGAAATGGCACAAAAAGACACTGAAGATCCATTCTCCGGCCACAACGTAGTGAGTGTAGAAAGGCAGCGTGATGACGAAGAGGAGGTCAGAGAGAGCCAGGTTGAAGAGGCAGATATCTGTCAAGTTTGTCTGGTTGCGGTGTTTCACCAGGACACACACCACTAGGCCATTACCTTGGGAGAGGAAAAGAAACTTTAATGTAAATTAACAGTCTCTCTCTCTCTGTATGTCTGACACACACACACACACACACACACACACACACTCACACACACACACACACGCAATCTTCCTTCAGTCACTTTTGGGGTATTTACATAGATTAAATTCATTTCCTGGAGACTTACCCTAACCCTAAATATAACCACTACTTGCCTAACCCTAAACCTAAATCATCTTAACCACTGACCTGAAAATCAGCATTTTACCAACGGCCCCACAAGCCGTGCCCAATCAAGTGGTGTTAACTCTGGTTTGTGTCCCTGAAAGTGACTGAAGGCATACCAACACACACACACACACACACACACACACACACACACACACACACACACACACACACACACACACACACACACACACAAACACTTACCTAGGAATCCGAGGATGAAAACTGAACTGTACAGAACAGGCAGAAACACCCTGCCAAACTCTCTCATTTCAACATTGCTGCAAGGAGTGACACCACTGTCATTGTCACTGTAGTAAGATGAGTAATCATACATCGTCGGGTTGAGGGTGGCATTTGCATCAAAAGCTGCAGAAAGAGATTTTTCATTTATTAGTTAGGATGATCCACATGTTAAACCAGCATGCTCCTATCAGTTCTTTTACATTATAATAGGCCTACAGGCAACATTAAAATGTTTTTTGTGCTCACAGTGTTGAAAAATCACATTTGCAACAGCTGCAATGTCACCTTTTAGGCTATAGGCTATATTTTATGAGTTCCATTGAAATCTGTTCCCATTCAGGTCTGTGATTGTTCAGAGTGACAGGGCTACCATATCTGGAAAGACACCTTGCTGTTTGTAAATGGCATTTTTTCAATAATGTGAGCACCACAAGCAGACTTTCATTGAACTCCATTGTACTGGTGTGAAGGCAGACCTCTCTAAGACATATAAATCAAAACATGGACAAATAAAATCAAAAACTTCCCACACGGATACATGCGCTTTTAATTTAGTTGAATCTACCCTTTAAATCAAATTATAATGGGGATTGTTGTGACACCTGCTGGTCTTCACATGTAATTGCTTCCCTTGTTGAAAACATAGCACCCACACATTATCTGGAGGTGGGGGGTTGACAAAATAATGTAAACACTTAATGAAAAACAGAGCCTAAAGCACCTGCTCAAACACTCAAGATGAGTCACATTGGGTTGCTTATCCATCAGCAGTAGGCTTATGTCAACTTGCTATATACTGTGCATCACATCCCTGTTGATTTTAACTTTCAGAGGTTGTTTTTATTTGATTTGATATGTTTGGCTTATGCTATCATGACTTTGTAGATTTGTTTTAGATGTGTTCCACACTTTAGATATATTTTAGACAGGTGTTTGAATTGGTAAGTTAGTTTAGATCTAAATTCCTTTCCTTTTTGTTAACCTTAGCAAATACATGTTTGTAGGCTATAAGTTTGATGAACGCACAAATAGTATAAAGGATAAAGGACATTTTTTAAAGACATTATAATGCGATATTTTGTATTTCTTGAGATTTGGAAAGTAACTGGTATAAATTAGATTTTAGTGGGAACTGGACATAAAACGAACAGCGCTTTATCAACCCTCAAGCATCATATATTACACACAAAAATTTCTTCAATATTACTAAAAAAAAAAGTTATTTTAAATAAAATGATGTAAAATTAAAAATGTAAATGATACATGTTTTAAATAAAATTACTGTGCCTGTATTCGTACACATATTGAATATTCCAAAATGAATGTTGTTGTTAAAAATGCTTTCACCTGACATGATGAGACTTCAGTGATGCCTTTTCCTGTCAGGTAATCAGCGGCTGCACTCCAGGGCTCCTTTGTTCTCTGGCTGGATCTGAACAGGTGAGATGTCCTCAAATGTATAATGATGAACTAACTGTCTTACAGACTGCCGTCCCCTAATAATATGTAGCACTGAGACTGAAAAAAAGATATTTCCTGTAACGTGCCCTTGACAATGTGACTCTAAGATCCTTATCAGTTTCCCACGCTGCAGCGCTTGACACCTAAAATAACTTAGGTACCAACACACACAGCACATCAAAAGAAATCATGCAATCGCATGATCTAAAACATGTTAGACATACAATATGATTGCTGGTTTTAGCTTAAATATTCAATTAATATAGTTTTCTACCATAAAGATCCACATATCAAGAAAGGAGTTTAGAGTATTTGATGAATAATTGTCAGCTCAGCTAGTAGCCTCCCATTTGTTTTGTGGAAGTTGTGGTCACTTGTGGTCAGTGAGTATCACGTCCTCAGAAAAAAAAGTTGGATTGGTCATAAATCTTTCTTCGGGTGTTGTCACTGTTTGTAGGACTACCAGAATGATAAAATACAAGTCTTTTTGGCTATCTAACAAGGAGGGAGGCACAACTAAACTAGTTTAGAGTATTTGATGAATAATAAGCATTTAGTCTGTTTCCCAACTGGTTAGTTGAAAATATAGCTCTTTTTTACTCCTTTGTAATGTAATGTAAACGCCATCAGAGTATTTGATAAATTAGATTTACTCATACACTAAGATCTAAGACTAAGACTCTTGTCCTATTTTAGGCCTCACACTTCACTCTGCTCCTCCTCTTCTTCTAATAATGATGTTGCCCATATACAATCTCTATAACGAGTGGTCTATGGGTGACCTCTTGTGGTGGAAAATCAAACTTTAGCTGTGCAGAGAGGTATGGCACAGGATAGACACAAAGCATGTCGGGAGAAACATGCCAGGAGAAAAGATTTGAATTCTCATCAGGGAATTTCAATGAGACATAATGCAGAGACGGTTCATTCAGATTATAGACTCGAACTTTTGTTGCCTTATGTTTATCCATAACGTGCAACGACGACATCAATGATAATAATAATTATTATAGGCATAATAATAACAATAACAACAACAAGAATAGGCTAGTAATACTACTACTCGTCATAATTATGTTTCTTAAATTGGATTTAACCCTAGAAGTTCAGCTCTGGAGCTTAATCTTACTGACTTTTTGTCAGTTTTTATCTCTGTATTGGTGGTTTATTTGTGTATTCGTTCTGTCGCTCTCCAGCTGGCGCTCAGTGAATTCCCAATGAGGATGATTGACGTGGGATCTGCTGACGACGGCGGGCCAGAGAGAGCTGCGTCAAGTTAGACAGAAGCAACTGCAAAAAGACAGGAAATACTGGTGCACTGCCCTCCGAAATAATACGCAGAGAATTTAGTTTTTGTAAAGATTTTATAAAATCCTGGTCTGCATTTGTTCTCCCATCCGTGTGTGTGTTTTCAATAGTTTTAATACCTATCTATATATACTATAGACTTTTCAACGACAAGCTTGTAGTGAATAAAATGACTTTTAGATGGACTGACGTTATCAGCTCAGCTAGTAGCCTCAAGTTTTGTTTTGTGGAAGTTGTGGTCACTTAGCTGTCAGAGTATCACGTCATCAGAAAAAAAAAAGTTGGATTGGTCATAAATCTTTCTTTTTGTGTTGTCACTGTTTGAAGGACAACCAGAACGATAAAATATAAATCTTTTTGGCTATCTAACAAGGAGGGAGGCAGAACTAAACCATCATTGCTAGCTGTTTAGCTGGCTAATTTACAATACAATGCAAAGTACGTTAGCTGTATATAAATTACGCTCTGCTCATATCATGTTCAGCTAACTTAGAACTCATACAAACATTTACATAACTTGTTTTCCTGGCTCACCTGAGAGGATGGTTGTACCTTCAGCTCCAACTTGTGAGTGTTTGACATAAGCCCAGTATTGAAGAACTGACTACCAATATGACACCAGTATTTCTCTGTAAACCCTCCCTGACTGGTCCTTCTGAAAAAAGCAAAAGGAGGAAAAAGGCAAAGGAGGAAATTAAAAAAAAAAATCATTTATGCTTTAATGCAATTTCGTATGAAGTCTTATTTTGAAATACCATGAACGGAAGTTTCTTTTAATGAGTTCAGTTACCTTGACAACGGTCGAGGGAGAGCAGGGGGGGAGGACACGAAGATTATATCAAGTGGAATTGACAAGCCGCCTAACTCAGTTCACGAGTACTACTCAGTAAGTGTGTTTTCACTGAAGTATGTTGGGCTTTAAAATACTGACTGTCTCGAGTCTTGTGTCGCAGTTAGTCTCCAGGGACACTTAGCGGTCTTTGTGCTCCGGGTCACACTGGACTGACATCTTTGCGCGCTGTCACTTGTTGAACCAATGTTAAATAGAAAATACAGAGTTGTACTTTTCTTGATGAAAACAAGACTTTTTAATTGGCAGAAATAGGTTAGAGAACCTGTTAAAATTAATTTCATTTTGATGTGCTAACTCGCAGGTGATAGTGTCATGGATATCCACCGAGTTTAAGAGCAACAGCGGATTTTGGGAGCCCAGTTTGAGTACCGCTATCATCTGAAGTCGGATATCGTAATCACTGCAATGACTGAGCCCTCAAAACCGCCTTTAGGGTAAGTCCTCCAAAAATAATTAACATAGGCTAATTAAACAACTCGTATTCTTTCTCTGACGGTTCAAACTAACGAACTTTCTAGATAATTTGACTAATTTCAGGCCGGTAATACTAAACTATGCGCAAATGTAACGTTACATTTTTGTTTCTAGTCTATGCATTTAAGTTTTGTCTCATATAAATTGACATAGGTCTACTAAATAGTGTGAAGTTTATCGCATCTGAGACAATATTTATCACTGGTCTAGAGCCATCACATATGGTTTGACTGTAATATCCATACAGCTCTTATAAGCTATTTGTTATTGATAAGATTCCCATTAACAGCCTATGTGTTTTTTTCTTGATAGCAGTAATTTCATTGGTCAGTAAGGCAACTTGTGTGACAGCCCCATGACTGTCTATTGAAAGTGGTTATGAGTGTTCACAGCAACACTTGAGCACCATTTAGCCCACATACAGACAGAAGTACTGACAACAGAGAGTGTTCCAGCAGCCAGCTCAGCCTGCTCTCCATTTGCCAACAGTCTCTTTGCCACACACAATAAGCATGAGCAGCTCAGAAGCATACAAACATAGTTTAACAGTGTATTTGGTTGCTATGAGGAGAGAAAGTGACACAGCCTTTTGCTAGTGGGACCCCAACAGCAACAACCGTGGGTGCTGTTAATTGTGTTGTTTGGGGTGTGGCTGGTAGCTGGAGTTTGTGTCTCTGTCCCTTCATTACAACATCAACTGAACCCCTGTGTTGCTGCCACTGCTACCTGATTTTTTTTTTTTTTTTTAATGGGCGTTTTTGACATTTTGACATGTCAAAATGGGTAAATAATAAAATTGATGATGGGTGGAATCCATTTAGCTGCTCCAGTTTTGGGGTCCTGGTATTGTGAATGCTGGCTTTATTTGCTTAAATAGAATGGAGCCTCGTTGATGTTATTAGTAACACCTGTACTTCTACTATCACAAGCCAAAATGTCTACTGTGAAAAAGTTTTTTTGTCTGCACTGAGGGACAATATGGTAGTGATGTTTTCTCGGTGAATCCTACTGCTTAACTTCATGCTGTGTTTGGGGAAATATCACCTAATTGTATCAGGACTGACTGTAAATTTGAATGCCAAATTATGTTTTTGTTGTGAACAGTGTCTATACAGTGCTGTCCATTCATAGAAGTTTTTCATGTCAGAGGTAAACAGCTGTTGGCCTTTCAGAAGTCATGGTGACACAGATAGATAGAAGGGTTTTCTATCTTAAATGCAGTATGTGTGCAAGTTTCATTAAAGATGAGTGAAGTTTGTGTTAACTAATCTGTAAGTTTTGCACAATTTCTCATTGATAGAAGGTTATGGTTTTTTAAGTTTTTTTTAATTTTTTTTTAAAAATCATTTTCAACAATAAAGTTAAATTAGGATTTATGATGTCTTTATTAGTAGTTCACCGACCAAATATGATGCTGCATCAGCATGATTATGTGCTCCTTCTGTGCTAATTATGGTAATAGCTGTGTACTAGAGAAACAGGGTTGCTGACTGCATCAGTTCTGAACTCAGCATTGTAATTATTGGTTAAAGATGGGATTTCTTTGTGTCCTATTGTGATTTTAGAGGGCTCAAACCTTTTATCTATCATGCAATAGCTCTTAATCTCAATCCATGGTGTAGGTGTGTGGTAGCAGCAGTGTAACACAGATGCGTGGTAAAACATGGATGTTCTTGATTGGCAACATGAGTGTGATACTGTAAGAAAGAGTGTTGATGAGATGAATTTAGGTGTGGTCTTTTTCTCCTCTGATCTTTCAGGTAAAGGTTAGTAGGTAAGTAAAGGTCTAAAAGCTCCATATATTTAAACCAATTTACAAATACAAAAAAAAAAATGTTGTGTGTACTGTGTCCAGAAACACTGACAGTGGATGTTTGTTACTTGTGTGTGTGTGTGCGTGACACTCTTAAATTGGCAATTTGCTTTTTGGCAAAATAACAAAGTAGACTGTTTACCGTGTCAGCTGGCAGTGGAACCAAAATGCCTTTTTATCCAGTCAGTGTGTGACATTTCTATCTGTATAAATTACCATGACAACTCCTTTTGTGTTGTGATCTGTTTTTTGTCATCACGAAGGGAGTAGCTACTTTACTACATAGCCCAGTCCTAATGAAACACAGCTCATAAAACTGCATTCACACACACACGCACACACATACACACACACAAGACAAATGAGGAAGGGAGATTGTATTTAACTATTGATTGGGACAGTGTGTAGTTTTAAACATTAAAGATGCACTGCACCGGAGTTAGCTCAAAGCTAATGTGCATCCGCAGTCCCCCACAATCAAAACATGCAACAGCACAACAACAAACAGTACGAAGCAAAAAACACACAGAACACACCGTACAAAATACGAAATATAAAGCTACACACAACAGCACATCACATACACCCACAATGTCAATTAGAAATTAATAATGTAAACTTGTCAAATTAAAAGCAAGACTACCTGCACTAATGAGAAGACCATAGATGGAGTTTAGACTCAGTGGTCACACAGCTGATTGGTCTTTAGTAGATTTTTTAATTTGGCGTTGAATGCATTGATAGAACTATAGTTCCTCATATCATCAGGTAAGGCGTTCCACTGAGTTGTGGCTTTCGCAGAGAAAGCTGACTGCCCAAATGCAGTGCGGCGAAAATGGTACAGTCTTTTATAGAGGATATTCTGGAGGATCTAATAGAACTTACTGAGGAGGGGCCAAACCATTTAAAATTTTATAAACTAGGCACAAATTTTAGGATAATCTAAAATTCTCAAAGCTCATTAAATTGTATTTCTCTAGTATCCTACAGTGATGGAAATGCATTGGCTTTTTGTCCAGAGTTCTTAGAGTTTGTTTGTTGTTTGTATAAGGACTCAAGAGGTTTTATGGCTGTTTCTCCAACCTGCCCCCAACATGTGATGCAATAAGACATATAAGAAAGAATCATAGCATGCATAAATGTCTTGGCTGCGACTAAAGAAAGACGGTTTCTAATATGTCTAAAATTTGTACTTTATGGTTTTAACCGTTTTTTTTAAACATGTTTCTTAAAATTCAAATTTGGATCCAGTGTCACACCAAGATATTTAAAATCAGAAACTTTTTTCACCTTTGATGAAAATATCAGAGTAAGGAGGTTGTACCATAGTTTTTTAGAGAAAAACATACATTTTGTCTTGTTTACATTTAGACTCAGACATGAGCCAATGTGTGATCCTTTCCAATGCAATCGTTAGCTTAGCAGCAACTAACTCAGCTGTTTTTGAAGGAAGAGACTGCTCTTTTAAGGTAAGTGTACATGGTCATTGAAATCTGAGCAGTGTGTGTGTGTGTGTGTATGTGTGTGAACGTGCTGGAAAGGTTGCCTGAATTAAGCCTTAGTTCTGAGCTTTATAAGCCTGTAATTAAGCATGGACACAAAAGGCTACTTCCTCCCCTCCCAGACAAAATGAGTACTGGTTCCTAAAAGTGCACTGAGATCAAGATTATCCAAAATCTGTCTGCTTGCTTCCCTATCAAAGTTGATGGTTGTTTGATGGTTTTTAACCAAAAATGCATATTTTTTAATATACTTGTGGCACATGATTCGGCAGACATCAACCTGCTCCTGATCTGTTTTTTCTTGGGGAAAAAGTTGACTTGCAGTATTGTGTATGTTTATTGCATTCATACTGGAGCAGTTTCAATCCTCTTTCTTAAAGTCTGCATACACAACAGTCTTAATTAGCACACTGGTGTTTTCCTCTACATGTCTGGACCTGGTTGTGTTTATATGTGACTGTGAGCATCTGCCTCTGTGCTTACTTGTGTGTCGAGTGAGCTTTAGTCCACATCTGATTAATGTGGTTTTGTCACCTAATTTTAGTATTTACTCCCACAGAAGCAATTAAGAAGCAGCAGACTAATTAAATAAACCGAAGCAGAATTAAGAGCTAACAGCTCAAATGAATTCTAAATTACAGCATTCCTTAAGGAACAGCTTTGACTTGTGTTTTTAATCTTCAAAGTCTCTTACAGAGCTGTTAGGAGTTTAATAGACCTTTTCTGTTCCTCTCTTTTCTGGAGACACAAGCATGTGCAACGTCAGAAACTTGTGAGTTTACTTTGGTCACATGGTTCAGTCCCCAGTGATGATCAACCACATGCACCCTCGCTTTGACAAACAAATTTGTTGTCATTTATTGCCACACGGGCTCGGTGCATTTCCTATCTCTAGATTTTGCCTAGAAGTGCCCCAAAAAGTGCAAAGAATAACAAATAAACAAACAATATGACCTTTAACACCCTGGTTTGTGCTGCCATCTGCCTCATTGTCGGTAGGTCACATATTTTATTTTAAATGCATCTGTTGTCTGTGGTAGCCTAGTTTCTGTGTCTATTCATCTTTAAAACACACCCACAGGAAGACTGGGTTGGCAGATTTTACAGATAAATACAGTATGGGATTACAAATAACTCACCGTTTATCCTCAGCACACACCCAAACATAATTATTGGCTACCAGATGTCCTGTTTGTGTGTACATGCATGCCTTTGTGCACTCCTGGGCACTGCATATGGAGGGAGATCAACACCAGTTGCTGGCTGCAGTGTAAATGCTCATTCATTTGAAGCTGTGCCCACTGAACTTAAATGTCAGTCTCATCCTTTGCATAGTATTTGAATGTCATGTGTGTCTTTCAGTCCATACAGTTTCTTAAAATACCCTCAGAGATAGACGAGGTATTGTAAGATAATGTTATCCCTTAGTGCCGTTTCTCTTCCCGCTGGGATTTCAAACGAGGGGAGATTTTGAGACAGATGCAGACACAACCCAACACACCCATTACCAAATCATCTCTATTCAGAGGTTTAAATTTCATGTGGTCAGTCACTAGCTCAGCATTGCTGAATAAGGGAGTTCCGCCTTTTCTCTCTTTTACTTTAAGGCCATACTGCATGTACTTTTAGCAAAAAAAGAAAAAGTTTTAGTGTATGTGGTCACATCTGGATATCTAGGGTTATGTTTTTTATGGTGGGTTAAATTTAACTCATGAAAGTTGAGATAGGCAGGAGAGAGTATTTGAGGCAGTGCGTTGTTGGCAGCGATACAGTGTGTATCTGGTAATACAGTATCTGCATCCATCTCACAGGCCATTCTGTTTTAAATAGAGAAGGTGTAGAGCTTGCTCTGTAAGGATAGAAACTTGACCAAAGTACACACTGACTGAACTTGTTAGATCAAAAGCAGAAAGTATAACTTTTGCTCAACTTGTTTTTTTTGTATATAGTGTATGATAGAAATATAGCACAAGACTCATAAAGCCAATGGTTTAACTTTGTTTCATGTATGTTTTTATTCCCATGGACATGAAGAAATCAAATAAAGTAGGTCACAAAGTTAACTTCTTGATGAAGTGCTGAAAGGGGCACCCTTATTTTCATTGTTTGAGAACTTAGAATTTTTTATTTAATCTGTATGTCATTAACAATTACAACAACGTCTGTTGTGGCTAGTGTTCCAAGCAGGAGTTTATTATGAGACCAGGCACAGTAGGATGTAATTAATGGGTTCTAAGGTTAGTTCAGGCTCTGTGAATATATTTACTCCAAAGCCATGCCATGATACATTGAAAATACACTACATTATCCAACCTATTTTCTGCTGTTTGCCAACCTCTGTCCCTGGCGAAAGAAAGTATGCCTGTTTATTTGCCAGTGTCAAGCATCTAGACTGTATCTCTCTGTATTACACAGCTGCCACGGGCTGCTCAGATTTATTTCTGGAAGCCTGCAGTCATATGTTAGTCACTGTGGTATGTGGGTTTGTCAGTGAGGAAGACAGACGGACTGCATGTGTGTCTGTTCAGATGGGACAGACTACTCTAACACCAACTGACGTGCCATAGCAGTGGCATCGCCAGATAAGGCAGAGGTGTTAGAGTGCCCTTTTTCTTGCAGAAGGTGGGATGGTTTTGCACGTTTTAAACCTTCGACATTGCTGTTACAATACAGACGGGTGACAAAGGAAAAACCTGAATAAATGAGTGGAGTTGCACTGCATGGTACAATTAAGCAATTAACATCCAATCATGCTCTGTGGCATGTATAAAAACGCTGAGCAGGCCCAGTTGATTCTGATTTTCTATCAAGAATTGCAAGAGGATAAGATCTAAGTGACTTTGAAAGAAGGTTCATTGTTGGGGCATGGATGGCAGGAGTTTTAGTCACAAAGACTGCTCAACTGGCTGGTGTTTCAATAGGAACAGTGACTAAAGTGACATCTGCTTTTAGATCTATGGAAAAGACATCAGTAAATAGGTTTAGAAATTGTGGTCGACAGCGCACATTTGATGACCGTGATGCTCATGTATTAGTGCGATATGTTAGGAGAAACAGAGGAGCAGGTGACTGAGAATTTCAATGCAGGATGTGATCAGACTGTTGGCAAGAACAATCTGTCGACAATTACATAGAGAGGGATATTATAGTAGGGTTGCAGTACGTAAATTCCTCATTACAAAGATGAACGCTCATTTGAGAGTTCAGTGGCACAGAAACCATAGGCACTGGTCTACTGAGATGTGGAAAAAGTGATATGGTCAGATGAGTCATCCTTCACCATGTTCTCGACAAGTGGGTGAGTGCATGTGTGGCGTACACCAAGAGAACAAGTCCTTACACCGAGAGCAGTATCCTTAATACCAACACAGTTTTCCAAGCAGTTTAAAAGGATATTGTGGTTAACAACTTAGAGGGAAGGGTCATTGAAAATCAATACAAAGTTTTTCTGAGTCATCACCTTTATCCTATTTCTATCCTGATAGGAGTGGTCTCTCCCAGGTTGACAATGGGCATCCATAGGGCACGAGGGGTCACTGAATGGTTTGATGAATATGAAAACGATGTGAATCATATGCTATGACCTTCACAGTCACCAGATCTCAACCCAGTTGAACTCCTATGGGAGATTCTGGACTGACGTGTTACACAGTGCTCTCCACCACCATCATCAAAACACCAAATGAGGGAATATCTTTTTGAAGAATGGTGTTCATCACTCCAGTAGAGTTCAGAGACTTGTAGAATCAATGCCAAGGTGCACTGAAGCTGTTCTGGCAGCACATGGTGACCCAACACCTTACTAAGACACTTTATTTTGGTTTTTCCTTTAATTTGTCACCTGTCTGTATCTTGGTTACAGAGAAAACAAAGCATAACTAGTATAACCACCACGTTTGTAATTTTAGCAACAGGCGTCCTTTTCAAGAAATGATTACTAAACCTTTAGAGGCTGCTAGCAGGGAACACATACACATTTTTTTCATTTATTGTGGCATTGCATCCTTTAAGTGTCATCTTTCTATTAAAAGGGAATCAATGAAAGCTAGACAGTTATTTATTTTCTTATTAACTGATAAAAGAGAAAACTTGACATTTATAAAATGCAAACAAAGAAGTATAGCCTCTGTTCATATTCATGTCTTTTTTTCTGCAGAAACTGGATTCAGTGGTGAAGATTAGACCTCACTGAAAATATTTTAGAAATAATTTTGCTGTAGCTTATCATAGATTTGTGTTGTATTCTTTCCAAAACAAAGGATCCTGTGGTGCCAATAAGCTGCACACATCTGCTAAAAGCCAACATTATTTGTAACAACAAAGTGTTTTTCCTCTGGTCTGTCCAGCAGGAGCTCTCTAATTGAACAAGCTGTTTAGGGAGTAGGGAACACACTAATTATTATTTCCTACTGTTCTGCCTCTACATTCCATCTCTCCTCTCTTTTCTAGTGTTGGACTCCACCCATGTACCCTTTTTCTATTCCCTTTTTTCCTTGCTCTGCAGCCATATGGGGCTTTGTGCCACATGAGATTCCCTCATCCCTCGTTCTTACCAACCTTCATTATCCCTCCTTCCCTTTTCCACTCCATTCTTCCTCCACTGTGGGCCTGTTTGCCACCCAGGTGCTTTGTGTATATTGGAGCTGGTGCACAGTGAAAATAACAGCTTATATCATAGATGTACCCATAAAAACAAATAAGTTAGTGCTGACAATATGTGAGCCAACAACTGATTTATTAATCTCCTCTCATGAGATTAATGAATGAAAATGAAAAAAATATGAAATGAAGAAAACAGTAATAACTTTCTGAAGGTAGAATATGTGTGAATTAGGAAAAAGTAAACAAAACCATAATGGGCACACCAGGGTCTTGCTTTGACATTGGGTTTTTAGACTTGATTTGAAATGTCAGAGGATCAAGAGGACTAAGCTGATAGATATAAGCTGCACAAGGAATAAGCTCATTACTGGAGTGCAGAGCTGTCTGATTTTTACAGGGTAATGAATGTTAAAAACACCAGTTTTTGTTTTTTTTCATAATATAGACTGTCCTGGAACACACAGTTGAAAACTATGGTTATTTATTGATGCCACTCATTAAATCCACCTCAGTCATTAAGGGATGGATGGAGATGACTGAGAGGAAATAGGCTAAAGTAAATGGCTAGAAACAACTAAGAAAAGAACTGAAATAGTCTCTCAGCAGAGGGCCTGTGGAGGTGTCAGTCGTATATCAAATATGATCTTTGAACAGCTGGAAAAAAACATGTCTAACTTCCTTTTTTTAAAACAGTTGGGTACATTGGCTTCCTACTCCTATTTTTGTAGTATTAGTGTTTTCCTGGAACATGTCTCGTGTGTAAGTGTTACAGCGTGCCTCTGTGTCACTGGTCACAAGTGGAGAGGAGAGGATAGGAAAGAGGAGGGGAGGGTGGGGTGCTGTTACAATAAGGTGTGACACAGATACTTTTGGGTCGCCCAGTGCAGACTCAAACTGAGGTCATCACAATATAGTCCTGTTAAACCTTCAAATAACTGTAAGGAGTGTAAGCAACCTAATTGATCCCAATGAGTAACATTTCATTTAGCACCTGAGGTGTGGTGTTGTCTTTTTATTTCCCTTGGGTTATTATGTTACTGTTACTAACTCTGCCTTGCTGTTGAACAGATTGTGCAGAGCTGTAACCTTGTGTTTTAATAGTGGTGGAGAAGTCATTGTTTAATCACCAGGTAAACTAGGTTTCATGCAACCCGCTAAACCATTTTAAGACTAATTTTAAGACACTTTAAATGCAGGGACTTGATATGAACACCACCACCTCTTTAGAACAGTCTGTACCTCCATTGATACAAACAGGCAAAGAGTTGGAAATTTCTCTCACATTTCATCGTCCATCACCTATATACAGTTTATGATTCAGGTTGAATAGATAATGCAGTTGTGTTTTTTTTATGTAAATGTAATTCAGTTGTTGCATTTGCAGCAGCATAGCATCGTTCAAATACTGAGCAGGGTTTATGATTGTATATAGACTGTAACCACAGACTGTCACCACGGCACGGCATGTGGACATGTGCACTTTATAGTTCATTCATGAACTACAATAATGTTTTAGCATTTTGTTGGCCTCCACAGATTAGATATTTGGTAAGGCAGTTCATACTGTATATTGCAGTTGACGTTTTCAATTTTTGAGCTGTAATGATTTCCGGGAATTATGTGATAGCTTATATTAACACTATTTTTATGGGAGTGTGTTGGTCACAGTCTGTCTCAGTAGGATATCGAACATATTACGTAACAATAATGTTGTGGAAGTAAGCAGTTACCTGTGTAACATTCCATCTTGTCTTCTTCGCCATGCTTGTCTTCACATGAAGCATTGTAGTATTTGTTAAATGTTTATCCCTGACTAATTTTAACATTGATAATGTTTTCTTTGGCTGTAGTAGTGGGGAGGCTATGGTGGACCACCTCTGTGGTGTTAATACAGAGGGTCAGACTGCCATTATCATTGAGTGGAGTAATGTGGCAACACTTTCCTCTTGAGCTTTGCAGTAGGGTGGGTTTTTTAACCACATGGCTGGTAATATGAGCATCAAGGCATATGCTGAATTAGGAGGTTGTGTGCCTAGCAACTGCAAACAGATGCTTTTACTGGGCTCATATGTCCAATACACTTCTAAAACAGAAACTCTTTCATACTCTATTTCTCTGTCTTTTCCTTTGCTTTTGGTCTCTGCGCATTTCTGTTTCTGTTTCTGGATCTCTGGGTCACTCACCCTTTGTGTGCATGCTTTCAGAATCCACAGCTGCTACTAAACTGAAGTTTGCACTCTTCTGCTGTCAAGTGGTGTAAATATAGGTTGCCATGGGGACACCATGACAGCCAAGGGGTATGCTGGCTAGGTAGCGGCACAGTGTATGTGTGTGTTTAGTGTGAGGGGAGTGGCTGAAGGTCCAGGATGTGGATTATTCACTCTATTCGTCCCATGCACAAAAGGGGGTTAAAATTCAAGTGTGCACACTGACAAGTGTGGCTTTGGCTCTAATGTGCGTGCGTGTGTATGTGTGCTTACATGCAAGTGGATGGGTGTGTTCATAGGGTGGCACTCAAGGATAAAGCATGCTTACTTGTTTTAAGTTTCTGCTCTTCACTGCAGTGTTTCCGAAATAATATCCCGTGTTTTGAAGTTATGATCAGGAGTCATGCACATTTTGAAAATATATTTTTGTACTCATTCAACAATATGATAGAATGTAACATTATAGTCTCTTAAAAGTTTATTTTGCAGAATGGCTTTGAATACATTTTACTGTTTGAGTTGCAACGTGATATAGTTTACTAATCCATGTTTATATATGCTCAGGGTCTGTGGTTGGGGATCAAACCTATGCAATTAATGGCCAGCACCCTCTACCAACTGAGCCACTGTCCCCTTTTTTCTGTCCTTTAAAGTCATTGACAGGAAATAAAAGATGGCTCTGCAGAGCTACTTTAACATGATTCAAACAGAATCACCTGATGTAGGTATTGCAGATACTCTGGAGACTTCCACAAGTCTACCTACAAAGTTTTAGAAATTAACACACTCCCAACAACTGCTTTGATTACATAGTTAGAGCCCTGCATCTGTTAAGCAGGACTGATGAGATCTGAAACTCCAGGCTTAATAGCTTTCAGAAAATTTTGGGCAATAATTTGTCCTGAGTTTGTGTGTGTCAGTCTTCAGTAGACTTTTCAAAGGAAAGGTCTTTGGCATGTAGCACAGTTCTTTACTGTGTGTATGTTATTCAGACAAATAGTGCAACTTGTGACATTTTTTACATTAATACTGATTAAATAGAAGAGAGTTTTGGGTTCATCTATTGTTTAAATTCTCAGAATGCAGAAAGTGTACCATAGTGAATATAGGTCAGTCATTGCTGTGCTTTTGGCCAATTAATCTGCTCCATTCCCAGTTGGTTGTCTTCATTAGAGAATAGTAGCTCATTGTTTCAGTGATCCTATTGTGTCACACTGAACAGACTCATCTGACGAGATGTCTTTGTCCCTGACTGGGGACACGGCTGTCTGTCTGTCTTTTTTAGTGACTGAGTGTCTGACTGACTTACTGACTTCATGAATGTTTGTGACTCTGACTGCTACCTAGTTAAATTTAGTCACATCCACAGCAGACTTTATTCCATAGACTGGATCAGTCTGTCTGTTTGTCTCCTGTTATTCTAATGGTGTTTTATTTGTAACCCCAGCAACTTCAAGGATTGTTATTATACATAAGTGATCTCTCTACCATTGTATAGCGGAATGATAGTATTCATAATAATCCTTAGTTTTGCCTGGCCATTTTTCCCATATTGGAATGGCTGACTGGATCCTTAGGGAAGTGAGTAAAATATCATAAATTATTTAATTGTATCTATATGATCTTTTAGACACAGGAGGAATAGAAGGACAGAGCAGATCACTTTAAATGGAATTTATTTTGGTCGGGATGGTGCTGACAGAGCCCAGTTCAGAAGATACTCTAATATATTCCGTTATTTTCATAAGACCTTCCACACTGGGAACTTTTTAGCTGTGTTTCCATGGCTGGTAAATACAGTCACTGACAGTTACTTCTTTCCCCAGGAAAAAACCTTAACAGTCGTCTCCAATGTGTCTGAGCAGTAATCTGACTGTGACGTACATGGATTTGCTCTGTACACATATTGGCTTTGTGTTTGCCATGGTCTGCCCAAAGCTAAAATTTAAAGAGCATTTAATTTTTGTCCGAAATCATCCAACACCTTTTCCATCTATCTGTTAGATAGTTTTGAATTAGTGCATTTAGTTAACTGCAGATATCTTTTTTTTTTTTTTCGTTTTGTACTGTATTCACACTGATATGCATCTTTGCACAAACACAACCACACACGCACCCAAATGCAGTCATGCTCACACATTCAGGAGTGATTTATCTAAAGTGCTTTGATCAGGAGTGAGCCCATTTGTAATTGGGTCATGGAGGAGGTAGACTGATGTACACGCACATACTGTAAATACACACACACACACACACACACACACTCCACACACACATACACACATATGCAGTCGCACAGCCTGTGAGACTAATCTTCTAAAGAGGCTAGCTCACAGACAGCAAAATAGGATGACTGGCAGGCTGTGTATAGGTCTACCTCTTACACAATTACAGCAGCTTACTCTTCACTGAGAGTAAAGGTAAGGTTTGATCAGTTTGAGCCCACTGATATATTACACTAATAACATATTTTGTATTCAATTGCTGACATAAAGCAGCATCAAATATAACATTTTTTTAAATAAATGAATACATAATAGGCTACTTTGTTCATTTTACACTGTATTTTTGTTATTTACTGATTAGCTTGTTGGGTTGTGTTTTTCCTGTTTTGAAGATGCCAAAATTTTAATAATGGCTGAGTAACTTGCATACAAACCTCCACAACACTACTGCCATCTTTACTGTGAGCTGAACAAAAAGATTAGATCAGCAACAAGTTTTTGAGCAGCGAAAAAGTGAGTGTAGTGGGTGATGAAAGATAGGCACAACGCTTCTGAAATATTCCCAGAATAAACCTCTCTTAGCTATATTAACCCTTTAACAGGCAGGAGTGGAAAATATAGTTGTAAATATAATTTAATGTTACTCATTATCTCATTATCTTTAAGTAATACATTTCCACACATATCTTTTAAATATTTTGTATATTTTTGATTTTATGAGTTCTATCTCCCAGGATACGTTGCCCTATTAAGGTATAAGAATGGTCATGATGGTAAACATTTTAATGTTTTATTTGATGAAGAGAAGTGATGCGTTCTGAATTTTCCCTGGTTATTAACATCACACATACTAGTTTTTAAACTGATTTTATAATTTTTATCAAAGTATAGGCATACCACACTTAAGTTCGACCAATCCAGTTCTACTAATTCCGTTTTTCAACTGATTCTAAAAAGGACAAGGCAAATACAAATGAACAACCACCTTAACCGATTCAAGCCATTGATTGACTTCAAGCGCTTGAATATCTGGGCAAAGGTACTACGGCCTCGGCCTCACTTTTCCCCAAAATACTGAAGCTCAATGCTATGTTCTTGAGACCAAAACCTTTGCACGCAGTGTCCCACCAACCAAAGCAAAATACCAGACATGACTTCCAAAACCCTGCCAACATCCTCATGGCACCAAGATGAACTTTTGGCCAAATGAGACACTTTCTTGTGTGCTTTGACTACTTCCATTGCTGCAAACAAATATTGCCCACAGGTAGTTCCAGCTGGGCTCCCAGTTCTCCCAATAAGCTGAAATCATTCTCATTCTAATCACACTCCATCTGGTCGTGGCATGGGGTGTCAAAATGTATGTAATTTGCACTGACTCCAACAGTGTGTGTCTCAGCTTTTCCTGCCACCTACCTCTGTGGAAACGCAATGGCTTCATGACTTCAAACAGAATACCAGTCAAACACAAAGAACTGTTTGTAACCTGCAATCACTTGGTGGAAACATACGACATGCAGATATACTGGAAGAAAGTCAGAGGCCACCTGCGCTTCAAGGGATCCTCTCTACTCGCCTTTCGTAAAATATGCTAACTGTGATGCCCTGCAGGAAAAAAAAAAATTGTAATGGTTTCTGCCTTAGATAACTGATACCCCCTGCCGATTTGGATAAGGCACCGGCAGACAGCTGTCCTCTACCTCTGACCTAAATATCAAATGGGTTCCAAAAATCTACACGCGAGACCACCTTAGCCTGCTTAGGAAACCAAAGTTCAGCTTGGCTTCTATAATCACCAGCTGTCGTTGAACCACTCTAAAACAGGCTTATTTAGTCAGGAATGCCTGACTGTTGTAAGAACGACTAGTAGTTAGGTTACTGGTGTGTCTAGGGAAAGTTCTTTCTCTAACATAAAGTGTGTGGTTGGAAACAAGGCTGGCTGGCAGTGGGCTGTGCGTGGGGCTTACCTCTGGTCAGCAACAATTCAATTGAACTCGGTTCAATTCAGTTTTATTTATATAACGTCAAATCACAAAAAAAGTCAACTCAGGGCACTTTTCACATAGAGCAGGTCAAGATCGTACTCTTTAATTTGAAGAGACCTAACAATTCCCCTGAGCAAGCACATGGCGACAGCGGCAAGGAAAACAACAGCAGCTAGCTCCAGCCCAGAATCAGTAGACTCTGGGCAAGTGCAATAGGCATATCTGATTGAAAGGTTTACTATATGCATTGACTGGTTCAAGTTTTTTTGTGGTTGGTCCCAAAGTGAAAAACAAATCTGGAGGTGGACGGGTTGCAGGTTTCATGGCTAAAGACAAAAGTTAATGCGGTGTCGAGTCTCTCACTCTCATGGGTGGTGAGCAGTGACCATTGAATCTTTACAAAGAATTATTTTAGAGGTAGGTTTGGGCTGGTCAAAATCACTTCTGGACGCTGTTGCCCAGAAATCTTATCACACCTGGGCCACCAGGTTAATTGATAAGCCCTGCCCACTACTAATGATTACTTAAGAGCATATTGCTCAACTTAACACTGACAGCTGGGTCACAACAAAAATGTGTGGGTGCAAATAGGTGTTGGAGGTTTGAAAGTACTCCAAGATGACACTTTAACAGGTTATCTCTGGAGGAGGCCCACTCTGTCGGTCGAGGACACTTGCATGGACCAGAGCTCAGTGTCCAGATGGACTGACCTGGCTTTCACTTTTATATCAATACATCTCTGATTTCCTACATTTCAGTACCCATTCATGGTCATCCACCACAACACCAACAAACTATTGGATGATATTTGCTTGTGTTGCACTATAAAATTCTTACAACTCTAAAAAGTCTTCACAGTTAAAGGTCAGTGTCTGTTCCTGTATCAGTTGCAGAAACCACAGTTCACTTTCCAGGCCACTGTCTTCCTGCTGATCTAACCAGAAGTGTTAACTTGCACTTGCACAAAACTTTAGTTACAATTCAGCTCAGCTGACAATATTTTCCATCATGTATTAATTAATTGTCAATTTTCATTGAATCTTTACAGAGGTTAGGTTTGGGTGGAGTGTGTCTCAGGCATACCATGGTGAAACCTTTAACAATATATATATATAAATGGGTATTCTGTTCATACCTGTGCATGATAATATGATAATATCTGTTTTTGCAGTAAATGTTAACATGTCTTCCAGTTTGAAACTAAATTTTAAAAACTACATATTGACCAACTTTCTATCCCTAATCTGGCAATGTATCTTGTGGGATACATAGATTTCAGAAGTTGCTGAATAACACCATGAACACCTTTAGACCATTTTTTCATCATCAGCATATTAAGACAGTAGTGATAATTAGTATTATGAATTTATATTGTTTTTTTATTGAAAATAACTATGATTAATATATAATTATTTACTAACTGGTAAGCATGTCCTGCACCACTGGTGGCAATGATCATTTCTGATCAGCCTGACCAAACAATGACAGTTAACCTGTACCAAGTCATGTGGCCCAGATACTAATACCAGATAAAACTTTTGATAAATGATAATTTGATTTGGTGAAAACCTTCAATCATGCCAGGATGTTAAAGAGTGTGTATCTCCTGTTGCACGTTGCCTGTTTAAGGGTTAAGTAAATTTTTAACATGTACTTATCTTCTGGACATAATGTTTTTTGTATGGTACAATTACTAAAAGGTCAGGTGTCTTCATTTGGACAATTCTAGTTTCCATCTGTCATAAATAGGTTGTATGCTAGTATTAGCTAGTAGTCTGCGTGAATGACCCACTAGTTTTAGTCTTCCAAAACTGTGGTGTATTACATTTGATCTAAGCTGTAAACTCAACTGTGTTGTCTGTTTTTATCTCCTCACTTGTTGTTTGATAATTTTACCACAGACCACATGAGTCTACAGTTCTTTTGGCAATTTGAGATTAATTCTGCATCCTTTTGCTTCGGATCCAAATGGAAAGGGTACAATTCTGCCTTGTTACCACTGCCATTTATTATTCAGAATAGTAAAAGTCGATCACTTTACTTTTGAGTGTCATAAACACCTGAAGCCCAAAAAACATTGCCCTGTTAAAAATAAAAGCTGACTGATGTAATAGAGGATAGTGAAAGACATATCCTTGTTAATGCTGTTTAGTCAAGTGAACAGAGCTGAGTGGTTCTGAAAGGTCCATTAGTAGCCTACTGTGTGTGTGTCGTGAGAGAGAGAGCCCATTTGTAACTCAGTCCCTGCAGCAGCTCAGCACTTACTGCCCCCCTGTGCCGGAGCAGGGTTTCCTGCTTTTCGTTCGCTGCCTCTCCTTTCCTCTCTCACTCTTCTTCTCTCCGTTTACACTCGCTCATTCTAACTCTGTGGGAGAGATGAGGCTTTTCCTAAAGGAGTCTTTGTGCATGTGAGAGAGAGCAAAGGAGAGAGAGCGAGGGACTGAAATGTTACGGTGAGACAAACAGCAAGCAAGAGGGAGAGAAGTATACTAGCTGACTGTGTTAAGCCTGGCCCGGGCCCAGTATCACAGTTTCACAGAGCCCAGTTCTGTTTACCTTCAAAGACACAGGCTCACCAGAAAAATACAAAAATCCCTGTTAAATACTAAAATTACAGGTCTCTAAGATATTCATAAAAAATCTTGTTCATCAGACATCTTCTTCTGTTTATTTCTTGTGAATAAACCACATTTTTTTAATGCCAGAGCACATGACAATTATGTCAGAAATGACTGCACTAATGACTCATTAAATTCCAAACTATCTTTACGATCAATGCTGTCAATCCCTTAAGTACAGCCCATGACATATCCATTGAAAACCACTTTCTTTCTGCTTACTGAGTTAATGACACTGCTTGTCCCATGGGAGGAGGTTAGTTGATATCTGACTTAGCTGTTAATGGTTAACTTAAGTC
Source organism: Thunnus thynnus (assembly GCF_963924715.1). NCBI lineage: Eukaryota > Metazoa > Chordata > Actinopteri > Scombriformes > Scombridae > Thunnus > Thunnus thynnus. Next base: position 23,161,780 of record NC_089526.1, read on the forward strand.
AGGTTAGAGTCCGCTCGCTGTGCTATGTTTATGTGCATTCTTCTTATGCTGTGCTCTCTTCGCCTTTGCACTGACAGGAGTATCTTGAAGGATACAGGAATATACACCACTGGATTACACACACATACACAGGCACACACATTCTCTCTGAGAGTGTGCCAAATACTTGGAACTGGATTTATAAACTGTCTGACATTCAACATTTGTGGAACACTTAATCAACACAAGGACTGTTTTTGACGTGAGTGGGGTGTTTTTCTTTTGTTATCTAAGGCTAATATTTGTGCTGAGAAGACAGAGAGGGAATGCGTGCTGAAATGTGTGATATGGAATAGCGATATGTCATTGTTAACAGATTGAAGTGTTTTATTTCTGTCAAGTCAGCCATCTCTGTTAGGCTAAGTACAGTTTGTGTTGAGCTGAGGTCAAATGTGCAGATAGCAGCATCTCGTCACCAGCATGTCATTGACATCTTCCACATCTCCACCCATAGGAGCTGTGGTTTGAGTGTGGTTTGCTTTCTTATCTGCTTTTTTTTTATGGTTTTCATAATGTCAACACTCTGAGTTATGTAAGTTATGCAGGTATGCACCTGAGTCAACCAAACACCTAATGTCCTTTAAATGCTGTAACATTGAATAGTTTTTAGGACTACAGAACTATTTGTACTACAATTTTAAATTTTGTCAGAGGATTTCAGTCACTTTTGCAAAACATTGTCTCAACTCAGTCAACGTAATTCTCACATTTTAGTATTACTTTGTTGATTATATCGTTGTTGATTACATGGTCTGAGTATGGCTTAAAATTAACCACCCAGGCCTTGGCAATAACATTTGATGAGGAATGTTGTTTGAATTAAAGTCATTTTCCTTTAGAAAGGTTTTTGAAAGCAGAGACATTGCTTATAGGTTGTTACAAATTCTGAAATTATTATCCAGTAGAGTCTGAAGAACATATGGAATAAACAGCTGCTCAAGGCTGGATCATTGAGACAGCCAACAGAATCATCTCAGCATATCTGTGGACTGTTATGTAATGTAAATGAGGAGAAAGGTTGTATCACAAGCTGACAGGCAGAAAAAAAGTAATTGGTGTTCAGCCTGCTTCTGAAGTGGTGGCAGTTAGTTGTTTTAATCAGGCTGTCATGCTGTGTAAATAAATCTGAACTCAATAAAACAAAAAATGAGTCAGAGGAACCGAAATTAACTACGGTTTAATTTGTTTGAATAAGAATTGATAAACATGCATTTGATGAAAAAAACAATGCATTGTTTACTTGACTTGATAGGAACACACATGTATCCTTGATGAATAGATGTTTGATATATGCATTGTGAATTTGATACTCACGTACAGCATGTGAAATAAATGTCTTTGCATTATGGTCCAGCAAAAAAAAAAAGCAGTACAATTTAGTTTACAGCAACAAAGACCTAATAAGTTAATAATATTCTCTTCTATGTATCTTTGCCAATTTATTCCCTCAGGAGGAGAATGAAGCCACGTGCCCCACCTCCACCACAGGCCCCTCAACCTGCCCCGCGCCACATCTTTAGAAACACTGTACCTGACGGGGGAGGGGAGAATGTTGGGGGCTTGGATGCCAAAGAGAACCTGCTGAGGCCCACTGTGGATTTACAGCTAACCCTACCACAGGGATACCAGATTTCTGTAACTGAGGATGGCAGGTGAGAAGACAGAGAGAAGCACATATTTGCTCTGGCTTTATCACTTTCTTTCCAATGGTTTTTGTTCAGTTTTCCTTGAATTTACATTGTATATTGCTGTAAAATGTGTCGTAACCAACTTTTTTGTTCATGAATACAGTGTTGTTTGAATAAAAAATGTCCATCCATGCATACCTACATGATATTTATCTATAAACATCAGTATTTTAGCTGTTGCCTGGCTGAACAATTTGATTCTATGTTGTGACCTTCGTTGCCAGTCACCAGACAAACAATATGAGACCTATTTGTCGCTTCTGGGTCTGTTTGGGTTGCTGTGCCAGTGGGGCCTTGTCAAGGGGTCTCATTCCCAGTCTCAGCATAAGCTTTGTCCCAGAGAGTGCACAGATGGAGGCTGAGCTGTTAATGCTCCCTGCCCCTAATGAGGTGCTCTCCTTTGGGGCAGAAAATCAGGGATGCATCCCGATACAAGGCGCTCTTTTAATAAGTCTTGAGGCCAACATGTGATCTCTGTGCTACTTCTCACTAGTGTAGAAAAGTAAGTTGTTTTTTCTAAGTATGATACTTTATACACATAGAACACTTTTTGTAACCTTTTTAAATTGCCTGACATTCTTTAAAACTATTTCGAAAGGTTTTTGGTTAGCATCACAGCCAAGGCACGCCTTTTTGGTACTATTTGACATCCTTTAGCAACCTTTCAGATGTCTGATTTCCGTATTCCAGATCATATCTGGGAATGTATGTACGAAATTTTATAAATTAATTTGTTAGATGTGTTGTGTTTACAGTTCACCTTCTGTTGCTCAGTAACAACATCAGAATCTGATACTGTTGTGAGATAAGATAAGGCTATGGTGTCGTAAACACACAATAGTATATCATATAATTATAAACAGCTGATTGAAATCACATAATCTACAATCATCATTTAATTTATTGTGTGAACATAAACAGTTGCAAAAGAAAAGAAACATTTGTCCAGCTCTGTTGTAGCAGAATTGTAGGATTGGTGCTAACACGGTAATATTACAGATAATGATTATAGTGTTGCACCAATACTGTAGCTTTGTAGTACACAGTTTGCTTTTCAAGAACCTCAATGTATACTAAATGCTAAATACTCAATGTATACTACATAGAAACAGAGCACATACAACACTAATTCAACAAAATCAGCTGAAGAAGTACATAACACAGGGCACTGTGTCTGTTGATTGCAGACTGTCATTTTAGTTGTAGGCTGTGTCCATGTGTTAGTGATTGTCAATGGTGTCCTTTGTAGAGGTATCTCTCTCAGTTCTGTCATATGATCTGGCTGTTCCCAGAAAACATTGGAGTTGGTATCTCTTGGTTTCTTTATCTGAGGATTGACAGGTATTACTATAGGTCTCCTCATCAGTTGCAACCTCCCTCTCCCACACACACAGATACACAAAGTGATAAAGCAAACCTCAGAGCTTCTCCTGTGGCTTAATGCATATAAGTAGTTTGTCAACATATCATCAAATAGTCTGAAATTTGTCTGTCACTGTTTCTTTTGTTTTGCCTTTTTTTTTCTCATCACATTGCTCCATTGCTACCATCTCTGCCTTCTGTCATTGTTTTTTTGGCCTTTGTTAGGAATCCTGCAAAAGTTCTCATTAGAACAGCTACTGTAAATATTACTTTTTGTTGTGTATTTTATAGACAGGCTTAAATATGCTAATGTTAAAAGCTATTGTCAAAAATTCTAAATATGTTTTTAGGCTTATATAAAGGTAATTTAGGTTGTACTGTGCTGCTGGTAAGTTGTTGATTTTTTTCTATAGTGAAGATTGTAATCTCTAATGAAATAATTTAACTGTGATACAGTCAGCCCATGACTGAAAATATACAATAGGAATTAAGGCAATGATGGCCATTTGATCTTCAGTCAAAATCAGTGCTATTGCCATTCAATCTACAGTAAGTCCCATCTAATAAATGCATCAGGTGAAAGTGTGTCTCTGTTTTGTTGTATGAAGTAATTACTGTTCTATTTTACTCAAGCTAAAGCTAGGAAGGCTTTGTAACCCTATCTTCTCTCCTGCCTCCCTCTCTTTCTCCCTCTCTCCCCATCTCTCCTTCTGTCTTTCTTCCAAACTCGCTCCCTCCTCCCCACCCTCTTCTCCCCTCTCTTTCACTTTCTCTCGCTCTCCCCCCTCCTCTCTCTTTCTCCCTCTCTCAGTAAAGCGCTGATGGACCTGCTGGTTGAGCTGTGTAGCTGCTACCACCTAAATCCAGCATTGCACACCCTTGAGCTGCTGTCGCCCGAGGGCCAGCCTTTGGGGTTCAAGCCTAACACGCTGCTGGGCTCCCTCAACGTAGCCTGTGCCCTCATCAAGGAGAAAGTCTTGGAGGAGAAAGTGGCGCGCAGACCGGCGCCCAAAGTGCCAGAGGTGAGTTACTTTGGAGCCAGATATGGTGAACTGGATGTTTTTTTGGTCATGAGCGCTTTGTGTTTTAGATTTTCGACATATATAAAACCTGCTGAAATGAGGTTTGCTATGCTTGGCTTGGATTTTTGTGTGTTTTGATTGCTGAAACATTTATTTCTCTGCTATTTTAAAAAATAGCTCAATTGTAAGTGTGGGCATGGTTCCAATGTAGAATCATGCAGTCCATAGAAAGAGCTTTTTCCTTAGCATAGTACATTTGTGCAATGTACCTTACCCTGAAGCCCTATGTAATATCCGTCCCTCCCCTTTCTACTTTTTACCTCTGATCGCTGGCAGAAAGCAAGGCCAGTGAAACCTGTAAGGGCCCATGCTAAGGTAGGAAGCCGGTTGGAATTAAACTGGCCTAGCATGACATGAGAGTCAGTTCTTAGACTCTCAGTTTTTCAGTCTAAGTGTGCCTTTTTTGTCTTTATCCCCCGTATTCCTCTCTATTTTGTTGTCATCTGTTTTTACAGCTCACTAGCTTATCTGAACTCATTATTTCTATTGAGTATTAGTCTCTTTCTCTCTACCTTTTTCTTTGCCTCTCCTCTTCTGTCCTCCTACAGTTTGAATATTTGATGAGTGCCTTACCTTTAGTTACCATGCATTATTTCTCTACTCTTCTCAGAGCTCACTGGCTGCTCTATTTCAGACACTCCTGTCAGTCACTCCCCTCCTCCTCATCTGTCTCTCTCATTGTAGTAGCAGTCCAGCAGTTAAAATAAATTACGTAATCCCATAGTAAACTATACTATACATTCAGTTGCTATTTTATCAGGTATACCTAAAATGAATAAAGTCCAATCAGACAGTCCTGCAAAAAATCTACAATTAAGGTTATAATGATCAGTTTTTGTTGGAAGTGGTTCCGAGAGGTGTTGATTCAACTTCATGTTGATTTTGGAAGCTTTAGATTGTGGTGCTGTTGAATTTTATGAAGTTATACTGAGAGATGGTTCCAACATTTAGTCTTTATTAACTTCTAACTACAGCTTGGTACCTTCCACTGGTACATGAGGAATGAAAGCTGAACAGAAATAGAAATAATGACAAAGTTAATGGACAGTAGTCTGCATTAAGATTTCAGCAAAATTAAACACCGTAGTGTGATATTGAAATTATAAATAGTCTTAACTTTTTAAATTGATGCAGGTGACTTTACAACCTCAATTTTATACATTGTGATACATAGATGTGTTTTTAGACCCCTGAAAACATAGCTACTTACTTTTTTGACATGAAGGTCCAAGCATTGTTAGTTGTGATGAACTGCGTCCTCCACCAAGGTGCGGCGATACAGCATGTCATTGCCACTGCCGGTCAGTCTGTTCTTCTGACTGATTATCTGTCTGCAGCCAGTATATTAGGAACTACTTACCAGATTGGTTGACATTTTTTACATACACACTACCAAGAGTGAAAAAAACCAGTTGATTTTGGAAAGCCCATGACCTTCATCTAGCACTATCAGCCAACCCACCCAACTGTTAAATACACAAAGGACCATATCGCCCGACCTGTGAGGCAAAAATGCACAATCTTTGCTGTACTCACTCTCAAAAGAAAGAAACCAAACTTAGGCCACTCTTATGTATGATTATTTCTTCATCTATCAAGAACAGTGTTGTATTTCTGTATTTCAGTCACCTTTCCCCTTAATGACGCATAACATTGAATGCCACTTTACCTGGAATACAAAAGTAACTGAAGAGCTATTTTATGAATGCTTCAGGCTCTTGACTCCTGAGTATGGTGTGTGTTTTTATAGAGGCTGATGTAAACCACTTAGTGATACAGGCTGGTGAACAGAGTGGGATGTTAGTCTGCTCTCTATAACACAACACTATGTAGTGTTGTGGAATTTACTACTTAAATACATCCATGATCACATGCATGTATGCAGACGCATATTGCATAAGCAGACACCATCTCTAGTCTAGTAAATGTAAGGAACATTTCTGTCAGCAAGAAAAATCTAACTGTAAGTTACTCATTATCGAAGTGTTTTTGCATGTTTGGATGTCTCTTTCTCACTGTGTTCCTCTCATTTTACATTGCGCATGTTTTGTTCTTACTCGGTAAGAAAATCATACTCGGTCTTTGAAAAATGTGTATATTGTATCTGTAGACAGCAACTGATTCAGTTTACCTATACTGTTTGATCTTTGGTTCATATTTTCAAGACTTATTTGTTGATATCATGATGGTTGTCACTGAACTGCTTACATGCTCAAATCTATCTATCTTTGATACTTTTTGCCTTATTTCTTCCATCGAGGACAACCTCTTTTCTTTTCCTTTGCCTCTCGTAGGGATGTAGCCAATAGAGGACCTCCACTTTCTGTACCTTTGTACACTCCTGTTTTTTTTTTTCAAGAAAATCTCTGATCAGAATGAGAAAATTTCTCCAATGGCCACAGCAGTGTGCCCTTTATCTCATTCAGTTATATATAGATATTAGTGTCTAATTTTCTCCAACATTCTCCCCTCCCTGTATCAGAAAACTGTGCGTTTGATGGTGAACTACCACAGCAGCCAGAAGACCGTGGTACGGGTCAACCCGTTGGTACCACTTCAGGCTCTGATACCAGTCATCTGTGACAAGTGTGAGTTTGACCTTTCACATGTCCTGCTCTTGAAGGACAGCATCAGTCGCCACGAATTACCACTGGATAAATCTCTAATACAGCTGGGGATCAAGGAGCTCTACGCACTCGATCAGAGTTTAGGTAAATATTAACACTGATACTGTGTAAATGCTGTTTCTTTAAGGGTTGGAGTTCATTCACTTTTAAATGACTCAATGAACAATTGAAGTTGAAAATTAAGCTTTCATGACAAAGACTAATTTTTTAATAATATTTACATATAGATTCAAATTTGAAAGGTAAATATTTCCTTTTGTTGGATTGATTGATTTGAAAATGAGTAGGGCCCCACCTTGGTTTATGCTCTGTGAATGCGATGGCTAAATAGGTAAGCTAAGTAAAGCAGATAAAATAGGCCTACATCATAATGGATACTCACAGGAGCTTTGGCTCATAGAGCTATTGTCATATTATCTGCTGTTGGTCTACAAATTACTATTACTTGTAAAGCAATTAGCATATGCTATGAAGTCAATTACAAATAAGACAACAGAACGTATATAATGTTTCTTCATTCTCTGTCATGTGTGGTTCTGTTCAGAGACAAGAAGTTAGCGCAAATGCTCGTTCACTGTCAGAGGGTTTTATGGTCTACCACCACTCCTTGCTAACTGGTTTTGGTAGAAATAGGTGGGATGTTTATTACAAGGGTGTGGTGACTGGACTGAGGCTAAGCCTTAATAACTACCAGCTACAGAGCATGCTGTTAAGTGAGTGGCCTCTGACTTTTTTGTGGATAAGTACAGGAGGAAAGAGAACGTTGCTATAGGGAGGAAAAACACTGACTTTTATTTTTAAAACTACAGAGTTCACTTACCTTCCCCACTTTATACTAAATTGTATAGTTGGTAAAGAGAGAAAGACATGTGGCTAAAATGGAAACTGAGCTAAATATGGATCGCATGCAAACCTAGCCTGAAACAGCTCATGTAAATGTTTCCAGCGCAATGAACCACAAACCAGCATAACATTGTATTCTGCAGTACATTATGACTATCATGTTTATATGTGTACTGTGCAGTCAAAGTCAACGTTGGCTTAACCAGCAGCAGGTACAGCAAAGCATACACAAAAATATACACTTTCTTACAATATGTTTGGCTAAGTAAGCCTTGGCAGATACCTACCTTTACGTGCATGCCAGTATAGGAGGGGTACACTAATTAGGATACATCATCCTTAATCTAGTAGGAAGTTGAATTATGGTCTAAGATCTGATATTATGGTTTATTTCCATGGTAACAGTCCACACCCACTGATATGTTTTGATACTGTTATTGTCACAGATTGTGATCCTTCAGGAAAAGCTTGTGGTTTATGGTCCTGAGGGATAAGCAGGAACATTCAGAACATTATGTAATTTTTATGGTCACATTGGTTCTAGTTCTGTTTCGTAATGGTTATATTTAGGTATTCAACCTCTCACAATCATTATGAAGGGCACGTAACCTGGTTTTTTAACGAAAATCCACAAAATTATTTAGTTTGCATCATGATTAATTAAAATGAAAGTAAGATTTTCTTTCCCTGGTTAAACACTACCAGCTGCTAGTAGTGTTTAACCAGCTACACCACCAGCTATGTTGTGGTGCTGCAAAAGTATAAATGCTACAAATTAATGAGCTCTTTTTGATGCAAATATCCATAAGTGACTTCATTTGTTTTTAAACCTTGTCATGTTTTCCAGTTCTCCAGCCTAAAATGGCTTCCGCTCCTGCTCTTAACTACTCAGGTATTAGTCACGATAAGTTTTATGTATCTTAGTGTTGCTGGTTCCAGTCAAATCCATTTAATTGTTTAACCCACTATCCTGCTGCTTGCTCATTAACCCTGCTTTTTTACTATGTTGGACATAAATGCTTGCTTGTTAGTTATGCATCTTTAAATAGATACTTTTTTGGGTTTAATGTCAGTGTGATTTTTATTACTCACTTGTGTCAACATCATCAATGCCTTGTCATGTCGATGATTAGCTAATTTGACTAACACTTTCATTATTTCTATTAATATATCTTGCCTTTGCCTTTCTCCACATCCAAATAACTTAGAAATATAGTTCTGTACTTTTTGAATGGTTAGTTTGCTTTTCCGCCCTGTCATCAAGCCAACAGTGTTATCATGACATTCTTATGTACAGCTTAATAGACTATGAAGTTAGACAGAGGTGGGTCTCAGAAAAAAATAAACCTATAGCGCCCTCTGCTGAGGAAATTCAGTAGATTTGCTCTACCCAGTTCCTCGGGAATGACAACAGGTTTTGTATGTTGTCCATTCCAAAGTATAATATGATTACAAAAAAAAGACACACTTAGTGTTTTTGTTGAATCAAATCAATTGGCTTTCCTTGTTGTTAACCCACTGTAATTAATGTATGCATTTAATTCCCCATAAACTGTTTCTGAGTGTGACACTGACCTCTCTCCTTTTAATATGAGGTGCTGACACCATCATCATCAACTCATCTTCTCTTCTTCTCCCCCTCCCCCTCCGCTTTTTATTTTCCTAGACTCCCTTCGCTCCAGCACTACCAGTTTGGGTAGACAGGAGAAGAAAGGCCTCCTGGGTATCTTCCAGTTTGGCAGGAGGAAGTCCAAGGTAAGATTGCTGTCTCTGCTATTTAGACAATATGTGGCACAAGCGGTGTATTTATCTCTTTCATGATTTAATATTTAGCATTATAATCATGTATTAGGATATATGTTACTTTATAAATTAACCTTGAGTGGTGCATGCAATTCATACTTCTTCAGACTGGCAGCTGAGTCAGGCTAAATGCATGGCTCAACAGTTGAATGCTGCATGTTAGCTGTGCCTTCCGTTTGCAGACAGAGACAACATCTACGGACATGGATGACTCTGATGATAAAGTAATCCAAAATACAGACACACACTCCAATGTAAGTATTACTAACACATGGGACAGCTTCTGGATAATTTTCTTTTTCTTTTCTGTTGTGATCTCACCTTTAATATCTGTCTCTCTGGCTGCTAAATGCTCCACCATGTTCACCAATTACTCACTAACTGTATCTATTTGCCATTGGTGCAGGACAGATAGTGTACAGTGGAGTTTTAGAGCTTTTTCGCTGAAAGCAGCTGGCTGCTGTAGCCAAATTTACCTGTTAGGGTGCCCTGGGCAAAAATTTGTAGTTGGGGCCCTATTGTGGTTATTTGGTTTAACACCAATTTATTTAGAATTATGTAAGATGTAAGCACACAGGCCCTCTACAAGACAAGGCCACTAAATTAGATAAAACAGCAGGGCCCACTTTAGTTGATATTGTACTTAAGTGGTTCAAATTCAAAAGTGCAATTAATCAAATTACCAAAAACCAACTGACACACAGTGAGTCTGGGACTTGGGAGGGTTGGTAATGGATGAAACTTGCTGTAAAGCTCTGTAAAGCAGAGGGGAGCTGGAGAGTCTGGTGATAATTATCATATACAGCTACTGATACTCTGATATGGTATTCAGCCAGGTGAATAATAATGCCTTTTTCAAGCTGAACCCTGTTGAAGCTGGAATAGAAAAGAATTAAAACAACTTCACAAGCCTGACACTAATTGCTCACATAATTTCTGCGGTTTAAAAGTGCTGCCTGTTTTATGTTTCAGCTTTAAGTAAATAGGTCTGAAACATTTAGTCAATAAATAATCTATTATAAGATTTACAAGTGAATCAGTTGTTTTTGTCAAATATAAACAAATGACTGCTGTTATACAGTTGTCTGCTTTTCCAATCCAGCATTTTAATTGAATACATTTTTTTTTCCTGTTGGACAAGTGTAATATATCCCCTCGTCATTATTTTTGACATTTTATAGAGTAAATAATTAATTGATTGATTGTTAAAATAATTATTACATCAGTTGATAGTGTAAATAATTGTTAGGTGTAGCTTTTAAGCAGGGTTCCATCTCCTCAAAACAGGACATTGGGCCCTATCTTCCAGCAGGCGCAAGGCTAGTGCTGCAAACGCAATCTTTATGCAGTTTACTTTTGGTGCATCTGTGCCTGTTTGGTATTTCCGGGCAGCAAAGGAGTGCACTTGCACTAATGTGGAAGGAGAGGTGCAGCTGAGGCTATGTTTATGCAGATTAGGCGGGGCAGTGCAATTTTGTTGCTCATTTTGGTACGAAATTGTGTTGGCGATAAAACCTGCTCAGACCACCTCTTATCACACACACAGACGCAGGGCAATTTTCGTGGCCTCAGTTGACAGAGTCACACGCACACAGACGTCTCCAAAATCACAAAATACCTCACGTTTTTTTCATCTACTGCAGATTGGCATGGGAATCAAAACGCAATTTTATTTTTAAGGAAGATTCTTACCAATAATACATTCCACATGAGCCTAATCCGGTGACCCAGAGCTCAGAAATACGCTCTGTCGGATTCCGTTTCCCACAACAACTTGTAAAATGTCGGATGTTTATTAAACAGATGTAGTCCTCACACAGAAGCAGGAATGATACGTGTGATTCATCTACAGTCTTTGATGTGAGAGAGGGACTGTGCATCAGTTTACACGCAGATGGCACAGCAGAAGAAACGTCATTATGTATTTAAATCTTCTGATGTGGCGACAGGATTGGTCAGGATCTATGGTAATTAATGTTCTGCATTTTCTGAGCATCAGACTGGAAAGCTGTTACAGATTCCAAGTTTAAAGTGAAATAATTTGAAGTAACGTGGCTGTCCTCAGGATGCGTCATGAGTTCCATCAAATCTCTCTGGACATTTTTATTAAATAAAAGTTTGAACTCAGTTTAGATAATCAAATATTTTTTTCTGCCAAATCATGAGGATCATTACAGTGAGTTTTCAGTTATGCCACTTACAGTCAAGGCTCAAAATATTTACAGTAGTCAGTTCTGCACATGGACATGTATCTGTATAATCAGTTTGTAAAACAGCCTCTGACAACTGAGATCCTGTGCTGTGCACGTTCCTTCCTAAACAGAGTAGACGTGCATCAAGATCTTATATACTGTGAACAAATAAAACATGTTCATGAAAACATTTTGAAACAGGTTTAAACACAGCCCTGCTTACTTAACGCACAGCTGGCACAGCGTGGATACCTTCATTCATCATCTAAATATTTCGATGAAACAGTGATAGAACTTGCACACTTTTCAAACACTTACCACCAAATTTTCAAACCCTACTTTGTATCTATTTATTTAAGGATATTGTATGTACTTAAAAGCATAAATGAGGACTTTCAAATATACAGAGGAGGAGTAAAACTATGGAGTTTAAATGTATTAATTATCCTATATTAATTGTTTGCACAACATAAGTGACAACACCAGTATGCCAGCAGCTGCAGAACACATCTGCTTTATTTTCATTCTACCCTTGTCAGCACATTTGGATTGATGTATAATAGTATTTGAGGTGTCTTGAATGTATATTTTGGATATTTCAGGGGCTTCACAGAGGTGAACTTTCTCTCTCTCACTCAGCCTCTCTCCCCCGTTTCACCTGTTGCTGTGTTTAAAGGAGCTCATATGATTTGTCATTGAAGCCCGCCCCGACTCCACCTGCGCATAATGCATTCCTCCCACTAATAATGTATTCAGTCTCTCCTCCATGTTGCGCCTGGTTGCGCCTGGTTGAGCCCAGAGTGCGCCAGTGCTGATGATCGGGAAAATTGCAGAAATATGTTGGTCACACCCACATGTGCCACGCACCAGGAGTTAAGACTTGGATCTGTGCCTGTGCCCTATTTCAGGAAAATAGGGCCCATTGTTACTAATCAACAAAATGACTGTGGAGTTGTAGTCATGCATCCTGATGTCCTCTAGAGGGCAGCAACTGTCTACAGAGGGTCAGTGAGCAGTACTGTTAGGGCTCTCATCAATTCAAGTTAAAAGAGGAGTGTCCCCACTTTCTTTCCTTTCTTACAAAATGAGTGCTGAATAATAAAATGGACAGAGGTATAGAGTTCTTAGACTCCAAATACACAGAAGACTATGTCACTGGTGCTGACCGGCTTTGAGCTTGAACCCCCCAAAAAGTGGGTGTGGGGATTTTGAACAAATATCAATAATTTAACAAAATCTTGAAAGCTGGATTTTTGATCATGAAGACCATTAACAACTGAATTTAAAAATATCTATTCCAAAATAAAATAAAAACAACCCTACAACCACTCCAGTGTATGTGCGTAGCATACATTCTTGTTAAACCAGACGTGCATTTAGACAATGCCTTAAGCAGCTCTCTACCTGTTATGTCCATAACCCAATCATATTAATTGGATTTTGAAGCCATGAACCTCTGTTCAGCAGCAGCCATCTGTGGCACACCTTAGATCAATATGGCATGTGATTGTATTAGCTGGAAAAATACTGCCTGCCTCACTCTGGCTCACATCACTGTCCCACCAAGCTCAAGGCTTCTGTTTCAACTTCTCCACCCTTCTACTTCTTTGTTCTCTGTTTTTCCCTCCACACTGAGCATCTGGCTTGCCAACATTAAATCATTGTCATTGTCACCATTATCACTCTCTTCCTACAGTTCTAAGCTGACTCTACAGTCTTCCATATCCTCTTTGTCTTCTTTTTAATGGTTTATTTCCAGATGCCTCTGACTTAACATCTTCCCTCAAATATATCTTAAGGTTTTGAAAAAAATAACAATGAAGGAACAGGGGAAATGAAACAAAGCAGAGCATGAATTAAACATGAAAATAAATGTAAAGTACAAGAGTACTTGGCATTCACTTTAATGTGGAAACTTAGAATAAACTGAAAGACAGTGGGAGCTAAGTTAGATTTCTTCATATTGTCATTTCTCAGCCATATCACCCTTTCCAGTGGGCTTTAATGCAGCTGGGCCTTTTCTCTCTGATATGATTGTTTCTCAGCCAGGGAGTGTTATCAGACCACACACATGCATTTGTGCACACAAGCAAACACTCTCACACACACACACACACACACACACACACACACACACACACACACACACACACACACATACAGACACACAGGGTTATCAGCCCGAAGGCATCAGATTACCCTACCTTGGCTACATTAGCACTAAAAGCCCAACCTCTTATCTCTAATTGTTCATTAGTGGCTAAACTATGTGTGTGTCGGTGTGTGTGGCCTAAAAACACTCACATGGTCAGAGAGCATCATGTTGTAGGGCAGTGCTGATTCTGAAGCAAACCGAAATAGGAAAAATGTGCTTTTGACTTCTTATTTTTTAGATTTTAAAAGACATAAGGCTGATACTGTATTTATTAAGTATCTCAGAATAGAGTCTGTGGGGAGTGATATACTGTATATTTGGTCCCACTCTCAGACAGTGGAGTAAAACATTTTTTTATAAGTTTTATTATCACAGGAAGGTCATTCTATAATATTTTGGAGAGAGCAGAACTGTCTCAACCTCCTAACCCAACAAGAAAATGCAGTTAGGGAGGGAGCAATTGGGGTGCCTCACAACTTTGAATGCATGAGGATGGACTAATTTGAATTTTAGTCAAGCTTTCAGTGTGACAGTAGGGAGTGACATATGTTAAATAGCTCATCTTTTATATGTATGTGTGGTTTGTAGTAGGATCAGTTTTTTTTTTAGCACTGAAGGGCATTTCCCAGAAGTAGAAGAAGTTCCATAGGTTCCTTTTAAGTTACACACATTGTAAGCATGAACACACTTTGACGTTGGGTTCCCCCCAAATGCTGCAGTACATTTGCTACAGTTACATTTTCCTCTCTTGCTGTTTTGACAGATTTCACATTGTTTTCCAGAGGGAAGGAGTAGCAGAGAGCAGGTGAAAAAGTCAGACAGAGTTCATGTGAATTTTCCACTTTGAACATTATATTTTTAGTGAGGTGAGAACATGCTTCTTTTTTAGGGCTCCAAATGAAAAGCACATCAATCCTTCCCCTCTACATTTTTTGTTCTGTCAGCCTCCATCTGCCGTCTACCCCACCTCCCCCTTTTTCTGCTCTTACCCCTGTCAATCACACAGCACAGTGAACAACTGTCACAACTTCTTATTTTATATTTTCTATTGTCTTCATTTTTCTGCTGTGCTGCTGTGTTTAGGCTGTGCTTATGTGCTTTTTCCATCTTTCTATTTAATGTGTTTTTTACCCCTTTGTTTCTGTAATGTTTGTGTTTTTATGAATTGCAGATATACTAGCCATCCCCTAATATGAAAAACTAAATTTAAAACCGTATGGAGGAGATGGGAGAGAAAGTGAGCAGCTGTCTGCACTTGTTAGTGTCAACTAAGAGCATACTTAACAATGTGAAAAGTCAGATTCTTTCTCAAGGCTAAATTGATGTTTTATGTACAAATGATGGTTTAGTCTCATGAACCTCATCAGACAAAAAGGACACTGTGGAAAAGCAAAATATACAGTATATCTACATTTTAGTACATATAAGCACATTTGCATATTGATGTCTGAATCTGTGTGCACCCCTCTGTTTGAGCCTTATTCAAAGATAAAGATAATGTGATTCTGGATGTTGTGTCTGTCCTCCACCCCTTCTCAAGTTATCATCTGCAGACATATCATATAACGCTGTGCGCATTTTATGCATGTGGCACAGTAATAGTCCCAACATGGCAACAGGGTTGGTCAGGATCTAACAGTAACTGACCTTATCTGCTTTTTGTTCTTTTCTACACATCAAACTAATAAGACTCTTAGTTTAACACTGAAATCCCATATTCCCCCCCTTCCCTCTAGTAGTGTCTCTCCATGCAGATAATATAGGCTACTTTTGGTTTATTTGTCCAGGTTTTCGAATATCTGTTCATATTTTTGAACAATGCCAATACCAAGCAGCAATGTAGTATCCCATTCTCTCCATACATGAAATGCAGAATGTGCCAGATTTTTGCAGATTTCATGTCCAGGGGAATGGGGCTAAGGGGTTGGTGGATGCTGACTGAGAGTTCATCAAGGGCACCAAAATTTCCAGGACCGCCACTGCCTGGTAGATGATGTATACTTGCTCAAAAGTACAAAAAGTACAAATGTCTTTCTTATAACAAAAAAAGCTGCAGCCAGCCTACTGGACTGCTCTCCTTAAGGCTTTTTTCAGAAGTACTGTTCTTTTCCCATCCCTCCCTACTGTGAGATGTTCTAATCTCGGGTCCAATTAATTCTAATGACCTGAACTTTATGTTCCTTTTTCCTCTGCTTTCATGCTGTATCCAGGCATTGTCTGAACGCATCAATTAATCTGCTTTTAAACACTTTCCTTTTCTTAGATCATGGGGGTGTGAGGCATGGTTCAGTCCCCCCGTTGTGCCAAGGCTCTGTACCAAGCTGAGCCACGGGGAGGTTGAGATTTTCAGGAGCACTTTGAGCTCTCTTTGATCAGATTTTGAAAGCCATTTTTGTTCCAATGCCTTAGCCAGGAGCAGCCACCCTTTGAAAATGTGTTGGCACATTCAACTTGGTCAAATAAATGTTGCAATAATTGTTGTGACTGCAGTCCATAGAGTGGACTACATCCCCAGAAACGTATGCATTTGATTACATGTGTAGTATGTGCATGTGTGCATGGTTTTAGACTTCAATACTTGGGGAGTGTGGCTCCCCCTCTGAGTTCAATTTCAATATGCATCTTCGTTTAGTATAAGCACTTGAGTTGTCAGTTTTAACCAGAAAATGAACCCTTCAAGTTGCACTTTGTTTGTTAGTTAGCAGGGTGTCTCAAATCTACATAAGAGTTTTTGAAGAAATTTGGTGGAAAGTGAGGCCAGTGGTTTTTGATGCAAAAAGCACCACAATGTCACCATTTATAAAGTAGTTTTACATTTTGGCTCATAGCTCCTGAACAATGAGGCTAAAATGCAATTTTTTTCCCTAGAGCTTGATGACAAGAAGAGTCTACCTGTATACGCTCTTTCCACCTAAGCAGATTTTGCACTATTTTTAACTTTTTCCAAAACATTTTTACCGGTCCTCCCACTAATTCCATTTAGTTTTCATCAAATTTGTTAAATAAAATATTTGGATGAGCTGAAAATATTATTAATTTGTTTTTGATGATGATATAAAATCAAATCTGGGCACTTGAAATGTTGCACAATTGATCCTTTTAAAAGGGTGCAATATTCCTGAGCAGGTATTGTTCAAAAACCACTGCTGCAATCAGCCAGTCAGTATTGTTTTCTATTTCCATGTGTATTTTGATGGAGATCCAGATCCAGATGCAGATAGAAAAAGTCAAAACCTGTTAAAACATGGTTGATCACCCTTATAACCAGATTTGTGTACTTCCTGAGTGCCCATTCAGTACAGTATATTCAGTAAACTTCAATAAAGTTTAACAATGCCACACTGATTACACAACAGTAGCTCAGTAAGTCAGTTCATGCAGTGTGCTGTATCTTAAACATTTAATCCTGCCTTGTCATTCAGATTGGTAAATGATTTCACCCCTGTATATTTGAAAGCACAGACATGGATAGCAGTTGATAGCAAAATGTACTTAAAGTTCGTAGACACGTTTGTTCATGTGTATGCACCGATACATATTTGTCAGTCTGACCCCCTTTTATTCTTGATGTTACCCCCAGGGTCTGCCCACAGTGTCAAGGGTGTCCTGTGTAGAAGATCGGCCCAGCACCTTGGGCCAATCTCAGTCAGTCATGAACATCTCCGGGACGTCTCCCAAGTTTGACGCCAAGAAGAGGAGGGCCCCGGCACCACCTGGGGCCCCAACACCCACCATGGGACACACTAGCTTTGAGAACTATCAGGTGAGGGGATAAAATAGCTGTTTTGAAATTGTGTGTGTTACTCAGATTTAGACACATTGACAAAATGATGCATACTACCAACTGGAAAACAGAGACTACTGTATAAGGATTACAGCTATGGCCATGTTTTAATGTTTTTTGTCATCATGGCCATGGGCTGGGTTTCAAATTGTATCACTTACTCCAAGCTATGTGTATGTCCAGTGTGGTAAGAGCATACATACATTTGAAAATGCCATTGAAATAATATATGATTGGCATTATAAGGATGACAAAACCTGACTTTTTCATCTTAAAAAAGATCCTAATTATGAAAAATATCTGAATCAGGAAATACTGTATCTGATAGCTGCAATATCTGTTTGAAGCAGCCTTTCCTTTGGGTGTTTTGGCCTGAGAATCAGCAGCTGAAGGTCAGAGTGACCTGTATCATCTACATTAGAGCAACAGCTCCCTGCAGTCTCATTATAGTGTTATGGCGGCATGCTGGGAAATGTTGTTTAGCAACCAACATCCTTCCTCCTCCCCTCTGATAATAGTTTTTGTTTATTTGGAGGAGTGAGTGCTCTTGGTGTATGCTATCAAGAGGAAATTTGTTCTCAGGACAGCATGGAGAAGACAGAGATGGTGTTATCATTTACAGCTTAATTAAGTAAACCAAACTGAGTACAGAGAAGCAGAAAATATTTCTGAGAAATGTTGTGCGATGAGCGTACCAAGGATTACTGAGTGTGCTGAAAACATAAGCTTGAATGATCTGTCGTAAAGATTTTGTTATAAGTAAAGCACTGAAAGCTGCAGAGATGGACAATAATGAAATTATCCCATAAATGCACAGGGATCACTGTTCATTTTAGCTACCAATGGACCGTTTAAAGAGGTAAAAATACTTCTAGTTTTTATTGTCAGCTAAAAGTCTGTATCCTTCCTTTACAGCTTTAATTTTAACTTAATTATAGATGTTTGATGTTTGTTCTTCTGTTTGCAGTGCACAGTGACTCTATTAAGAGGCTTCTTGTAGCAGTTTTGAGTATTTTTAGTATTGCAAATTGTAGTTGTACAGAGGGAGAAGGTAATTTATTTGTCCACCTGTCAGATCAAGAGTTATGACAGACACCAGAGCTGAAATAGCGAGACACCACGGGAAGTCAGAAGGGCAGCCACACAGAATAGAGTTGGGAAGGTCATCTGAGGACTTGATGACTGGTCTAATAATAGATTTCTCCATCTCGCTCTTATGCCTTCTCTGAACTGTTACCCTGTCTGAACACAAGGTCTCATGTATATTCATGCACGTACACACATTGCAAGGTCATGCTGTGGTGCAGGACACATCTCATGTTTCACCTCAGTTTTCTAGTGTTGCCTGTGGAGCCAGCGTGATTGAGGACAGGCTGCCGATGTGCTCTGCTGGTCTTATCAACAGTTCAGCCTTAGGTCAACAAGTGCCAGAGTTTTCCAAACATTGTGTGCAATAAAAACAGAAATGTGGAAAGGCTGTAGAAAAATATGTGCACTTATAAACAGTTAAGCAGTCATCATAGTGATTACTAGATGAATGGATGGATGGAAAGGAGGGTATGTGCATTTCTGTGTGAGCCAGCGTCATCTGAGGACACAACAGAGGTGTGAGGTGTTCAAAGATTTGCAGCATGCTTGGCCTGTGTTTGTTGTGTGAGTGTGATTAAAAAGGATTTAGTTTCATGACAGTGAAGGATGTCATAATGACCAGGTCTTATAAGGACAGTTTCTCAGGGGCATTGACTTTAAAGAGTTCTGCAATTGTACATGTCAGATCAAATCAGATCACAGTCAGAGTCCGAGTTATACTTTCCCATTTACATGAAATTTGGCATTGTAATTGCTGGAGGCGTAATTAAGATACACTGGAAAAAACTGGCACGCTTTGCTTGTCAGTAGAGGAGCACATCATCAAAAGTTCAAACCCTGGTGAAAACAGATGTCACGCTATTCCTTTATTTGTTGAACTGCAAAACATCTGTTGAACTGCAGAACAGTTCAACAAATAAATAAAATGCAATAGCATAGATACAGGTTTGTCCACAAGTGATGGCCTGGAAGTGGGCCAGGTCTCCTTGCAGAACACACACATACAATCATAAAATGTCACAATTCTGCAGCATGCTGGTTTGTGTTACAGTCTACCAAGCTTATGTACTGTAGCTACTGTCTGTGCACACAGTGTGAGAACATGCATGAGTATCTGTGTGAGTGTGTGAGAGAGAGGATTAGGCACATAATAGCAGGTCATCTGAGGACAGCTTTCAATGATGACTGTCTTCATTACAGACCTCCCTCTGTGCTGAACAAGCTTAGGTGGTCAACTAATTGTGACTTACAAGACACAGTAATGGACACTGACATCATGATATAAGCTTTGAGGATGATGAGATTGTTATAATGAAGCTGAATGCTTCAAATGACCTTTGGAGAGGCAGAGATCACTGAAGGTGGTCATTTAAATCATATCAGGAACATAGTTAGATTAAGATCATCGACAAAATTAGGAGGGTCAGAACCTTGTTATAACCGACTAAATATTGAAATGTTGGTCAAAATCAGGGCCACATTTTAAGAGAAGATGACAAGCCAGCAATTATTTGCAAATGATCAATTTAGGATCACTGGAATTTTTGCTATATAATACTGCACTGTGGATCTGTCCCTTGCATTCTTTGCTGACAGTTTTCTAGAGGGTCTAAGCTAAAATAATGTAACAGGACAGGTTCACAACATTTTTAAATCTGTCTTAAAACAATAGTCGGGTGCCGAAATGAACACTGAATTAGGTTTTTCATGCCATAATCATTTTTCCTGTTCATACCGGCCATTAGAAGATCCCTTCATAATACACCTCCAGTGTGAGCAGTGATGGAGGCCAAAATCCACAAGTCTCCTGTGCAAATATGTATTTGAAGAATGTGAAAATGTATCTGAAGCTAATAGGAACCTTCAGCTCCGAAATTAGTCAAATCAAGTGGATATATTCTGTAGTCTTTTTTGTGCCAAAGTCTCTTTTTGTTGTTACTGTACTTCCACTGCAGCTCAACAGGGAAACACTGTCTGAATCTCAGAGAAGGAATTTTATGCTAAGAAGACTGTAAATGTGGCAGATATCCACTTGAAATGAGTAACTCAGACTGTTGAAGCCTCATATAAGCTTCAGATAAACTTTGTAATGCATTTTTGCACAAAATGACTGTGGACACACTGTGGATTTTGGCCCCCATCACTTACATTGACAGCGCATTTGAAGGGGATCTTTTAAAAGCCAGTATGAACAGATGGGAATGATTACAGCGAGGAAAACCTCTTTCACTGTTCATATGGGCACCTGACTGTTGTTTTAAGACAGACTTAAAAAATTGTGAATGTATCCTTTAAATGTACTTATTTCATTTTGTCTGGATGAGCTAAATACCTGAGAAATAACAGTGCAACAACTTTTTAAAGTCGAAAGAAAGATGGTGTTAGTAGGATGGATTTTGAAAAAAATGTCAATAGCATATTATTTCGTATTGTATGATATCATTCAGACATGGTAGCAATAAACCTTTTCACACAATATGGATTGATAGCAGGGTGTTGTCACCAAGGAAAGGTTAACATCTCTATTTAAGATCTTGTTTCATTTATAGTAATGAAAGTAGATCTTAGACCTTTTTTATGTCTGGGGGACAGGCTGCTATATACAGTGGTGAGAATGGGAATAGCAAGGGTACTAAAAGCAGATGACACAGTATTCCAGGAAGAGTTTAGAAGTCAGAGGTTTACAGTTTTTGTTTCTTCAGTTTAACAATCAACAATCTGTGTCTCTCTTTATGGGAGCTGCACTGAATTAAATTATGTTTTGGAACATTGAGTTCAGAGAAACAAGACCTTGTTTTTGGGTTGTTGTCTTTTTTTTTTTCCCAAAAGCGATAGGCAGTCTGTTATTGTGGTTTGGAAGAGAAGCCATGTCTACATTGCCTCTTGTGATAAAGGAGTTCAGAGAAATCCTGCACTTTCTGCTTCACTGCTCAGTAACAGAAGGTGCTTCTTGAGTAAGTGCATTTTGTGCGCCTGTGTGTTGTTGCGTGTGCAAGAGGAGTGAAAGATAAAGACAGAACAACTGAAGCAGAGAATGAGAGATAGGATAAAAAGCAAAAGAGAGAAACTGAGTGACTTTGAGGGTCACAGAGAGAGACAGAAAGTCAAACTGAGGTAACATCAGGTCCTACAAGCATTTTAGATGTGTGTATTTCGGTTGTGCAACATTAACAATGTATAAGCTTTGGGGTCGTATTTCTAAAATGCAGTACAGCATGACATCTGGTTGGCATGCCCTTAGCGCCACCCTTACCTTGTAGAGGAAGGACACGACTGGGTAAAAGTTTAATAGAGGACATGGAGCATTAAAGAGCAGAGGGTGAAGAAATAATAAGCTCAGCAGCAGTAAGCAGGCTGTCTGTAAGTCTGTAAGAAAAGTTTGCAAATGTTCTAAAATGGATTACCTACTACAGCTAAATGGAGACTTTCAATTTTTATTGCACCTTCACTGCTCCCATATCTCATTTTGAACCACTACCACCAAATGACTGAGCAAATTTAATTTGCATTTCATCCTGCATATTAGATGATTGGCAGCATTTCATGTATGTATACCTGGAATCATTTAATTTATTAATAACGGAGCCAATCAAGCAAGTTCCAATGCAATACATAACCATTTCTTTTCCTGCACAGCAGAGTTTTTTATGAAGCCTAGTTACAGAAGTGTGATACAAGCCAGAGGAGGGGAGAGACATTTGGAGAAAATCATAATGCACATGACATCTGTTCGTTGAGACAAGTGAACCCTGATGGGAATTAATATTTGATGACTGTCTCTCAGTTGAAAGAACACAAATGAACCATGGTAGCAGAAACATTGTTGCAACGCTATGAGATCAAATTTGCCCAAGGATAGAACTGATAATGTTATGTGATTGCGTAACAGATCTTAATTTTGGCAGTTTGTAGAACTTTGAGGGACAGAAGTATAGCTTTTAGTATTTTCTATTGCATCCAAACTACACATTTTTTGTTTTTAGCATGGCTGTCTGGACACTCCATGCGTGCAGATATGTGTGCATTGTTTTTATGCAGATGAACATGTGTGTTAAACAGTACGGCAGACTGAGCTTTCTGCCAAAAACCATCCCCTTAGTTTTCTGTGTTGCATGAATTAGTTTTTGTGTATGCTGCATTCCTGCCTGTGTCTGTAAGGCTTGGTGATTGATCGAGCTGACTACCTTTTTCTTCCTGATGATCTGTCACTCTGCGAAAATAGAGTTGGCAGCAGAGGGAGACTTGTTTTTCACAACCATCCATCAGTCCAGTCCAGTAATTGTGTACAACGGTAGCTAACTTTAATCTGCTCTAATGCACAGCTCTGGTTCAAACACCCAGATAAAACACACGTTGCTACTGGATCAGTACTGTAGTGTTCCTGTATGTGTTTATCTTTCTTTCTTCTAATGCTATCCATCTGTCTTTTTCTTTCTTTCTTTCTTTTTTTCCTTTGTTCCCCTTTGATATCGGCTTTTCTTTTCCTCTCTCTCTTTTGTCTCTTTTACAACACTTGTTGACTGGTCACAGCTTCACTTGATAAATACTCCCTCCACTTAGCAACGTAAACAAAGGTCAGCCATACCATTGTTGGGTTTCATTGCTGTAAGTCCCTGTTGTATTTGTGGTTAGATGGGCCTAGCCTTGGTCAGATAAGAATCTGTGAGGGAACAAAAGAACAAGGGAAGGTAAAAGTAAGAAAGATTTAGTAGAACTTTATTTGTCCCCAGAGGGGCAATTGGTTGTGCAGCAGTAAAAACAGTAATAACACAAGATCACAAATACCCAAGGCAATTAAATGCAACATATACTAAAAAGTAAAAACAGAGTACATAATATTTACGAACCATGGTTGAGTGGTCAAGCTGATATTACCTTTTTCTATTGGAGTTTAGCAGTGAAATGGCTGAGAGTATGAAGGAGTGTTTGTATCTGTTTATTTTGGCTAGTGGGTATTTGAAGCAGAAAGCCAAAGACAAGGTCTGAAACTCTAGGTGCAGAGGGTGGGTGCTGTCTGACAGGATGGATTCTGCTTTCTTTAAGGACTGTTTGTTATACAAATCAGACAGTCTTTTCTGTTGAGCACCTGTGATACAGACCTTGATCACCTTTTGTTAATGCATTTTTTCTGTTTTAGATTGAGAGAAGCATCCCAACAGATAAGAGAAAAAGTAAAAATCGACTCAATAAAAGATCTGTAGAACAAAGTCATCAGGGAACTGTCAACATTGAACTTAGCCAGCTTCCACAGACGGAAAAGGCGCTGCTGGCCTTTTTTACACAACATATTGGTGTTACAATCAAAGCAGTGAAAAGACAGAAAGAAGGAAGGCAACCTGGTTGTTCTGAATGTGAGACGTCAATAGCAGTTTTGAAGGATATAGACAAGGATGTTTACCCATTTGCCACATGGTTTTACTGTATCTCTCCACATTTTGTGGAGGAACAAAACATTGTTTTCTGAATCAGTTGGGAGCGAAGACAGGAGAAAGCTACTGTTGCCAAAGCAAACAGGCAGCCCTTCCTCTGCTTTTGCTGTTTTTGTTAAGTTGTGCTACAGCTGGTGCACTGTCTCTAAAAAGGCAGTGTACATTTTACATCCATTGTCAAAAAGGCCTTAAAAGATGTCAGACAATTTTGTCAACTATGTGAAGATCATGATATAACACACTTAAAAACAATAATACATCAGTGTTAGAAAAAATTCAAACATAAAGAAAGCCCTGATATGAAAATAGAACCAAACTATAATATTTTTGAATAATATTGGATTGACCATTGCAGTTCTTTAACACTATAACAAGTGAATAACATACATTACATGCCTTCTTAGATGGAGTGCAAGTGTAATGTTGAATTCTGTAATGCAACGGGAAAAAGTATCTTTTTACATGCATTAAAGTGAATTAGATGGTACTTTTATTCTGTTCCCCAGATTTACATTACAACAGTATAAATACTATTTATATTAATATACTACATGCCCTACTGTGTACTGTATGTCTGTTTGGTCTTGTGGTTGTAGTGACTGAAATGTAGGTAGACATTGTAAGCGTTTTATTCTTATGCACTGACCTTGAAGATTGTGAAAGTGTGAGTTAGGGGCCAGGAATAGGGGAGCACGTCACCCTGCCACGTAGCCTATGTAGGACAGGATCTGTTTGCACTTGAAGCTGTCAAAACATCTTGTGTATGAAACCAACCAGGACAGATGGGACAAACAAATGAAGCAAATGTATGTTTGTGTCAGTCTCAAACCGTTCGTTGTTGATGCTTTGTGTGTGTGTGTGTGTGTGTGTGTGTGTGTGTGTGTGAGCCTTTCTCTAAACTGTGTATATGCAACAAACAGAAAATATGGATATATTACTGTCTGTTACCATAGTTACCATCAACAGAATTGGCAATTACACTTTAACAGTATAGTGTCTGTAATCTCAGTATAATTTCAAAATGTCCTTTAGCTCCAATTACAGTATGTCTTAATAATTAAAATAATACTTAATAACTAAAAAACAACTATCTACCTATTTTTTGCAAATGTCCATGATATGTAATCTAATAACTAGGGATGACCCGATCACATTTTTTTCCACTTATCCCAAGTATATGTTGATACCAAGTCAGATCCAACATTTATTTTTATCATATATGTTTTCTTTTCCCTAATCAATATAAAGAAACTATGCAGACTTTACCTACAGCAAGGCAATATTAAAATGATTAAATGCAGCATACTCAATAATAAAGGACCCAGATTGGCAATGATGATCAGGACATCCCTTCTAAAAATTGCCATGGGTTCTAGTTCTTATTTATTGTGGACAAATTACTCACCATGTTACTGCACTACTACTACTGATATGATACTCTGTTTCCTGTGACCTCAAACCCCTTGTGCATTTGAACATCACTGTAAATGTAGGGAAAAGGTGAAGAAAACATTTGATTTCTCAAAGAGTGGGTTAGTAGGACAAAGTAGATGACAATGGAACTGGGTCAGCCATGTGTCTCCTTATCCTTAGCTAGCCTCTTCTACCCCCCCCTTTTCCACACACACATTGTTAAGACTTTTAACATATAATTCTTTTCATCATAAATACACACCCATACATGTTAATTATAACACACACAGACAATAATTCCAACACACACTAACTGTCCTCCATCCTACTCTTAGGATGTTTTTGACCTCTGTGCCCTCACAGTGTAGAGACAGTTCAGCCTCTATTATTATCTCTGACACGCACATACATACACATGCATCTGTGCAAACACATGCATATATGGATGTACTCATGCATGCTGACATGCACAAGCACACACATTTGCACTGTAACCCCCTCTCATGCACACACATACTCCATTTCACATTCCACATTAGCACTGTAATGTTGCCCTGTTACAAAGCCCCTCACCCATCAAGAGTGCTTCAAAACAACTGATGAATGGTCACGCCACCAGGTTGAAGCCTCCATGGGTGGCCCTATCTGATCAACATGCTCCAACATGGGGCCCTTCGCCTCTCAAACCATAGAGTGGAAAATTTAATGGACACACCAGACTATCCTGCCATGGCCTTCTATGTGCTTTTGTATCAAGGCGCCTTCCCTTTAAAATATATCCAGGTCCACATATGTTGTGTTGTTTCTCAATCGCTTTTTAATAAGAGCCCAAACAAGACTGAATAAGAAAAGAAAAATCATGTGTGATGACTAAGAAGCATGTTGGTGGATCATAACTGCTTGTTCAGGATGTGATGCTCTGTCCTGACCAGTTCAGTCCAGTGATCAGTATGAGAGACACACCCAAAAAATGTAAGCAGTGTATTTACTGTAGCTTAGTTATACTAACATATTAGTAACGTAATTAGAAAATAAGAGAAAAAACACAGTATCTTTACTGCAGAGTTTATCATACCCCTCAAATGATCAATTCAAGCAGTCTCCAGTCCAAGCACCATTTATGAGATCGTTTCTGAGGGGAACAAAAACACAGCAGAGAACAGGAAAGCATTTAATAGCTCTAATCAAGTTAGCTATTTTTCACTTGTTAATGGAGTTATTCATCAACCATGTTACATTGGTATGGAAACAAGGAAGTCATGACGTCCCTACATCCCTTCTTAATCATCAGAAATAAATGGACCTCTGGTGACCTGTTTATCGTGTGTCTGGTAGAAAGTGGATAAACAGTGTGGAAAGTTATCTCTATCTTACAGTATATGAGGTCTGTAGATATTTAATGCACCAGAATATGATCCATAGAATCTGGTTCCTGTGATAATGAGAAGCATTATCTTCTGAATGTTAATGTCATCTCGACAAGATAGCCCACTTAAATAAAATCTACTATATGATTATATGATCTACTGCACAACTATTCAGTTTTAGAACTGGTAAGAAGGAATGGGAAGAAGTATATATCATCTCTGTGTATTCACATATTTTGATTTTGTCCTTTCTTTACTTAATGTACTGTGTCTTTCTATCAAGTTCTTTTGAGCTTCTCTATAGTGAACTCATCACTCATTTCCACAACTTTGCACTGAATTTATTTGACATTGTTCCTACTTATGATTTGATACAGTATGACTTGCCTGTACTTATGGTGCCAGGACTTGAGGATCCACTTGATACTTTGGCAGTCCTTTGATGTGTTGTGACTTGACATGCGATGTCATGACACAAGGCTGACTTGAGACATAAGTAAAAGTGGCCATATACTGCCCATAGCTCGCTGCAAAACATGCATAGGTTTTGACAAAAAAAGTTATCCTTTCTCAAACATTGAGAAGACCGTTTTCCTCTTTGATATGCAGCTTTTTGCTCTGTATAAGTTTGAAAAACAACTGTAAATGCAAAATCAGTAAACAGCACATGAACACAGTGTATACATAATCATATTACATTATCGGCTTAACGTACTGCATTATGTGACGTTGCATGTGGTAAAATACAGAATTGTGAGTTATAGACATATTGGCTTCAGTCTCTAACAATCTTATGAACATGCTATGTTCCCAGTCATGGCGCCAATAAGCCCATGAGAGCAGCACACACTTAACCCTGCAACCCTTAACAACCCCCTAATCCATACACCCAGGCTCAGCCTGAGATATGAGATATACTGTTCCTTCTCATGTGTGCACTCTCATGCGTGCATATGTGCGAGTGTGTATGTGCTCATAATGTCACCCAGAAAAGTGTGTACATGTGCGCGTGTGTTGAGGCCACAGCTCTCTTTCTTTCATAGCAGGGCTTGGCTGCAGTTTTATGTTTCACTCTACAGGGAACACACACACAAACATACTTGCACACATGCATGCACACGCACACACACACACATCTTCATAGGAAACTCAGTCATCCATTTCAGCTTCAACTTTGGCCCACATCCACTGGTATGTCTGTATTCATGTATGTATGAATGCCAGACAGGGAGAGAAGTGGGAGACCAAGAAAGAGAAAGACAACCAGTAGGGGGGCCATTTGGATTTCCATAGCATGCCATGCAGCAAGTTCATTGAGTTCACATGTGTGAACCTAGTTTGCCTGCAGAAAGGCAAGGTGGCCTGATCTCTCCCTTGTCCTGCTGCGTGATGCAACACTACATGCAGCTCCAGGAATGTTTTCTGTTTAGTTTCAGAATGAAGAAAATACAGCAGCAGTAATTGGGTTTTCTTAGAAATTAGGATATCTGTGCTGTTAAAACCTGACCATAGCACTGTAAATTGATGCTAAAAAAAATGACTTCACAGAGAGTGAGATCAACTTGCATAGGAGGATGTGGATGGTCTCATCTCCCTACGGAATAAAACAGATAGTTTCCCACTTGTTACTTTGTCGATGATTCATAGTTTTATCTTATCTCCCCCTATTTTTATTTCTTTCTCTTTTACTCCTCTAACCTCCTCTCCTGCAAGTTTATATCCCAAACAAATCTGTCCAAAACTGGTCTGAACTTTTTTTTTCTTTTATGAAAAACATAAAACAGTATTAATGTTATGAAACAGCCACTGACACATTTCTATTGAACCACTTGTTGCCCCTTGTTGTCCCTTGATATCATTTTACCATTTCCCTTAAATTGAGTTCTTGCCTAAGTGACTTAAATGGGTCCTTACCAATAATTGTGTGAGATACCGGAACAGCATGACACACACAGAAGAAATTGCGTCATTTTGCTAATAACTCAGCTGTTACTGGTCTTCACCCCTGAGGTGATCAGCATTGTGTTTGAATAATGGTTGCTGTTCCTTTGAATAATTATGAGAAACACCTCAGTAACATACACATATCATAATGTGCTATCACAGTACCACTGCATCAAATTAACTGTATCACTGCCAGACGTTGTAGGTCTTGTTGTTGGATAATTTAAAAGGAATGTTGGCACTCTGATGGATTTGAAGACTCAGACGCCTGCCAGAACTCCACTTGATTTAATTACTCAGTAGTAAACTCCACTTCAGTCCTGGCAGACTGAATTTACAGGCTGATTTATGGTTAGACCACACACACATACACACATGCACAAGGTGCTCACATAAATTTACTTTCTACTGTCTCTCTCCTTTTCTTTCACTTATTCTCTATCAGATGGGCCTTGGCTCAGAAAGCCAGCAGAGGAAAAGAAAGGCTCCAGCCCCTCCTCCCACCCCAATTTCCATCACTCCAGGCCCTGACGATACATCAACCTCTGCTGCGCCCACGCCTGATAGCCCTGCAACTGAAACACCCACCCCAGCCTTCCGCACCAAGGTGGCACAGTCAACCACAGTCTGTACTACCACTGTTGTAACGCAGACAGTGAAACCAGCCCCCCTGACAACAGCAGTACAACCTCTACCTGTGTGCACTGACACTGCACCCCCCAAGTCCCCAACCCCAAGCAGCAGCACCACCGACAGCCTAGCAGTCCAGGATTCCAGCTCTGAACTCAGTCACAGCCTTGACGACTCAGACCTTGACCCAGATCAAAGCAGTTCCCTCTGCAGCACCCTCACCAGCAGCACAGTGAGCGGGTCTGTGCGGGTCCAGCCCACTATGAGAAGCTCCAGCAGCAGAATGGAGGAGTCAGAGGAGGTCAGCAGCGTGGCTGTCGAATTAAATCAAGAGGTGACTTCAGCCAGCAGCTCCAGGTCGGAGACTGAGTCGGCCCTCAACCTGAAAATGGATGAAGTTGAGAACAACAGAAACAGCGCAGTGGGTAAATATCTATAAAATGGCATGATAAACAAAAACTCAACACATCAGTGTACAAAACCCAACACGGCTTTAATAAGCAACAATCTACATTCAAGATTCAATACTTTATTGGCATGTTAACATGATTGATTAGAATTTGTCTTAGTGAGCTCACTTAAACAAAAACAGAAAAAGACAAAAATATTAAAAACCACACACTCATAAAGCACATAATACTTTAAACAAAATATAAAATAGATAGGTAATATCCAACCCATGAAATAATCGTAAAAGCATAAAACAAATGGGTAAAATAAAATCCAGCACAGAAAAACACCACAGATAAAACACTAGCATCTGTAGGGAAATTAGCAGCAACATCAAACAACCTGCTAGATAAAGTTCTTCAAGTGCATTAGAAACATTTGCCCTATTGCACAATTATTTAAACCTGTTGAGTGGCCTGCAGTGCTATGTTTGGAGTGTTAAGGAGGCGGACAGCTTCATGACATGTGCTATTCTGGAACCTGGATGTTCTGGTCTTAATGCTTCTTGGTCTTTTGTGAGAAGGAAGGAAATTAAAAAGATTGTTAGCTGGGTGAGAGGGGTCCTTTAAAACTTTAAGGCCCTTCATTTGTAATCTAGTCTTATAGATTTCTGCAAGGGGCGGGAGATCACATCCAATAATTCTGGATGCATTATGCACCACTTTGTCCAACTGTATCCTGTCCTCAGCTGTCACTTTGCCAAACCACACAGTTATTGCGGAGGTAAGGTTGCTCTCAACTGCTGCTCTATAAAACTGCACCAACCCATCCCTGGATATACCGCATTTTTTCATTTGTCTTAAAAAGAAAAGTCTCTGGTGTGCTTTCTTGGGAATAATAGTGGTGTTGTCCCCCTATTTCAAGGTGGAGGAGATTGTCCACTTGTTGTTACATTTGAAGGCATTTAAAAATACAACCAATTTAGAAAAATATAATTGAAATTTACGGACATGTATCTTTTAATACTCATAAATGGATGCTTCCAGAAAACATGCTATAGTGATCAAATGTTTTGTCTCTTGATAGTAATGACACAACCTGTTTTATTCTCATAATTGCCAAACATCTCTCAAAAGGCCATTTTCTTGTTTTGGACCACAACCCTTCCTTAAAGACGGAGAAACCAGCACCAGTAGATTAGCAACAGGTATAATACTAAATGACAGCTAAGAATATTTATAATGTTACAGCTCACACAGCTCCACAGGCAATGACATCTACCTGTTGTTTTTGTATATCATTATGCCATATATCACTTTGTTTTACTGTAATATCTTCCATCAGGTACTCAGTTAGTGAATTACATTTTAATTTAAACCAACTGACATATCACGATTTCACAACCCAGTGCACAAAACATTTATGTTAAGGGAAAATGAAGCTGGCTGAGTGAACTCTTGACAGTGATGGTAAACACTCTCTCTTCGTGTTAAAGAAGTGACAGTCAGAAGTTGCCTGTAGAGGTTTTCTACCTGTTAGAAAGTGACTGAAAGTCTGCCCTGGAGATCTGAGCTGTCACAATGCATCAAGGTTTGAAACTTAAACTGTCAGGAATGACGTACATAGCCTGGTGAAAGACTGTGTGTGTGCGTGTGTGTGTATGTGTGTGCGCACATGTCATGGCTGAAGTACAGTAACTAGTGGAGCAGGTTTTCATCATAGGTCATGAAAATACAGTCCTTGTCTCTCGCCCACAATTATCAATCCCTCACATTCTTCGTATCTTTCTATCTTATTTGCTCTCTTTCTTTATGTCTCTCTCTCTATCTCTTATATGCATGCAGCACACAAACCTTCAAAGCTGACAGATACAAAGACAAACCGATCCATCACAGATTTAAACAGGATCTACTTGAACTTTTGCTGGCCTTGTATTGATCTTTATATAACCGAGATCTTTCTCCGTAGAAAAGTGAGATTGCAGCAGAGCGGTGTTGTGTCTGACAGGGGTAGAGATGAGAGAGTTGTAGACCTCAGAAAAGGGATGGGAAAGGTGAGAGCAGTAGAATGGAGTTCAGAGAAAGGAGCATGGGAAGGTTTTGGCAGTGGGATGACAGGGTAGCGAGGTAGAAACAAGGGGACTAGAGGGGTTTAAGGAGAGCAGGATGATAGACAGAAAGATGAAAGCAGGAGAAAGGATGAAGTATGAGGAGGTTAGTGCATTAGACAGGATAGAAAAGACAGCATGAGGATCATTAATAAATGTATAGACCTAGCTACTACTCTTTTTTTTCTACCCTGACACTGCTGATACTGCGTCTCTCCTCTCTTTTGCTTTAACTCTCCCCCTATTTTCAATCTTCTGCCTATCCCTTTACAATGCGGAAGAAATTATCCGCTGAGTTAAAATGTGCATTTGCAGTAAAATAGTTTTGTTCCAGAAGCCACGATTTCTCCGTCAGTCCTTTTTTGTCCTACACACAACCTCAACTTTTCAACTTTGCATTAACTATAGAAAATATATTCTTCAGTGCAGCCTGACAACTGCACTTCGTTATACATCGTGAACAGTACATATTTGGCAGTGAATGAATAGCTGGTATACACGTTAGGGCTAGACAGCTGCACCCTGCATGTACAGTATAGTGAGGTGCCTTCATGCTCATATAGGCAGAGACAGAAATGTACACAGTAAGTTTCAGTCGGCCTTTCATTTATATAGGTTTCATTTTGTCTTTAATTTATGTAGGTTTTATTTAGCCTTTCATTTAAGCAAAATTGATGTGTATGTCAAACTGTAAACTGTATGTTATTTGCTTTGGGAATCTTTAAGATAAAGATCTTTAATTCTAAATAAACAGAGGTGAAACTGCAAACCATTAAACTGAAAGTAATTATGCAGCACGGCACCATAGTGTGTTCATTATCTTGGTTTTATACCATTGCCTCTTCTAGTGTCTGATATTAATGATATTTACCTTTAGGTCTCCAAACTCTATTATAGAACACATATGTGTGTTTAGCACTTGAGAACATGTTATGTTAGTGATTATGGCTATTTGGATTTAAAGCATTAGCTTGATTGAAAACAGGAGACAATTAAGAATTTCCTTTGATTTTTTTTTAATAGTTCAATGAAAAGCATGCATATGTAGAGTGTAAATGTACATATCATTTTCACTGCAACTTTAGCTTGAAACAGAGGGGTCAGGGTGAAATTTAAAGTAGTGGCTTCTCTTTACATAAATCAAGTCAACACAACCTCCAGTGGTTATTGACAAGGTGATATAGTACTACTTATTGAGACTGTGCTGACGTCAATCATACTGTAATTTATTGGGGCACATAAGACATCAGTGTAGCACAGTACAGAGCGTATATGTGCTCTTTACACAGCAGTAAGACGTCCCTTCAAGTTAATTTTGGGTTATATCAGGGACAGTTGTACCCTGCTGTGTGTGTATATATGTGTGTGTGTGTGCTACAGAAGCTGTCAAGGTTATGATGGTGTAGTTTATCATCTCAGCCCTGTATGCTGTTTCAGTTCCTTCCCATTGTCAACAACAGAGTAAACAGATAAAGTAGCACATTGACAGCACCTGCTGACTAAGACCAACTCATTGATATATCACAAGCCTTGTGAGGAAATTTAAGTTGCTGTTGTGTTGTGTTGTAAACAGTGCGGTTTTACAGAAATTGTGCTTTTCCCCCTACAACCCAATATGTTATCTAGATTGATTTTGTCCCTGTGTCAGTACACATTTCACTCGTCCCTCCTATGCTTTGTGTACACATCTGTACACACCTCTCTTATAGCTTCTTCTTACATTAGTTGCCACATTTCTTTTTCATCTGGTTAACTTGGTTCTATTTTTAGCAGGGGCACAATCGCAGGTGCAAATCAAGTTCATTTTATGAGTACTTTGTAGCACCAAACAAATGCTACACCAAGGCAGGCATAGTGGCACAGCTGAAGATGTGTTTATGTAGATTTTGCATTCCTTTGCAATTCTTGCACCCATTTTAGTATGAAGTTGAAGTGAAATGTTAAGATAAAGGAGTGCTATTGGGTGCTAAAACCAAATCATATGTGACATCTTAATATTAACCTGTAGCTATTCTGCCTCCAACTACAATAGTTCAGGAAAGCTTTTGCATTTATTTTTTTCTGCAACACAAAAAAAATTAGGTAGCTGTATTTCAACAGTGTTGTTTTCTAGAATTTGTGCTTTTGCCTCTACAGCCCAAACCAGGACTCGGGTTTCAGTGTGGTAAACTAGCAGTTATGGCCATTAATGCTGCAGTCTTCACTATGAAAAATAAACTTCTTAAATATTAAAATTGTAATATAAAACAAAAAAAGCACAAATATTTAGTATTTTTAGTGATTAAATACAAATTCGATAGAGGTTAAACATAAGTATTGAAAGCCAGACTAAGATAAAGAATACCAATCTCAAAACTTTGGGCTGACACTATTCATTCAAGATTTTAAAGGATACAGAATTGATGAAAACTGAAAAGTGGGAACCAATCTGTT
Source organism: Thunnus thynnus (assembly GCF_963924715.1). Classification (NCBI taxonomy): domain Eukaryota; kingdom Metazoa; phylum Chordata; class Actinopteri; order Scombriformes; family Scombridae; genus Thunnus; species Thunnus thynnus. The sequence continues at coordinate 23,196,157 of NC_089526.1, forward strand.
GTTGCTGTCACTTTTCTTGCAACTCCTGTTGACACTCAACAGATCTTTGTTGCCAAAGTTGGACCCTGAATTTGTGAAATTCCACAGGAGCCATTTGGTAAAAAGAAACTTGCAAATGAACGTACTGTGAACACCAGAGTAGCTTACAGTGCATCAATAGTGATAATCTCCATGGCTCAGCAGACAAAGAAAGTAGTGCTGCCCACAGAAACTCAAACTTCATCATCAGAAAATCCAAGTATAAAGAAGCCACTGTTTGAATAACAAGCAGTCACCAGGAAGTGTAGCAAGAAAACACAGCCGCCAAGACGCTGCCAGAATAAATAAAAAACAAAGATCTTGATGATTACGTTCTGTATATTTCTTTTTACTACTTTCAGTTTGATAAGACGTTCGCATGTAAGATGTTTTTACAAGCATAGCCATCAATGCCTGCCCTGCATGCATGCTGTTTCTCCCCCAGGAACCACTGATCGACCAGCTCCACCCAAACCTCGCCGTTCCCCAGTCCAGGAACCACCACAGCTTGTCCTACCCCCTCCCCTGTCCTCCCCTCCCATTGAACCCACAGACAGCAACTCCCCACAGAGAACCATGGAGGTGGAGGAAGCAGCTCCCCAGTGTAGGTGCCAGATGGACTGCCTCTCCTTTTCCTTCCCTCTTGACCTTTCTTTTCTTTCCCAGAAGCTGCTGTCCTTGTTTTCTAACTTTCATTTCATTTGTCCCAATCTTAATTTGCATTTTTGCAACTATCTTTAGTGCCAAACCTGTTTGTGCGCATGCGTGTGTGTGTGTATGTAAATACTGCACTCTGTCCTCACATGTTTTCGATCTCTCCATCAGCGACCAGGGGCAGCTGAGTTGTTAAGTGATACTGGGTCCATGTGAGGTCAAGGTGCTTCATATCTGTAAATGTCAACCTATGACCCTGTTATTTCTTCTGGGTCCAAAAGGTCAGGGCTGGGGTCAACACCAATCAACTGGAGTGCCTTTTATGTTACATTTGTACAGTACATGGGAGTATATTAGATGTATTATGGAAGAGATTGGTGAGGAATGCTGATCTGAATGTAAGCCACATGCAATGTTCCAGTGGTTCTGGAAACAAAGATTATATCCCTTTGCATTATGTTACCTTGCAAGATTTATAGTCTTGGTAGTTAAGTGTAACACACATCATGTTTATGTCCTCAATTTCTTTCTTTACTTTTAGGTTATCCCTGGATGTTGTTTGACTTGCCATTCCTGCCAAGTGCAATGTTCATGATCTTATAAATCATCTCAAATCTTATCTGTTCTTTTCTTTACACCCCACCCCCGCTCCCTTTTTTGTAGTGTACTGCTGTGGGCCTATGCGTCTGCGCTCCAAACACTCCTGAAGTCTTTCTTTGGCTTGACCCTTCCTTCATCCACCAATCGTTTTCCATCAGTCCTCTTTACTTATTCTTCACCCTTCTTTCTTCGGCTGGACCTCCTTCTGCTCCTCATTTTCTCCTATAATTGTTTTTAGATTTTTTTTTTGTTTGTTTGTGGTTACAGTCTCATTTATATTGTAATTTTTACTGTCTCATTTCTGTTATTTGCTTTCACTTGGTGTCAGCCACCTTGTGGCTACCTTTTTGCATCCCTACTTGTGAGGATTCAGATTTGATTCTGTTGAGGACACAACATGCTGCAAGTGAAAGCAAGTTGTTCTCTCCAATTTCACCCTTAAAGCACAGATTTTTTTGTTTGATTTTTTTTCTCTTGTACAAATGTATGTATATACTGTTGATGGTTTTGCATTTTACCTTGATCTGTTAGGGTTGTTATTGATTGTGCATGAGATCAGGGCTCAGTTAAAAATGGACACACAGAATGTGGTCAGAAGACTATACAATGGTAGATGAGCTAAAGCCTGAATGTATCAATTACAATGTGATTGATGAGTGACATGCATGAGGCTATGAGGCAAGGCCATGCGATATCTATCAGCCAATATTTTGGTGATGTGATATCTGCAGATCAATAGTTGGACAGAGTATGTGCCTTTCTCTGTGCTTGGTGTTTTGAATTGGTTTAGAAGACTAGAGACCTGAATGTATACTGCCTTTGGCAATAATATGGAAAGGATGATTTATCAGTGACATGTCGACAGGTGGTGGTGGCTCATATATTATAAAGACAAAGTGTCTGAAGTAAAATACCTCTTCCCAAGGAGAGTTTATAACAATTAACTCAGATAAGAGATTGACACTACTCACTCATTTGTTTTAGATGTAGGTATTATTATAACAGCATATAATTGCATGAATGCTTCAGATTGCTGTTAAGAGTTTACAAACCGAGCAAAGGATTTTTTGGCTTCCACAGCAAGTCTAAATATATAATTTGGCTCTTAGGCTGAGAAGCTGTAAGAAACCTGGCCTTAACTGTGCCACAGAAATATAACTTGTTTACAATTTTGAGCACTATATTATTATATGCTTTTAAAGAAATGTAAAATGCTTTTTTTGTTTGGTCAACATGTCAGGGGATTGGAGCCCCTAATTTTACCATATGACTTGTTCTGTACTATATGAATGCAACTATTGTGGTGTCAAGAACAGAATCAGTTGAATTGTTTTTCAGCAAAGTAGAATTTTGATATGATGATGATCCATTTTTGGCTCTGATTACAGCAATGTTGTTTTTTTTTTTACAGTGATCACATTACTGTCAAATTTAATTTATCCTCTGCTACAGTAGCTCTAAGCTATTGATATATAATGCAAGTCTGTAGCCTAGTGACATGATGTGTACTTATTGAGCCTGTAGAGTTGTGAAAATGAACATGCAATTATCTCTAAAGGCCATGTGTGTCAAAAGACTGAAAAACAGTATATGTTTGAAAGATTTTTTTTTTTCAATTAAACAGTTGAACACTCAGTAACAAGGACTTTGGTGCAGGATTGTGCATGGATTGCCACAAAATAACATATCACAGTAGTGATTTGTTTGGGAATGGAGACACCTTTTTGTTTGGCTTTAACAGAAGCATGTGCCCACAGTCATATTGTGTTGGAGGTTTTAGAACTTGGTATGTGTGGATGTTTACTTGTGTGTTTGCAGGCATATACTGTACGTGTGTAAACACATGACAGTGTGTGTATATGTGCAGTGTCTGTGCATATGTGTGTGTGTGTTTGTGTGTGTGCTGATTGTGGCTGTAGCTGGCATGGCTAAGCTGTTGCTGGGAAGGAGCTGGGAGGACAGCCCTGTGAGTCATCACCACATCTCCTGGAACTGACTGTTCTCTCCACACTATTAGGAGCAGGCCCAAAACTGCAGAGACACACACACACACATAGTGAGACATACAGGAGCATGGTGCATGCACACGCTCACAGACACCTGGTATTATAAGCAAGGTCACTCACTGTTAAACTAATTTTAAAGAATTCCCCGTTGAGTTCCCAGTGCTCTGCATGCTGGTCGGGCTGCTGAAAACCTAACAAATGGTACATTGATTTTTATTCTCTTGGCCTAGAGTTCAATGAGATCAGTGACAGACTAAATAAGTTCTGCAAAACCCACAGGACTGACCAGAGCATGACTGTACTAAAGAGATGAGAGGGTATGAAGCAATACTATCTTTCACTGGAACCTAAAACAGTACTGTAAAAATCTAATTAAAAGAGTTTGTTTACAGAAAGTCCACCCACACATCATTAAAGCTGTTTTATCAAGCCACAAGTGGTTGTGCTTCAGGCTCATGTTTGTATATTTGGCTTGTGTTTTCTGGTTTGTGTGTGTGGTGTCAGAATGAATGTTGAAACTAAGGTAAATACTTCCTCTGTTTTTTTTCTCTTCCTCCATCTCTTGCTCCTTGTGCTCGCTTTGCATCCTGTGCTTCTTTTCAAACAAGTGCCCTCATGATTTGTTGTGTTGTTTTTCTCAGTGTTTTCCCAGGTGTCAAAAGCCCCTTAAAGGTTTGTGGATTTGAGAAAAATAAAATAAGGCCTAAAGGTTTTTGAAAACTAATGCATGGTATTAAAAGTATTTGTATTCATCACTGCAAGACCTCTTCCCATCCAAGCATTAGCAGTTTGGTGATTATATATTATCTATGATATCAAATTTTGACAAATATCATTTTCTATCCCAATACAATCCCATTCTAGTCCTTAGGTTCCACTAAACAACACCATAATTCATAAAACTCCTTTTGATTTGGACGTTGAAGTTGATTGTCGCTAACGGTTGCTAACAGTTAAAGGACAGTGATAACACCCAGCACTGATGTAAAGATCTTCCTCTATCCTCCCCCAGCCTGGCTCCACTCCATGCAGAGCTCCACAGCTAGTGGCCAGACCCCAGAAACCGAAACACCTGAGGAGGAGACTTTGTCCTTGGGTAGCAGCAGCAGTGGCAGTAGCCTGCCAGACCAGGGTTACGCCGCTTCAGAGGGCATGGCAGAGGGTGAGGACTCAGGCTTGGTTAGCTCCCCATCTGACACCCAACCCACATCCCCAGATGGGAGTTTGTCTCTGGATGGAAGTAGTGGAGGCAGAGGAGAGAGACTGCTTGGACCAGTACGGGAGAATTCCAGTGACAGTGATGAGGGATGTGCCACCTGGGGATCAAGTCACAGGTAGAGAGGATGTCATGGAAAGCAGATTGAGAATGAGTGGAAGAAAGGGTGGATGAAGGAATGGAAGGAAATGAAGTTATCAAGCATGCTGTGTATTTATAGTTGCATAATTAATTACACCAATCATTTGTGCAACAGGATGATTTAAGTCACATTCTAGATGGTGAGGCACATTAAGACACATGCATTGGTTTTGGTTTCTCATCCTAAGAGGATACGAATGACTCACAGTGTCTATGTTACCCAGTCATCTGTCTGACCTCATGCTTCCCAGTATATTCTCATCGCTCTCCCGACTCCCACCCATCTTATACTTCAAATCTTTCCCATTGCTGTCACCTTTTTTGAAATCCATTTTAACAGATCTTGGCTTTCTCACAGACAAGATAATGTATGTGCCATTCACCTTATTGTGGATTTTAGCCAGCCTAACCACTCGTAACTAAAACCTGCATGTAAATGGCTAGTTCCACTATTGCTCTTAGTGATCAAGTTTTGTTTCACACCTGCATTTTCACCTGAAGAGAGAACCATCACTGTTTCAGACAACTCTAGAAGTCTCTCCACAGTTTTTAACTGTACCAGCAGTAATAATCAAGAGCAGTTCCTCCCATGTGTTATATTTGAGTTATGGCCAAAGCTGGCACCCTCTACTCTTAGTGCTGAGACTTAATAGTTATGGTTCTAGGCCCTTATTCAAAGGCCTTTGTGGGAAATGAATGCTGCCCCAGATCACTTTTCACCCTTTAAGTTGTTGTGAAATGTGTATGGTAATGTGCTCAGACTAGGGATCCTGGATCAATGATCTTACTCAGAGACACTTTATGAATCCAGGGCCTGGCCTGATGCTGCTGGCTCCTCAGTATTCCAGGAAAGCACTATAACCCTGTTTTCTCAGAATTGTTGAGGAAAAGAGGGCCAGTCCAAGTCTCTTAGAAGACAAATTCTATTTGGTTTGGCCTTCTTGTTGCAATTTGTTATGGCTAATACGCCAGTAACTCATGAGAATGCTCTGTTGAACCCTTGAAGGGAGCGAAGGAAGTTTGAACTGTGGTAATAATATCTTTACAGCTGCATGTTTCAAAGACAGCAGGCTCCAATGAAAATAAAATTCAACTTTGAACAAGCAAAAAATATTTAAAACTAACTAACAATTTGTTTTCTTTCCCGTACTATTGAACTGCATTTACCCTTTTGGTTTCTGAGGCAGATTAGTAACGGGAAGGGTGTTGGATGTGACACCATCATCAAATAAACGGTTCATAACAGCTGTTTGGTAGTGACTGGATGACGGGGTGCACTGTATCATGACTTTTTGCACGTACAAATGTCATGGGACTGTGTGTGTGTGTGTATGTGTGCAGATGTTTTTTTGACACATATTTTTATGTATCATTCTCAGACACAATGACATCAGCCCACAGGCAAAGTCAGGCAGGTTAAAGGACAGCTATGAAGAGGATCGAGAACTCACAGCCCAGCTCCATCAGACTTTGGCAGATTTTGAAGCAGACCTTGCAGGTGAGGCACCATGTCACAGATCACTGTCCAGCTATTGTTAGCTATTGTTCAGTAAAGGATTAAACCTTTTAACCATCATAACACTAAAAAAGTGAATGGATGTATCTCATCAGGCTGCCTTGTACATTTGTTATATACCCGTAGTAGATAGTATAAAATCAAAATCAAAATGTGCCCAAAGTACCACAGTATTACATATTAACCAAGTTCAATTTTCTCCTTTCATCTGTTCCCCTTCTCCAAACCACATAGATATAGTCTCAGCAAAGGAGGCTTCCTACACTATGTCCACAGAGAGTAATGAGGTGCCGGTGTCTGTAGTAGACATGGATGTGCCAGTCACAGCCATAGATGAAGTGCTGGAGGACTATGGATCTAATGTTGTAGAATATGATGCAAAGTTACTTATCAGGACTGAGTCAGCTCACAGCAAAGGTAGGAAGAAAACATTTCATAGATACAACAAATCATACAGAAGCTGTTATGTGATTTATTTATATATTAAACTGACTCTTTCTTACCCCATTTTATCACAGGTCCAAGCGGTGCTGTGGAGCTACAGAACAAAAACAACAATGCTTGTACAGCTGCTGATGGTAATAAAAGCAGCAGTACAAATACTACGCAGCCTTCTCGACCTGAGCAGCATAAGAAGTCACTGGAGAAGTCTGTAGGTGATAAAAAGGAAGAAAAGATATTAGAAACAAAAGTTGAAGCGATGACTATCACTGATACTAACAGTTTGAAAGAGGATAAACAAAGAACATCAGCAGTGAAATCTAATGTTGAGACACAGAAACACAGCAAGAACACTCAGATCAAACTTGATCCTGTGAAGAGTAACGCTCAGTGTTTCCAAGAGAAGAAACCTGTTCTGCCACCAACCAGTCAGAGATTAACGTCTACAGAAAGAGATGAAGAGAGACACAGAGTTTACCAAAATAACTCCAGCTCTAGTACTTCACACAGTAAAATCACTCACAATGTTACATCACGCTTTGGTATGAAAACTTTCACCGTGGTTCCTCCCAAACACTCTGTCATGCATGCTGCTGTGGAAAAGCCAGCATCAACTGTCGGTGCCATTAAGATTGACGAGCAAGGAAATATGGTAAAAACGGGTATCTCCCACAACAAAGTTGGTGGTTCATCAGAGTCGGGGAGTAATTGCAGCGAGGGGTCTCCCCTTCTTGGAAAAGCCAAAGCTTTTTGGAGCTCAAATGAAAAACAAGAAAGCGCTGTTCCCCAGAGCAAAGGTCTGATTGACAAGGCTAAGGAGAGCACAGATGACATGAAAAGTACTCACAATGCAGTATCAAAAACTATGTTGAAGACCGGTAACGCAGAGGACCTGAAAACGACACAGAGTACCCTTAATAAACCTGCAGAGAGAGCCCAGCCTAAAGAGGGCGTTAAAGAAGAAGTTAATGAACCAGTGAAAGACGTCAAAGTTGCAAAAGAGGAACGGGTAGAAGTGGAGAGCAAGATTTCAGTGTCCAAAAATGTTCAGCAGCCAAGTAATAGACCTACCCTTACCCCTCCTCTCCTTCCAGACCTGAAAAGAGACCTGTCCTTCCTCAAACCATCCAGGCGAACCTCAAGCCAGTACGTAGCATCTGCCATCACTAAATACACCCCAAAGACCTCAGCTAAACCCAACTTCATCCCTTACACCCCTGAATCCTCTGCTCCATTAAAAACACAGAGTACAAGCTTCCAGAGATCGGGTCGGTCCATACAAGTGAATCCACACCAAACTTCCATGACATCTCTGTCAGATAATAAGGAAAATGATTCTGGTTCTAAACCTCCTGGTCCTAAGAGGTCTATGAGCTACCCTGAGTATGTGTCGGATAGCCAGAGAGATTTTGGAGAAGTGAGACAGGACAGGGGAGGATTTGGAAATTGTGTTGGATCCACCAAAGGAAGCTCTAATACGCTAGGAACAGCAACAGCCAAGTATACTCAGTCCAGTGGCCCCACCCAAATAAATGTGACCGCCAGCAATGACAGAGACAATATTAAACATATTCAGGGCAGAAGTCCCAGCCCTTCACAAAGCAGTCCTCTACAGTCATCTACCAAACCACCCACAGCCCCCAAGACTGTATCCCAAGGACAGACAAGTGTAAGTAAAATCTGTATCATAAATATTTCATGTTATGGGTGTGAATTTTTTTTTACTGCAAAGCTGTTACTGTATATTACAGTGTACTAAATACTCCACATCTTGTCTCCAGAATACGAGGGACATGAGCAAGGCAGCTACCCATCTAACACCTGATGCAAAACCAGAACCTTCAGTTACCAGAGCAGATAGTGGTATGGTACCTGGGCCTCTGCCAGTGACAGTGTTTGGGCCAGTTAAAACGTTCAAACCAGTGATCTGTAAATCTGTTGAGAAAGAGACATCTCTGCACAGCAGCCTGATGGAGGCAATCCAGACAGGTGGAGGCAAGGACAGGCTCAAGAAGGTGAAATTAAGATAAACATATTGTATGCATGTGGGTGGGGGAAGGATGGACAATCTCTATCAGTAATAAATATACACTACATTCTTAATTTTACACTATCTATTAAGTGTTTGATTTTCCTCTTCTAATTTCATTATTAGATATCCACCTCTGGTCCCAGCAACTTGAAGAAACCCTCTTATGCTGAGGAGGAGAATGAGAGGTCTGCTCTTCTGGCTGCCATTAGAGGTCAGAGCAACTCCGGAAGGCTGAGGAAGGTAAAGTACTCTTCAGGTTATTTCTGCAATATCACTGTGCTGTCTGTCAATATCAAAGCAGTGGTAGGGAGATAAAACCGAGCCCTAAAGAGTCATGGAATGATTAATTGTTCATTATAACAATGAGTGTACTATCCACTTTCTCCTTGAATGAACCTTATGTATCCACAATCATCCTCAAATGAATGTTCATGCACGACTTTCCTCTTTAACTCCTTTTAGGAGTTCTAGAGATGGCATTATTGCTCAGTTGGTCCACTACTTTGGTCCAGACTTAAATATCTCAACTAATAGGATTGCCATGAAATTTTGTACAGTCATTCATGTTCCTTAGAAGGATGAATCCTAATGACTTGGTGATCCTTTGACTTTTCCTCATCTAGCACCACCATCAAGTTGATTGTTTTTTCTTTGGTTACCTTAAAACTTATGACATTCCCATCAGCTTCTGATGTTCTTTGTGTTTAATTCCAATTAGCAAATGTTGGCATGCTAACACACTAAACCAAGATGGTGACCATGGTAAACATTAGCTAAACATAAGTATGTTAACATTGTCATTGTTAGCATTTTGCCAAGCTAACACTAGCATTTACAGTAGTACGGCTTTATAGAGCTGCTAGCGTGGCTGTAGACTTTTAATCTTGTTGACACAAAGCAAACAAAGAGGTGTACTTATTGTAATTATATGCAGCAAAAATATATGTTAAAGGGGAAATGCGAATGTGAAACTTTTTGTGTTGTTAGCTAGTTGGCAGTTCACAGAACCATGCATGAACCATGTTATGCAAGCATGGGTGTCTATTTCCATCCCTATGTGTGGACTGTGCACTGTGGTTTGCTGTCATGTAAGGACCCATGTGGAATGAAAGGGGCAGGAAACGTGCTGCTGTAGCCGAAACATCTGCGGTTCTCTTCTGGAGGTTCCTCTCCAGAAGTGGAATCTGTGGAATGCTGCATGACTAAATCGGACTCAAAAACTTTGTGCTTCTCAAAAAAGTACATAAATAAATAAAACTAAAAAAATACATACACGTAAATTACGTAAAAATACATGAGATAAATGATAATTAAAAAGATAATATAAATTTGAATGTGTATAGAATAAAATGCAAAAATATTGTAACAGAAAAGGTTATGCATGAAATTAGTTTGTTTAGAAGTTTCTTTTTATATGATTTAAGGTTGGCGTTAGATGCATTTGTTAGGCCATGAAAGTAACTTCACATGCACAGACTGTATGATAGAGCAGCTGGTTCCCCACCTTTGTTTATTTGTCAGGAGTTACAATTGTCTCACTCCTTTTTCCCCAACAGACCAAATCTGAGGCTGCTGATGAGCTTGAGAAGTTCAGGAACGTGGCTTCTGAGGAGGAGAAAAGCACAGACCTTCCCTCCTCCTCCTCCACCTCTCCTCCCTCTTTGACCTGCACTTCTCCTGTCTTCACCCCACCACCACCGCCACCCGTGTTTGCACCTCCACCTCCTCCCCCTGTCTTGCCACAGGGTAAACCTACCATTGTGGCACATCCAAGTGCTAACACCCCCATGAATCCTGGCTTGGCCAGAGAGGCTATGCTGGAGGCCATCCGCTCTGGATCTGCTGCTGAGAGGCTAAAAAAGGTACAAATACAGGAAAAGACAGCATCTGTTTACACATTGCTGTGAAAGTTGTTGTATAACTCTCTACACTCTTTAACTACTCTGCATTAGTACTGTTGGAATTTCAATTCCACAGTTGTTTCATGGAAACACAAAGATGAGAGTAACACCTAAATATCACACATATCCCACTGGATCAAATTACATTAGGAGCTACTGGCTTCCAGCTTGGTACATGTCTCATCTGTTCTGTCTGCAGAACAGGAAAATACATAAACTGTTGAAGAAATGAAAAATAAAACAAAGATAGTCTGAGCAAATTAAAATTTACCATTAGCACAGCAAGCGATGAATATCTTAATGATTTGATTTTGTGTGTGTGTGTGTTTATTTTTTTCATGAGACTTGAGAACAAGGCTGCATAATTTCACCCAGAGAGACTTCTTATCAAAGAAGAGAGGGAGGGAAAAAAGAGACAGAACAGATAAAGGCAAGAAAGCCAAAGACAACAACAGAAAAACATATGATTTGAACCAGTGTCCTCTTTCTACTCACATCTTTGGTCTGGTTTTCCATCAAAGGCAGAACCAAGCTCTCCTGTGGTGCAGCCGCTGGGAAAATGGAAATGAATTGCAGATTTTAAAATAGAAAGATTCATCTGACATCCATACTGTACTGCTGTAGGAACATTTTCAAGGAGATGAAGTTCACTTTTAGGCCAGCAGCTGTTTAAAATTTTTTGCATGATTATTTTCGCATCATTTAAACCAGACAGGAACAATAGCAAAGAATGAATAGTGCAAGGAGGAGGAAAATAATCAGAGAATTGTTGACCACATCTCTTTCAGAACTGATGAGGCACAAAATTTACTAACTCTGTTTAGGTTTGTCTCTTCAATTAAGGCATTTTCTTTGTTTCTTCATCCATTTAGACGCTCCCACAAACCACAGAACCTGATATTTTCTTTCCAGCATGCCATGAACTATTATTCCTGCCATTACCAGAGTGGAGAAATACAAACATGACATGTTGTGTCTGTTTTAACTAGGTCGCGGCGCCCACAAAGACAGTCCAAGTGAATGGCAGACTGGGAACAATCCAAGCAACCTCCTCAACAGTCCCTCAGAAATAAGTGGGGAAGCCTACATCACTGCAACAAGAAATAATTTATCAAATTCCATCATAGTTTTTATTTTTTGGCCACTGTGCTTTTGAAACAGACATTTGGAAAACTGGGCTGAGTCATATTTTGAGTGAATGTTATTTGAAAGTTTGAGGGAAAAGCTGATGGATGACACAAATAATTCTACATGCTATCTAGATTAAAAGAATATTCAAGAAGTGCTTCACAGCTGGCTGCCAGTCTGGGGCCTCATGCTTAAACTAATGCAGCAAGGCGGGAGACTGTTATTTTTACTCATATTCTCCACTGTAAGCATTTCTTTATACAAGAGGAATGTTGCTCTGTTAGTAGCCAAACACCTGCAACATCTGCCCAATAAAGTTGTCAGAGGTGAAAGGTTTGCAGTTAATTCCACTCATAATATCAGCTTCTAACAATAGCTTGCTGGAAATTGTTTGTGTCCATCTTTATAGCGTATCGCTGTTCCTAAACATATCTTGCACTCTGTACTTGAATTCAGTAGTTTTAACCAGAGCGTTGTACAAAATGTGTGCCAATGAAAGAAGAATATTTGAAATTTAAAAGGTTTAAATGCTATTTCCAGATCATATTTTTTGTTCTGATCTTTTTTATTTGCTTTTACCATAGTTAAGATATGGATGCCTTATACTGTTGCTCAGTCAGTGTTATGTATATGATGTTTTCTGTAAAAAATTATATATGGTAAGTTGGAGGTGATAATGTTTCCAGATTTGGACTATTTAATATTTGTTTAACAAATTAAGATCATTGAAAAGTGAAAAACACTTAAGTAAACAATGGATAGATCCATTGACAATGTTTGTTGTTGTTGTTGTTGTTGTTTTTTTTTAAAGTGCATTATTTTACTCAGATCTGGTTCATAATGCCAACTTCTACAGTTCTTGACTAAGAGGAGGAGTAAAATGGTGGTGCCTGACTTGTGCCTGTTAGCTCATGATGCTCCTGTTTTGGCCCCTAACCTTAATTTTGTGCTGCTGTTTAAAACTTAAAGAGATTGTCATACATGTACAAGGTCAGCACCCTGCAGAAACTTCTTTTTGCATAGTGGCAATATAACTGACCATGCATTTGATGCTTGATATATTACATACTGTATATAAAGAGATCACTGTTATAGAAGCATATGAATGGTGGATGCCACCATGAGCAAAGAGATAAGTTCATTAATCAGCAGAATGTAATGGCTACAAAACCAGCAGTTGTAATAATACTGTAGGAAAGCAGTAGTTCAGGGTATCTGTGGCCTTGATTTAGGAAAGTATTATTGCATTTCATTCCTCTACTCTGAATGTAAAGTTTACATTATAGAGTAGCTCTGACTGATTTATGGAGAGTGGACTGCTGCCATTAAATGGTACAGTTATGGATGCGTATGTATGTGCTGAATAATCTTTAGAATGAAAACTGAAATGATAAAACTTAAAGCATCCATGTTCAGGTGTAAATGCTAGCTGCTGTGTAATATGATATATATTTGAGTAAAGGGAGTTGAATTCCTAGTTTTATAGATATATTATTAATTTATGCTCAGTTTCAACACTCAAAACATTTTTTTTTTTACTGTTATATGTTTTAACCTGAGAGTGAAAACATTAAGAGCTTTTTTTTTAAATTCTCTAACTAGAAGTTATTTCATTTCTGCTAGTTTAATTTACACACAATAGCCTACAGCACATTGTAGCATTGTATATTTTGTAAACTAAAGGAAGATCATCGCAGTGATAGACTTGATTTAAATCTTTGATAGAAAGCTATTTCACTGATTGCTTGAGAATTTTATAAGCTATTGCTTTTTAAGTTTTAAGTGCACATTGTTTTGTTTTTGTTTTTTGGTGGGAAGGTTGCACAATTATTTTTGTCTACCCAATTTTTGATTCAATAAATAATTTTGTAATCAAGTGAAAACAGACCTCTTTTTGAATGTCTTTCTTTGTTGAAATTGTTCATATCTAAAAGAATCATACCTGTATTGTAGCCGCCTTCCTGAAGAATTTGCATTTTCCCTCTAAAATAGCAATTAGACTTGTTTGTTTGCTTCACCAGATGGTCGTATGAACCTTGCCCTGGAAAGCATCACTCTGATGCGCCTGTGCCATTCCCAACACTGTGGTTGCCTGTATACTGTGGTCATCCTGCTGTCCTTATGAAATATATTGTAACCTCTCTCTCTCACCCTGTCTGTCACTGCCACACCACAGATGAGATACTATTCCAGGCAGCAGCTCATGGCCCTGACTCATCACAATGTGGTCACACAAAATGACTCTCACAGAACTTGCACCTAACCTGCATTCCTGATTCCTGAAACACTCATCGCCCCTCCGCCTCCCCCCACACCCCCGAGATGCTGCTGAATGATGCAAATATCCTTATTAGTTGCAAAATCACAGGGAAAGACACAGTGTAGATGCAGACATTTGTAGAGAAGTGATAATTATTGTAACAGAGGATATATTGTAGATCTACACTGCTGGAAACAAGTTGAGAGTGTTGGTTAAGCTTACACTGGTACAAATACTGTGCTTTGTTTATCATTTTTTAATTATCTCATTTGCTAATGTGTGCAAGGTCTGGTAGAGAATAAAAATACTAAATTGTTCACTTAATTGTTCATCTCATACATCATAAACAAAATATATAAAACATAATAAATAATTCTTTTACTGATTGCAAAGATGCATGTTCATGTCCTCCTTTTTAGTCATTTTACTAATCGTTTCAGGGTGATGTAAGGTGACTTCTTGCAGAGGAATAAGTCAGAGTGCAGAGGGTGATGTTGGTTGCATTGACCAGAGAGAGAGCTGTAAATTCCTGCAGGACCACAGGCTCTTTTGTGGGTCAGAATTCATGCTCACTCTACAGCCATTCTAATCTGCCTTACAAATCTCTGTAGGGTGTGTATGGGTGTGTGTGTGTGTGTGTGTGTGTGTGTGGTTGTGAGTGATATTTTCGTTGCGAGTATGTGTTTGAGCTTGTGCCTGTGTTACGGTTCCAAACCATTTTAACCATACCAGCAACGTAAACAACCTCCGAATCAAGAATTACCAGAACATCACACCACATAATCCAACAGAGATGAATGCATTTAGGTTTGGCTTTAGTTACAGCTTTACCAACCTTATTGCTTGGTTTGTGTTTGTTGCCATAACAGTTTCACATCTAGGCCTAAGGCAGTTAGGAACGAGATGTTACACTTCACCTTGCCAGTAACCATGTTGACAAATATAATTCAAATCATGTAATTTAAATCAAATCAGGAACTGTGTACAGTTTGTTTAGATGTGGGTGTCGGGAGTAATAGGTTGGTTGTTTAACATTGAGCGGCATATTTTTCTTTTTCTTAACTCACAAATAAGTAATCAATAATGAAAATGTGTTGGCAACTTCTACTAAAAGCACATTTATCCATGGTCCTGTGAGGCACTTTAGTGAAAGCCATTCACCAACTGCTTTCACTCATATTACACATCTTTGTTAGTCTTGACTGCTAGACTTATGAGTGATCAGCAGGGGTTTATATTGACTTTGTTTTCTGATGTTGGGAAGTCTACTATGTATCTGATCAATCAATTTGAACAAAAGCTTGTGTGATGCTGAATGTCTGATGAGGTGAAATCAACATAATGTGTGTTTAGTTTATGTCTCGTAGGAAGAATGTTTTGTTGCGTGGCGGCACCCTGGTTATGAGTGACATGATGTGTGTATGTATGTATTTGTGTGTATGATGCAACGGCCGCACAATGTCTGCTCTTTGTGTTCTCTCTGCGTGCGTATGTGTAACTGGGTGTGTGTTAAGGCATTGAGGAGACACAGTGTGAACCCCCCTGTTGTCCTGATCCAGACACATACACACACACACACACAGCTCAGGACTGATGGCCTTTTGCACTTCAGACTCCCATGGTGTGTTCCCATCACTTAGGCTTATCCAAGTCTGGCAGTATGAAAAATAAACACAAGGTTCAGCCTGAGGCACATAGCTTTATTTGACAGTGTTGTGGGTTGAACTCAAGTCACTGCCTTTGGTGCATGTCACTCTTTCTAAATGTTATTAATCTCCATGTACTCAAAACTGAGTCTAAACTGCAACAACACATGAGCTGAATGTAAACCTCTTGATGTTGTTCTCGGTCCCATAAACACCAGAAGGTCTTATGCAAGACCTTTACAAGGCTCAGAAGGATAAAAACACAACAGTGCCGGGAAGGTAACTGGTGCAGTGAGATTTGACTGAGATTTGAGATTTGACCTGTTGTGCAATACACATACCTCACATATGCTACCGGTGTTTTTATTTCTGATAGTGCTTGTCAGAGCAGGGGCTTCAATAAAAGTGAAGTGCTGTCTTGCGGACTTTGGATTCATGATGTATCATTATGGTATTATTTTAAACTAAATCTACATTTAAATAAATGAACTTATTGCCATATAGTGATTTGTGTTTATGCAATTTTTACGGTACATTCACTGTTCTGAGACAGCGACAGTGTCACAGGTCCTCAAGAGGCAGAATCCTTTGATTACTGTCCTTTTAGCCCATTTTTTTTGTTATTGCAATGAATTAGACTGACTGAAAGACAAGCACATATTTAATATCCACATAGTTTAATTGGAAACATCCACTGATGAATGTCTGGTGACAAATGCATTACAACCAAGTTAGTATTTGAAATACACTTAAACACACACTGAACATCAAACACCTTAAATCTCTGTTTTAAGGGACAATATGCATAATATTTCACATCTTACTTTCATATCCATTATATTCTGTGGCAGGCAATTGAATGCATAAATGTGAGAAAAACATTATTTACCTGCTTTCTTTTTCACAATGAACCCCCTAATTCTGTATCTTACAACCCACTGAGACGTTTCATATTAAAATCCGGCTGAAATTTGTATAAAATAACTAATTTTAAAAAGGAAATTTAAACCTGGACAGCAAAACCAATGTAGATCAATATTTAGATTAAAGCTAGATTAAGATCTTGATTAAGGTTGCTGAAAGTACCACATTTCTAAATCTGATTATTTCAATCTGTGACTTTGATTACAGATGGAGGAGCTTTACAGTTTTTTTTCCCATACAGCAACTTTGCTTTAGAGACAAGAAATCATTTGCCATTGATTCTTTGTCTGTAACTTAAAAGCAGCGGATCGCATTGTCAGTTTTCTAAGACACTGAACTCATGACAAGACAGCGCTTCAAAAAGAAAAAAAAGACGGAATCCTCTGAACACGCCCTTATTCCCATAAGACGTGAACGCCGCATTAATCACCCCTCACTTGTGGGCGTGGTTTAGTCTAAAGGGGAGGGGTTGTTTGCGTGTGTGTGTGTGTGTGTGTGTGTGTGTGTGTGTGTGTGTGTGTGTGTGTGTGTGTGTCCTACCCGGCCGCATGAGATGAGCTGCCTGCAGTCTTTGCAGCCACTGTTTTCGCCTCCTCCTCCTCCTCCTCCTCCTCTTGCCTCTGTCTATCTGTCCAGTCCGGGAATGTTGACCACCGTGGCCTGATCCAGCGCTGTCGAGTGTCCCTTCATCTCAAGACTGCCACTCCGGTTTGTGTCTCTGAGGGTCGTAGCCTGCCTGAGCTGATCTGGCTGTAAAGGTGAGTGCATGCTACCGGACGAAGAAGCCGCTGTTCTCATCGTGCTCCTTGTGGGAGGAGGGATAAAAAGTCCACCGAGAGCGGTCAGTGAGTAAAAGTAAAATAAGAAATATAAATAAATATATATGTTTTTTAAATGTAATTTGAAAAATAAAACTTGAATTTGCTGTTGTGATGACACGCACTGTTTTGCGGGTCGGAACACATGTGCGCACTGCGCGTAACCGCGCCTCGCGGGACCTGAGTCCATGCCCTCCTCTCTGGCAATAAGGTAGCGGTCATTGAACTTTGAAAACAAGTTTATTTATCGGATCGGACTGTTGCACTCAGCTGTAGTGACTTTACTGTATTCACACTAGTGGAAAGCTTCCGCCGTAGACACCCCAGCCTGTTCCGGGGTTAGTACGCGTGCCGATAAGCTGCCTGGATCTCGTGCGCTTTCCTGCACCTTTCCCAACATTTACTGTGATTCGAGTCCCTCTTGGGGAACATTATTTTGACCTCAACAGCCTTCTGCCTGCCTGCCGTGTTTACAATTGCGTAACAGCAGTCTACAGTGGCTCATAGCCTACTTTCTATCCAGTAGGACTCCAGCTCCCCATGTTGCGCCCCCCCAGCAACCCCCTCCCTCCCTTAACTCAATTCTGTGAGAGTTTCACTAGGCTGGCTTTATCCTTTTGGCAGCATTTGCTTTTGGGGGTGGGTAGGGGGAGAAAGAGGCGTTTTCCCAGGGATACTCATGTAGCCTTACTGCAGTGGTTCCCAAAGTGAGCTCCTGGGACCTCCTGAGGGTCCTTGGGTGGGTTCCAGGGGTCCCTAGGAAAGTGTAGAATTGTTGAATTAATTTAGGAGGAACAACAGGTTAAAAAAGTAAAAAGAACACATTTTTTAATTCACAAGATGACATAATAGACTATAACAATTGTTATCAATTGTTAAACAGGTTGATAGAACTGTGTTTGGATCCCTGATGTGAAAATCTTGAGGAACTCTTGGCCTACTCATTCATATTCATAAAATCTTTAATACTGTAAATGCATACTGCAGTTGCAACTGGACCACTCCTTTATGGTACACTCTATACTCTATTGTATATGCCTCTTTTATTTTATTGAGATATTTGTATGGTGGAAGAAGAGAATATAATTTGTTTTAAAAGTCTGCTTCAGTGTATATTCTCAAATGATTGTGTCAGTAATACAATATTTTGCCTTTAGTATTTCACTATTGTGAGGATCTATGTTAAATGGTGACAATGCTAATAGACAGAGAGAGTCAGAGGGAGAGTCTGATCATTATCTAATCTAACTTCATGTGGAAATATCTTGACAAAGCAACTCTTCATACACAGTCTAATCTCTGCCCTGTCTTTTGGGCACTCTTCCAAATCAATTTCTTTATTGGCTGCATGTGGTCTTTGCAGAAAGTTGCATAACCACCCAAATTTATGATTCTTGGAACTATCGACGTTGACCCGTGTATTCTGAATGCAGATCAGGGCTCTCACTGGGAATGTGGAGTTAAGACTGGAAGGAGGCACTGAGGGGCTGATGCACGTTGCAAGGTTTTGTAGGCATTAATGCATCCCAAAATGGCTCTGTCAGTGCGCATTTTCAAGGGAAATACTGAGTCATAAAAGTCTCTGAAAAGTAATAAAAAATGTAGGATTCACCTGTTGCTCAATTTGGATTTTTCAGCTGGACAGGCAGAGCAATAATCTTCCATTTCTCACTGTGGTTAGGGGGACACTGGATAAAAATAAGCTTTGAGAACAAATTAGTATTGTCTTTGGTGGTTTTAGTGCATCTAGCATTCTGACTTTGTCATTCAACCCTTATTGGATTAATTATAATCTGGCCTACCACTGATATTCCACACAACCTGGCAACCTACACAGGAGCAGTAGATACTGCACACATGCATGTCCCTCTGTATGTTTACCTCTAAGCGTGGTTGAATACGAAGTATTTGATCACGTGGCATACAGTCTAAAATATGCTATAGCTGCATCTTTTCAAGCATGTGATTTTTCTGACACTCTCCCATTCATAACCAAACAGGATTTCTCTTTTCCTCGCCCCTGCCCATTATTTCCTGCTTTCTTTCATTTAATTATGTTGTGGTCACATCCCTGTGCACATGGCAACCACTCGAGCTGTGGTTTCTTTCACCCCCTCAGCACAAGTCCTGCTATTTCAAGTCCATGCTCAGTAAGCACAGGCATGACGGGGCATGAACTCTGCGAGACTACAGGCTGCCAAAAGGCTGCTGACTGCACATATTGCACATAATTATACTTATAAGCTATACTCAACTCGCTGTAGGATTCAGACTTGTGTGTTTTGTCTTTTGAGAATCCCTGAAGAATCTAAAATGCATTTTGTTCTGCTGCTCACACTCCACTGGTTTTTGATTGAAATACTTTGTTTCATTTCATGCCTCATTTTAAACATTTCTTGACGTACAGATGCATAACCGTGCGAATACTCCTCTTATCCTTGCTTGTATGCATGTAGTTTCAACTGCCACCCAAGGGAAAAAGGGGCAGAGATATACTATTAGCTGGTATTGGTGGTATAAGAGCTTGTGGTCGTGCTCTAGGCAGCATTCCATTGGGTCTTGCGTCAGCCAGCAGTCATTCAGCACTGGTTAGTCTGGGCTTATACACTGTTAATACCCCCTCCCTGATGTCATGACACCATTAACCCAAGCCTGCTGGGGGACCACAGCACAGTTCATGTCAGTCAACTGACTCTGCCTGCATCTAAAAGCAGAGCACCCTCTGTACCCAGCTGCTCAGCTGGGCTGTCAGTGGTCAAAAAAGAATCCAGTGATGTTAGAGGCTGCTGTTTGTTTTTTGAATAAAGGTTAATTTTGGACTCAGTTGCGTAATCAGGCGTCATTTCTACATTGTAACCCTTCTATCCTCTGTTCAAATACTCTACATTGGATTCAGTTTCCACAAACTAGGCCTCAAACCATGTGTGCGCAATGCTGCAAAGTTTTGGATTGTTTGGACTCACACTCAACCACAAGTTAACAGTTCTAATGTGACCACTTATTGTTGACACTACAGCCCAGTTAATGTTTTATGTACTTGGTATCTCAACTATAACCGCTGAGTAATCATGTTCTGCTTTGTGAGGAGTCATTTCTAGGAACCTAAGACCTTGCCAGAGGAAAAACATTGTGGTATTATTTTTCCTCCTCCCACTCCATACTGTAAATATGGACCTGTACAAACCCGATTCTCGACGCTTTCCACTTGTGACCTAAGGTGATGCAATGCTTGCTTGTCTAACCACCACAGTGTACAGTGGATTGAGTTTCTCACTGTCTGGTGTTGGTCCAAATGTGGCTGAAACCCAAGCCTGCATGAGAGGCAAGAATGTTGCCTTTATTCCGCAGGTAACTGAACACCTGCGGGACCACAGATTCGGGTGGGTACAGGTTCTGTGCCGTGGATGCAGACGAAATGATCTCTCTTATGCATATGTACAGTGTTTTTTTTCCCCCTTGCTCTCTTGTTCTCTTGCTTTTATCACTATATGTCTCTCGTCTCAGTTTATCTTTGTCTCTTTGTCCATCTGTCTACCCCATTGTCTGCCCCCCTCAACTGCCTCTTTCTTTAGTTCGCCTCTCATACTGTCTCCTGCCTTTATCTCTCTCCGTTGATCTGTGTCTCACCGTACCAGCTGGAATCTGCAATGCAAAATCAAAACAAACCATGGTTAGTTGACTTTCGTGGACATATCGTATGATTAAAAACAAAAAGGCCTTTTTTTTCTAGAAATATTTCCCAGTTTGAAGCCTCAGAACAATACGGGCATTTTTTCTGCTCTTGAATTATCACACTGTCGTAAACCCTATTCTGATTCGCTCCCACGCTCTGATTATGGCACTTTTGACCATGTATGCATGCATTTTGTCGTACATAATTGCATTTTCTGCCCTCTGGTTTTCTAGTATTATTCCCAGACTTAGAAGCGATTAGGGCTTAGAGTGGTGTACTTTGGTACTTAGGAATAGGACTTGCGCTAAGTCCTTGTTAATATGATTTTTTTCAGCCAACCAAGTTTGTTAGCATTCCTAAGAGTAAGTAAGTAAAATAAATCCTGTTCCTATTTCCCCTCAAGTGGTCAGATCGTACTCCAGTCTTTTTTGATACAGGTTAAATGTTTTACTTACAAGGTCAATATTATTTGGGTTTGATATTTTCCTTTGTTGTGGTTGATGATGCCATTTGCACTGATTCATTTATTGTTTTATCAGTGTTAAGTTCTTGAGTAAGAGGGCATCTAATGTGATAGTTCTGTGTATTTTATTTTTATCAGTTGAATAAGTTTTGTGCTACCAACAGGTGTAGTAAAGACAGAGTAAGGAGAAGACAAATCCATCTAATATAGCCCTCTGGGACCACCATTACACCCAACTTGTGCACAAGCACCACTGCTCCCAAGCCCAGTCCATTCATCTTGCCCATTGCATAAGACCAGCTCTCTCAAGCAGCCCTGAAATCCTCATCCAATTAGGCACTGTCCATGTTTCCAAAAGGCCTTTCTCTCATAGACTGGTGCTATTCAGCCTCCCCCGGCATGACATCAGGCCCTCTCTTATAGCCCCACTTTACGCTGCTGCTCCCAAATAATGAAAGCTGCCAATTAATGACTAATCAACATGTGCAACAAGCACATCCAGTGAGGAGTGACTACCATCTAATCTGCTGATTAAAACAGAGGACAGAGATGCTCTGTTCAACTTTCTCTCCCCATCTTTCAGTGTTGCATTGCTGCAGAAACAACGGCCAACCTACACACACAACCACACAAACACACCGACTCTGACAGCCTCATTTGAGAAGCCTGAAAGTTGATAATTGGAATGATTTGCATGTTTCATTTTAGAGTTACTTGGAAAGTAGTTTTGATCAGTAATAATACCAGTTTTTTGATTGTTACAGCTGGGTAGGAGGTAGCTGGTGCGTTACAGTTCTGCATGGGTTAACAGTGGGAATCGGAGGGAATCAGATTGGTGGGAAGGCTTGGGTGAGTTTGGCAGGTGTGTTGTTGGAAAGGGGTGTGATAAGTGTCTGATATCTGCAGATTTAAAGAGGTGGATCTCAATGACATGTAACACTGTTTGTCCCACCAATTTTCATGCATAAATCTTGGTTTAGTAGGATGTATTATGTGTCAATAATTTAGACATACAATAAGACACCAAGACAGTCCAGTCAAATCTGCTCTTTGAGTCCAGTGTGGTCCATGGGCGATGGCACAAGTTTGCAGATCTGCGAGAGAGGTGGGTCAGGGGTGAAGAGTAGAAAGGTAACCCTTAAAAACAATGTATTTATGGATGGTTTGGTTTTAAGACTCTTAAGATTCTTCATATTTATATGCAATCAAAAATCAGGGTTACTATTTCCAAAGCTGGTGAAGAGCAGCAGTTATGGAGCAACATTAGCATTCATTTGAGTGGCGTCTCTGGCCATCTGGGGAATGTAAGTCCAATACTCAGTCTCCTTTTAGCTCCTGATGGAAATGTCTGGCTGCTTATTGCTCCATGATGTTCAGGAGGTAGTTACAAACTTTGTCAGTCTGCTGTTTTGTGCTGGCCTGGTAGCATACAATAGTTTTATTAGAATTTTTTTTTTCCTGAAAAGAGCTGATGAGAGCGGTGAGAGTGAACCAAAACAATGAAGTTGCAGGTCATAAAAACAAAACAATTAGTTGAAAGATGCTAAAAGGCACCATAGAGCTGAGGGGAACTGCTGCATGAAGTGATAGTTCTCTGCAGGTTTGTAACTACAGGTGGCTTCTCTCACATTACACATGTCATTTGATCCATTGTTAGCATAGAAAAATTGAATAGTCTTGTACAGTCACCCCAGGTATCCTGTATCATCTTTCGCAATCCTTTCACCTGATATTGGGCTGTTGAAATGACAGGACAGGCTGTTCTCTACTGGCTATGGGTGTGTGACCAAACTTTATCTAATTTGTGACTAGAGTTGCAGAGGGTCCCTTAAGCACCACCTGTCAACTGAAAAGCCATCTGCTTAATTGAGATACATTTAGCTCAACCCCTTTTTAATCAACATAACTTTATCTGTTTCAAGTAGTGCTACTCTTATGTTACGGTTTGAATGCAGCAGTGGGTATTAGATAGATAGACACATGTATGTTTATTTTCAATCAATTTTAGTAACTGGTAGAACTGTCAACAGAAAAATTATTCTTACTGCTGCAAACATTCTTTAACTGAGTACTTTGGTTATCTATGTGGCTACTTTGGGAACTGGACTTTAAGACACTCGCCAGTAGAAGTAGCAACCATGGGCTAACTCTGGTTGTAGAAGTCAACTTTTGTCTTGTCGCTGTTCAGAGAAATATTACAAACCCAGAGGGTGAGTTTAGACAGAGTGTAAATCATGCTTGAAGACATGCATACACACACTTGTGCACACATACTGTGGAACAACCTCTCACATGCACACTCTGCTCCCCCATGTCTCTCTCTCTGTTTCACTCGAGGCCTTTGACACTTCCATTTGATAATGAGTTTTGATTTAAGCTTGTTCTAGCTTTAGTGTTTGTCTCCGCAACACAAATGCTGCGTGTGTGTTTATTCTCGTGTAGTCAGCATCATTATCACGGGATGAAATTTCACACATGAAAATATGAGAGGCTGTTTATTGTTGGGCTCTACCTTGCATGGCGAATGCAGTGTCTCCCAGTAAACCTTATGCAACCTTCCAGAAAAAACCTATGTATCAAATACAGTAATACATTAAATAAAGTCAAGTGACATGAATTTTGTTTAAACGTTAGTAGCATTAGAAGCTGACATTGATAATCTAAACAACACACTGCTGCTATTTTCTAGCTTTTAGTTTGTATTTGTCTCGATGGGAAATTACTTGAACTATCATAGAAACGGGACATGATCCATAATGTTTTATCCCCTTTTACCCCTCCATTTGAGCATCTTGAGCATCTGTATTAACATTTCTTAAGATTAAAAAATCCATGAGGGCTACATGTATTTTTCCTTGTTGGATGGAGCAGACAGATACTTGATAAAACAAATATAAGTTTGTTTAGAGGGTGATCAGGGAGTGATCAGAATCCCCACAGGAGCTGATGGGACGGTGTATCCACAGGAGCAGGCGCTAGTGTTCGGATGTGCGATAGAAAAAACAGTCTTGCTGACCTCTACCCTAGGGCACTGCAGATAAAACACTATATTCCTTGACACTGTTTGACCCCTGGAGGCATAAAAAAGTCACCTTTTGACCTTATGATACCTGAGTAGGAAGCTTACAATCGTTGTGGACTCACATATTCTACCATATGTTCTCCACTTTCACCCATCACCATCCACCCTATCCCTGGCTGGCCCACAAATCAGTGCTTGTCAGTTCATGAGGTTGGGGTTTGCCATGTTGCATGTGTTTTTTTTCACCCAGTACCCTATATGGAAAGAATGTGCTCTCTGCATTCCAAAGATGACTGAGCAGAGCTGAACAGCCCAGTGTTAAGCTGTGTCCAGTCCAATCAGCTGAAGTCAAGTTGACTGAGATGAACACATTTTACAATTATATACACAAAGAGAGTAGTTGACACAGCTGCACAGCTGAGCTGTAGTTGTACAGTTGCTGCTATTGAGCACTGAGGCATTTCAGTTTTGCTTATTGAACCAGCAGTGTTTCATGTGTGAAAGGGGTTCAATTAATTGTAAAGTACCCAGAAAGGTTATTTGCATGGTTAATCTGTTATAAATCTGACATCTTTGGATGTGAAATGATTCAATACTGTAAAAAAATGCTCTCAATTGTCTGCTTTGACTTCTCTGACTTCTCTGGCCCAGACTGGAGACACCTGATTCCAGTATCCATTTCAGTTACTCCAGCTAAAATCATGTTCATAGTGGGTTTACATTTCCCTACATGTATAGGCGCAGTATCATAGCATGCCCTGTTTGTTTTTTTCATACTTTTGTTCTAACAAGTTATACAATGTAAACACTTTAATCCAGCTTTTCTTTTCATTTTTTTTAAAGAAACGTTTTGGCTGGTTTAGTAATGGCTTTGGAAACAGTAGAATGACTATAATAAACTTCAAAATAATCCTTTGTAACCTAAGCCAAATACCAAGTATCTGATTTCATTCAGAAACACTGAATGTTGGATGAGATTTTAGAATCAAATAACTTCTTTTCTACCATTGAAATAAATGTGCATTTGTGAACTGTGCTGTACAGAGCTCTTCCAACATCTGACTTAGAAGTCAACTGACTTCCATGAATCTATGCTACAGTATGTTTATGGACGCCCCACTATAAATAACGCCCACTATTTAGAATGTTTTCCCAATTAGGAAAAGACAGGAATAACGCAGCACAGAAATGTACAAATTACAGGCAAGTAGGGACCAAGACTAGACACATAGATACACAGACAGGAAAACATGTAGACACACAGGTAGAGAGACTTATACACAGATTGACAAAAAGCCAAGAAGGAAGAGAGAAATATACACCGAACTGATTGATTGTTGACAGTTAAGACAGACAAACCAGACCAACATGTAGACAGACAGGTTTAAACAAAAAAAAATCAAACCAACTTCTTAGTTTACAAGACATGTTTGGCAGTGTAGCTCACAAGACAGTCATTTGTTTCAGGTTTGGCCTGCATACAGTATGTGAGGTCAAAAGTTTAATATTTCCATTTCCCACTGTAGGTATTTTTATTGGACTCTTTGGAAAGGCTTAAGGAAGGGAAAAAGTTAATAACCTGTTATTCAATATGGGAGGAAGTTGTGGCTTAAATAAGTAATGACAGCATTAAAAACTATAATGAGAGTTAATATACAAGATTATAGATGTATATTTATCATCTATAATCAAACCTCCTTGTCCAAAACTTTTACTTTGCAATCCCTCATTTCTTTTTGGAACAGTACATTTGCATTGCATGCTGTATTTACATTCATGGCATTGGTTGCAAACAAAGTCCCGCGGCCTCCAAAGTCTTCTTAACATCCATCTTTGGTCTGGCTAGCTGGTCAGCTCCAGCCACTGATCCACCACCATGCAAAAGAGGAGCTCTGTTCAAGGAAATGTTTCTACTGTTTCAATTAGGCTTTACTTTAAATAGCCCTGGTTTCTGGTGATCCCAGACCTCGCCTTTGGCTTTTCTGCAGGGCTTATCACCCTGGGATGTTAAAGCTGGACCCCTGAGATGTAAGCACATATCAGCACATTAACCCCCAGACTGACTAAGCATGTAGGCCACCAGGACGTGTTCATCTGCGGCTTCAGTTTACAACTGTGATTTGTTTATTAAGAGTCCAGGAGAAACACAGAGACTGATTACTCATCATTTATATGTTGTAACATCCAGTACTGTATGTAACAGCGAGAGGCCAAAGTGTGTCATTTTCACAACAACAGTAGCAAAGGTTTACCACAATGGTGACTTAGTGAATTTACTCATTTTCTATAAAGGAAAACCCTAACTGACTAATTATCTTATTGGCTCAAGTGCAGTGTCTTATAACATAGTATGCTCTTGCTAATTTTTTTTTCTTCAAGTTCTTCCTATATTTGTGTGGAAAGGAGACATTTGAACAATGTATCATACCTGTATCGACACTAAATATTTTGGAGAATATCAGATGGATGCTGGTGAAAACTCCAAGCAGAGCACCCTCAGTAGACTCCTTAGTATTTGCTGTCAAGTCTCAACCACGACAGTGCTGGTGCTGGTGAGGATTTATGATTCACGATAGGCATTGTTAAGACCCCTGCGTTTGAAGTCCACCAGCTAACATTCTCCCTCATGCAAGTTTGAGCAAAAATCACATTAATGAATCCAGATGCAGTCACCTCACCGTTGGGTACAGCCGCAGCACCCCAATGTCCGCCCTTTCTAGTGCAGAGACGACATCCGGATAATTGCACTGTCAAGGTCAAAGATGGTTAGGTTTCAGTATGCTGTTCAAGTGGAAGGAATCAAATCAAAGGGTCCTGAGTGGGTCTAATCCCTGCACTGGAATGGCTTTGATTGGGTCAGGGAGCAATTAAGCATAGGTGCGTGTGTGTTTGGTCAATATATCAGTCACTGAAAGTCACTGTGGCACATATAAGCACTTTGAAACTTGGGCTACAAGGTATTTTAATGCTACACGGAACGCCTGAGCTTTTTTCCCATATTTTATCACGCACAGTTGAAGCAGAATTCACAATTTACACTCGTGATGTTAAAACTCTATATTTAATTCAGTGGTATTTAATGTATGATAACTAATCCTCATAAAATGAAAGTAGCAGTTTTGATAAGGACTTAAGCTTCAGTTTAGTGTCTAATGTAGTTAATTGAAGCCTACTTTTATCCGTCCTGCACAACCTCCAGACTCCTGAAAAATAATAAATATACAATTCAGCCACAGCTAGTCAGCAAGTCTGTGGCGCCTAATGAGGGGCTGCTCGGAGAGTTTAGGCTGATGTTAATTTGTTTTGTTTTTGTTGTAAACTGTGTGTCTGTAAATAATGTGTAAATGACGAGCTGTCCTTGCATGCCAGCCGGCCAGGCCACACACATGGATTGACACAGTAACACACACACACACACACAAACTGACACACACTCATTAAGAGCAAGCCCTTTAGCGGTCCGAGTGATCGTGGTGCCAAGGTCTTTGTTTAGAATGCATTCATGGTTTGGTCATTATTTGCAAGCAATTTTGGAGGTATTAAAAAAAAAACTCTTCACTTTTAGTTCTCAAATATTTGGAAGGGAAAAGTGCTGAGTGACAGGTTTATTATATCTGGTCAGCTGACACAATACTGAGGATAACCCACATCTTGTAAAAGAGGAAAAACTGTAGAATTTAATTTAATTAGCCTTTGTTAAAGGGGACATATGCTTTTTGTTATGATGTTGGATGTCTATGTTAAACATGGTCAAATGTCCAAAACCTGAGGTGAACTTATGTAAGTCAAAAACCCAAGCCTTAGTCTGCTCTGAATGTTTCGTTTGCAGTGTTATCTCTACTTCCTCCTCGTGATGACATCAAATTGCTGGTGCATGACCATAAACGGCCGTCTGTTCCATAGCCTTTGTCGCTAAGGTTGTTAAATGGGTTGTTTGTGTTGTCCACTCACATATTTTGGATTGGAATAGGGCTCGAACATGTATGGATGTATTTGAGAAGTTTCCGTAAAGTAAAGAATGAGAAAAAGAAGTGAGATCCTACTGCTACTGTTTGTTTACTGCCTCTGGGAGCTAACCAATCAGAACAGAGCGGGCTCATCAGGAGGGGGGCTTAAGGAGACAGGAGCTAAAATGGCCTGTTTCAGACAGAGGCTGAACTGAAGGGCTGAATAAAGGGCCAGTATAAGATCAATAGGAAGTTTTTTGAATTTTAAATCATGCAAAGATATACTAGTAGAATAAAAAATAAAAATATAGACCTAAAAATGTGCATGATGCATCCCCTTTAAGTTCATTTTTGACTGTCACAATGGACATTATGATCATAAGAAAATGTAGTTATTATATGTACCTTGTTGTGTTTCTGACCTCTAGTTGCACTATGGAGCAGTTTTTTTATGAGTTCTCATTTTGTTCATGCGCACAAGGCACACATGCATGCACATGTGCAATATGTGTCACAATACATAGTTCAGCCAATGGCTTCACACTATGCCAATGATCTACAGGTGGCTATAATATG
Source organism: Thunnus thynnus (assembly GCF_963924715.1). Lineage (NCBI taxonomy): Eukaryota > Metazoa > Chordata > Actinopteri > Scombriformes > Scombridae > Thunnus > Thunnus thynnus. The sequence continues at coordinate 23,225,139 of NC_089526.1, forward strand.
CTAAGTAGCGCAGCAATGCGCCAGCAAAAGCAAGGAAAAAGAAGGCTGCAAGCTAGTAAACATGAATGTAAATGATAAAAAATTGGCTTTTCAAATGTTTTAAGTGGAAGGAAATGGATTCAACACTTTTGTAAGACCTCAAGGATACACACAATACATTTTGGTGAGTAACACTCAATGTAAACATGACTTTTGCTTGTATACCAGAAAACTCCACATAGTCCTTTAATGCTCAGATGTTTATATTTATATCTGCTCTTAATTTCTATCTTCCAGTCTATGCATTGGACATTTTTAAGATGTTAATTAACACACAGACAATGCTGTCATGTTAGTTTGCTTAAAAAACTCATTGTCATTGTCATTTTGCTTGCATCAGTTTTGTCAGAGAAGTTGACCATATGATTTGATTTATTTATTTATTGAATGGGACAGTGTGCAGTTTGAAACATTAAAGATGCACTGCACCAGAGTTAGCTTGATGCTAATTTGCATCCGATTGTACATTGACTAGTCAGTCAGACACAGTAAGATACACAACTCTACAAACATGTAGAGCTTCTCAAAGACCCTTAAAAACTCTTAAAAATAGGGCCTTTACACACCTGCACACAGCCACACATGCACAGCATATGTAAACATCCACATACACACACATATGTACACATACAGTACATGCACACATGCAAAGCCTCATGTACAGGCAGAAATGGACACACATACACACACCCAACTGCCGCAAGGGCAGCCTGCTCACAACCGCTAATGCAAACATGAGATAATATTAGCTTTCTATAAAATGGCAGGTCATATTTTTGAAATACCAACAGGGGGTCATGAACTGCTGCATAAAAGACCGTCATAGTTGTGAGCTCGAGCTGCTTGGCTCAAAATATACCCAGGGGTCTAACTTAAGACCTGGACTGGTGCCTGCCGTGTATTTTTGGGTCAGTGTTTACAGGTGTTTGTTCAGTGGCGGCAGTGCCAAGAGGTTAATAGGATACCCACTTTAAGAAGTTCAAATAGACTAAAGTCCATGTTGTTGAATTTGTGGGTTTTTTTGACCCCAGGAGGGAGGCTTCATAGAGTAGAAGAACACCTTTAAAGTCCGCTGTGGAGCAACTTCTATTACAGTTATGTTAGCTTACAAAGACCACGCCTCAGCAGATTGTTCAGTAAGTTGGAGTATAGCAGGATTGTCAATTGGGTAGCAGTCAGCACGGTATATGTATCAGGAAACCCAAGATGACAAGGCTCATGGTGAGGGAAGCCTCTCATCTTTTAGGCTCTTAGGTTTCCTTAATAGAGATATATTTTGCTGCAATGAAGTGCCAAGCCATATTAGCTCTTTTATCACCCAAATAATGGATATAAAGGCTCCAGCGCATGCATCGACCCTCAATAAAGAGCATAAATCACTGTAGAACACTGCTCAAATTTGTGATGTCGTTCACAGAATTAGTCCTCAAGTTATCTGTCTTTACCTGATGAATGATTTCAGTTAAGTGAACCATCTTCACCACATTGAAAAGCTGGACATGTCTGGTACAAATCTAGTGACCAAGAAGTGTAATTCTTTGCCCGTTTTACAAAATATTTGTTCATATTACAAAGCATCTTTTTTCATATTTGGAGTTAGTAACAAACTAAAATTGTGGGACAAAGGGAGGTACATCAGTATTTCTGTAGATTTGAATAAGACTCAGTTTTTCTGCTCACACTTTTCATTTGTAACCGACCAGTGTTCCTCCCTTGTTGCTTGTTGATGTTGTTTACTGTGGGTCTATGTGGGTTAAGATGTGCTCTGTGCTATATCTGTCTTCTCAGAACCTAGATTTCATCTTCCTTCTGTCATCCTCCTCTCCTTCCCTCATCCTTCCTCTCTTGGACCTTCTCACCCCACCCCCCTCCCCTTCTTCCCTTGGAGTTTTCCACTAACCTCCATTTGTCTGCTCTTCTTCCTCTGCAGGTAGTTTGCTCTGCCCATCTTCTGTCACAACTGATCCAACCGAGCAAATTGTACAAAGGAACTGAGAAACACAAAGCATGGCTGTGGCCGGATGTCCGGATTATTTCCTGCATCATCCAAATTATCAGGTAAATGGCAATTTCCTGTGTTGGCTTTTCATCTGTTCTCTTGACTACTTTTCAAGTTGAAATAAAACATAAAGACTAGACTAGAAATGAAACAGCCAAGAGTAAACTGTGAGAAGCCAGACTGTGATGTCAGTATGAGACATTCTCCAAAGCTAGACTCACAGGATGTCTGTTTAAGCTTTTAAACTGAAATGAACTTTATTTAATAGAAATGCTGACATTTCTAAACTAGAAATGTGCCCGTGTTCCCATGAAACTACTTTGGATTCTGTTGCAGTGTCCAAAGTTGGACTATCCACAGGGCATGGCTAACATGCACATAATTCATAAATGAAACTTCTGAGAATTTGTTAGAAGGATGAGGTTGTGAATTTTGAACTCTCTACTTGTACAAACCCTTCTTATTATTCATGTATTTAATACGGAACGAACGAATAATAAACCATCGGAGAAGTACGCAAAGTACTGATTTGCGTCCAAGAATTCTAAGAAATGGTCAGGGCGTGGGTTCAGATTACTACGGTCTTTGCTAATGCTGCTGTTAACAATATATGTAGTTTCTTAGTTATTATACACTGTAGAGGGCAATGAAAGAATGGTCTGTGGTTATAGTTTGTCCTGTCTAGTCTCACCCTGGCAACAGACAGAGTATATGAGTGAATGGACGTGGCACAGACACAACATTCCATGACTGTGAACACGTAGAATTCTTAAAGAGTCACAGAGGGACAGACTATTAAAGAGTGTTGCTCCAACAGAGTCACAAAAGCATCTTCTCTTTGGCTGACCCCCCTCCCAGGTAACGCCTGCTCTCTTCATCATTCTGATTCAATGGTCGGTGCATTCACTCACATACGTACACACACACACACACAAACACATAGGCTAGGAAGGCTTTGTATTCAGTAGTGTGTAGTAGTGTAATGTGTTTCCATGTGTATCTCATGTTCCAGGTATGAAGCCAAATCATCAGCAGCTAGCTTATTGAGTCTGAGTGAAATGAAGAAAATAAATTACAAGAGTCATGGATTTTGGCTAATTTCCCTTTAAATCGATTCTCAGTTTGTTGGGACAAATTTTCACTGACAATTTCAGTGTATAATCCAGATGCGCCACTGTTTTCATGTTTTGTGTTTACGCCAGAGAGCACTTATTTGGAAAGTATGCATTATTAAAGTAGAATATAGCCTGGATGAGCACAACTTTCCTCCAGTTAAACAGCAGCACAACTGAAGCTCTCCTTACTGGCACTCCACTCCAGATTCAGTCATCCCCCATCGCTCATCTCTCCTTTGACGGCCAGGTTATCCCCCTTTCCTCCTCAGTCACTAATCTGGGTGTTAGGTTTGACCCTCAGCTTACTTGAGACCATAAACAAAAACATCTCTAAGCTCCACCCCTCTCTAACCCTGTCAGATGCAGAGAAACTTGTGCATGCCTTTATCTCCTCAAGACTGGACTATTGCAATACGCTCTTCACAGGGATTCCTGGCAGGAGCATCCAGAAGCTCCAATACATTCAGAACAATGCTGCCAGGATCCTGATGAGAGTGTGAAAACATGAACATATAAAACCAATTCTGTTTTCATTGCACTGGCTCCCTGTCTCCTTTAGGATTGACCACAAAGTCCTACTACTCACATACAAATCCATCAACAGACATGCACCTCCCTACCTACAGGAACTGATCATACCACAAACCTCTGCCAGCACCCTCAGACCTGCCAGCAGCTTGCTCCTCTGGGCCCCCAGTACTAAACTCTGCACCACTGGGAATCAAGCCTTCTGCTCTGCTGCACCACACTTGTGGACCAACCTTCCTAACCATCTGAGGGCAGCAAAGACCCTAGACTCTTTTAAAAAAAGGCCCAAAAACCCTTCATTTAGGAAGGCTTTTTCATCTTAACTCTTATTACTATTTTATTTATGTTGTGTGTTCTATGTTATTAATACTGTAGCACTTTGAGTTTCACTATGACAAACTTGATGTCTTATGTTGACCCTTGAGCACGAAGGAAGGCCTGTAAATATCAGCTTGTTTCTTGATGTGCTGATTTGTTATTGATTGAGTGAGGGCAGAGCAGTTCTCCTGATCAATAGTGGAGCAAAAGACTAACCAACTCACGCTCCTGCTCATGAGCTCAACAAGGATTTTATCTTTTGACACTTTTTTCCTGCATATTTACTTGACCTCTGGAACTGTCGTCTTGACTTCTGGAAATCAGGTTTCAGCTTTAGTTGATTTGTTCATGCCCTTTGCCCCGAGCAAAGGGCTTGCAAACATTTGTATTAGGGCAGTAGCACTATTAGCCTGATCAGAAGCTAGTCTGTTGTCTGCTTGTCATCTGGGTCATGGCTTTATCTATGAACTTTGACCTCGGAGCTAGAGGACAGAGAGTTCACCCTGCTAGAGTCTCCCAGATCTGCACAGCTTAGGGAGACACAAACGAAAGATCCGCATAAGGCACTGTGTGTGTGTGTGTGTGTGTGTGTGTGTGTGAGTGTGTGTGTGTGTGTGTGTGTGTGTGTTTGTGTGTGTGCTTGCACGCTTGTGGCAAAGTGAAGCCAGGGATGCTGGTTTGTATATTGTTTCTGTGTTTCCGCCTTATTGCTTCAGCTGCAAAGATTAATCCACACTAGTTGTAAAAATAGCACAGTTTTTAATGAGGCATACACTGTGTAACAGCACAGTTTAAGGAACTAACCCAACAAAAATAAAACGAGAGGGAATAGGCATTGAGTTGAGTCTAAGGTAACATCCCCTGTGTGAATAATCACATGTGGTGTCCAAAAATAGAGCAATGTACATATGTGTAGGCTAATCCTCTCTCTGCTTCTCTTCAGCATTCTTTTCAAGCTCATATAGAGCGTAACGTTTTGTCCTGCCATTTAGGTTATTTTAAAGAAAATGGACATCTTTGCCAGCGGTTTGAATGGGTGCTGGAGCTACAGTATATAGACCTCAATGTTCCCACACAAGTGTACCCACACACGCAGCAGTACACGTGCACAGATGCGCACTCACTGTTTGCAAAGCGTTCAAGTATAACAGATGCACCTTGACTTGTTGAATGAGAAAACCCATTCACTGTGAAATTCCAGGGTTATGGAAGATTTGCCCTGATAAAACTACAGCAGCAATTCAAAACAGATTCAAGATAACATTCATACTAAACTCAAGGGATTATATCACCACTTTAATCTTGTTTCTGTTGTATGGTCGTGACTGGTGAATAAATGATGGCATGTGCAAAGCAAGGAAAACCTTGATGAGGTAAAAAAAAAAAAAAAAAAAGGATTGATGATAGCTGATTAAACCAGCCATAAATCCAGAAACTGCAGGACCTTCAATATAATCTGTAAGGTTATGTGAATGTAAACTAACCTGGGCCCTCATGTAGTAAAACTTGAGTAGATTACACTCTAAAATGATGTGTAAGCAGAAATCAGGGAACCGCTGTATGCCAAAACATAATATTGTTATGTATAAACGTTCTGTACACCCTCCACTGTGTTAAGCTTTCACAAATCTGTCAGATCACTGGATAAACAAGCAGAGTCCAGCACTTGAGCATAATTTTTACTGTGAGAGAGCCTGAGATAGCAGGATTGTTTTAGCTGGGGCTAAACATTAACAAGATTGTGTGGTGTTTCCCATAACCAACCAGAAATCCTAGATATCAAAAGATTGCATTTGTTTTACTTGAGCTTTTGCAATGTGAATGTTTTCTTGCATTCATAGGAAGAACATTTCACAAAAATCACAGGTCAGTGTGGACATGAGTTATGGGGCTACAGTGACAAAGTTTAACTGTCAACTTTGACTCAGTCTGTCATCACTTTCAGCGCATTGGAGTTGAATCAAATGTACAACATCAAAGTGTTGCTTCATATGCAATATCCAGTTTTTCCAGTTCGGGGTCACGGAGTAGCTGGAGGCTATCCCAGCATGCATTATGAACATACCCCTGCATTTATGGGCAGAAATATATGTCTGAATTTTCTTGCTGCAGGGTAAACAGGCTAGGAATTATATTCCAGAAGTAATGTCCTAATCCTGACTGGGACATCCTCAGATATTTTATTTTCATTTCTAACATTTTTTTCATAACATGATCCTCGAGTTTATGATGAAAAACAGTAACTGAACCTTTGCTCTCAACTTGCTCAAATTAGCACTTTATTAGCACTGGAAAGTGACCCGTGACATAAATTAACAAGCACAAACAGTGATTTCTGTTCAGCCATTTGTATTTTACCCTGCGAGGCAGCTGGATTCTTGAGATCATGCGTGAATCCATCTTCTTATGTGCTTGTGGCCGAACCAACAGTGGTTCGGACCAATCAGCGTCTTATGAGGTACTACTGGCAACTATGGTCGTGGTTTAGGTGTGATGACAGCGAAAAGTTTGCTCTGTGTAACAAACCATCTGGTGCGTCAGGTGAATTTGTACCGACAATGAGCACAAAGCATCAATACTCCACAAAGTATTTTTTGCCTCAAATAAACAGCACATTTTCACAAATATAGCTATTTTCATGTTTTCTTTCACATGTTTTTGTTTTTTAGGATTTTAAATTATATTTGCTTGATGTGTTTACAATAAGATTACTTTATGTAATATATTTACAATATATTTACAATATATTTTACAATAAGTTCACTGGGGCTCTCTCATTGACATGGGTTAGACCACCGACTCATATTACAGTATGTAACAGTTGTTCTGTAGCAGGACTGTTGGTGCCCAGTCATGATCACAGTAAGTAGAACTATTTATATTGCAGAAGCATTTTCTATTCAGAAGGTGAAAACTTACTTAATGCTAGTAGCTGTTGGACATTTCCAATAATCAGTTACTACTATAACATAACAATGAGGTCTTGACAAAGAATTTATTTGTATTATAACTACCCAGACCAAAAAGAAAAATGAAAAAAATCTAAATCATCTAATGTTATGTAATTGCAGGCTACCCTGGCTTGTCCGTGGCTCAGCTGTGCTGTGACAACAACCTCAGCTACAGCTCAGTTTCTACGCTATAAACAAACAGATAAATGTAGCACTAATGCAGACATTAGTGTGACCTCATGATCTCATTCTAGTTAATTATGTAAGAAAGGATTTCCACTCCTGCTCTTGCTGTCTAGTGTTCTTGTATGTTGTAACAAGACTATCCCAGTTAGCGCTATTGCTCTCATCAAGAATGCTCTTCCAGAAGCAAGTCTTGGACACACCAGTAAGATTTCCACATCTCTAAAGCTTTCTCAGAATATTCAGTTCTTGGTAAATTTAATCTTAATGGAAACTGCGATATTGACTTATTCTCATGGACCCAGTCCATTCTGAGCTGTTCCTTCTTAGCCAGCAGTCATTCCATAAGTATTGATTCATATTCAATCCCCAGTCATAACATTTAACCTCAGTCTGACCTCTTCTAAAGGCATAGCTTTGACATGCGTCTCAGTCTTTTCCTTCTTGTTTGAGGCCCAACCTCCAAACTTTTGTGTTGTCTGCTTTCAGTGCTTTAACCTTGTCTCTGGCCTGCCACTGACCCCTTTTAAAGAGCTGAACCCTCAACCCCTTGACTCTTATTTGGAGTTCCTTTCAACTTCATCAATATGAAAGGGTGCTTATATGCTCCTTGTCAAAACTTGGCCTACCCTTAGTCCTGTTTTGACCCCTCTTTAAGAACTTAAGCAACACGTGTGTGTGTGTGTGTGTGTGTGTGTGTGTGTGTGTGAGGTGTCTGTGTGTCTGTGTGTCTGTGCTTTTGTTACTGTGTGTACAAGAGTGTGAGGGAGAAGCAACTTGAGAAAATACAAGAACACGGATCAAAGAAAGAACATCTGTGAATTTTTTCTTCAGGAGAAAAAAAAAGTCAGCTTTTATGTGTTATCTCATTTTGTCTCTCCTCTGTGGAGCCTCAACCTTATAGGCTTTACTAACTACGTAAACAAATGCAGAGTTAGGCAATAGCATGGCTGAGAATTATGCTAAATGGCTAGCATCTGTAAGATTAAATCCCTACATTAACATTCTGTCAATTGTCTATAGGAGCGTCAAAGGCTGTCTGGGTTTTGGGTTTTTGTTGGTAAGATCCACAAAAGATCAAGGTGTGCTTTAAAAGTCCTTTAGTTCTTTGGTGTGTGTGTGTGTTAACTCATTTACTCCCAGACAACCATGCAAGGCAGCATTCAAGACCAGTATATGGTGTGAAAGAGTCCCTACGTTTTTGCTCAGTGGAGCTGAACCATGACCATCTTGTCCTGAATACACACACACACATGCTAACTTTGCGCTGTACCATCCCACCAACCAAACAGTGTCCCAGTGCTGTTTGGGTGACTGGGTAGGGATCAGTCACAGTCTGGTAGCTGGACCCCCAGACAGTGCGCATTGATGACTGGGTTTGCTATGTCAAGGGAACAAATGGGGTGATGTGGTGGTTGTTTTATTATTTTTTTGAAATTTCTAAAGCAAGTTAGTCTCATTAAGATCCCAAATCTCTAATTCGATCGGTCCAAGACGGCAGGAACTCAAGACAATACGAAAACGGAACAATGCAGTGTAATGATTGGATGCGGTTGGGTTGATGGGTATAGAAGAGAGGTTGGGGGGCGGCGGTGAACAGAACCATATACTGACGTTCTACATCCAGTTATATCCAGTTCAGTCTGAACACAGGTGCCAGCAGAGACACCGCAGAGGAACTTTCTGCTGATATTTCAAATCGTAATGACTAGAAAAGCTAGAAATGCTGCAGGTAAATCGTGGAGCATAATTATTCAGCCGAGCCCTTATTTGGAAGAATGGAGACATCAGAGTGGAATTCTGCTTCAAACTTTATTTTCACAGTGAGTCGACTCTCTTTGAACCACTCATTAAGTCTTGTTAGCAAATGTCAAAGGAGCAGTAGGATTTTGAAAAGTCTGTTATAAACTTGGCTTTAAAAATTAACATTACAGAAAAGAGAAATTTGAACTTTGCATTGAAAATGGCAGACAGTATGTCTTTCTCCTGCTTATTAAGGAAATTCTTTGAAGAGTCCGCTGTAGGGGGGTTGCAAATTGAATATAACATTTTTCCAAAAGCTTTCAGATTTAATGGGAAAGCAGCTGCTAATAACAATACTTTTGGTTGTGTTGTATTACTTAAGAATTGTTGTTAAAATGTAGGCTTCAACACAGTAGATATTGGCGTTAATTATCACTGGGACAAAAGAAAGAATTAAGGAGACTAGTTGTTTAAATGGTGATATGTTTTGTACTTGGGCTATAGTGGCATCTTAGAGGAGGAACATCACCCAATGTAAGAATGTAGAAATACTATTATATTGCATTGTAGTGACATTTATTGGTGAAAATGACATCCTGAAGCACAGCCTGGACCTGCTTCATTAAATGAGACACTGAGCAGAATATATAACTGACTGTGGGTCTTAAGACTTACATGATGGGTACCCTGACCATCATCCTGTAATCACTGTAACTTCATTGTCTCCAGAGGCAACAATGATAACTCCAACTGATGTAAGGAAAACACATCTATCATAGAAAATTAGGCAGGATAACATCAATCGTAGAAGAACTTCTGTAAAAGAATCCGGCTCCGCCTGCATTGTCTGTCACTACCGTAAATGAGGCAGAACAAGCAACTGCAACCGCTTTTATTGCTGCATCCGAGGAGGTCTGCTGTGTAAGAGAGACAGAGAGTCAGTAGCGATGTTTTTCTGAACACAGTAGCTCGTCCCAGTACATTCTGTTCCCACTCCTGCTGTTAGGCCCTGCACGGGACGCCAGTCTGCTCTCACACACACGCACACACACGCATATACGCACACACACAATGGATAACCCACAGTTGTACTTTAGTAGTTGTAAGTGCTAGAAACAAATCAAAATCAAATATGTTTATAAATGTACTTGTACATTCCTTGTTTTGTGGGGATTTTGCCTCATCACACAGTGTATCAGTGACTGGAAATATGGTGAGAAAGACAGAGGAAGGATCTGCAGGTCAAACCAGGACATTGTGCTTTAGTGCTATCTTAGACCTTATGTGCTCTGATAGACACCTGGCCATGTTCACGTACCGGCACAAGTGGTGAAAAGGGGAGATGTTTTGATATTATTTGTTATGCTTTATGTTCTATTTAAGGATTTTTTTGTAGTTTCATGAGCTACTCACCATTTCGCCATTTTTGCATTTGTCTTCCGCTGATCTGTTTTTATTTTATGTAACCCTTTTCAGCGATCTTTTCTCATAATTATGAGATAGTAAGTCATAATTATGAAATAGTTTTCTCATAATTATGAGATCCAGATTTTGTTATTGTGAGAAAAGTTTAAGTGGTTATCAATCATCATTTAGGAAGACAGAGACATGATGACGCTTCCTGATTTAATTAGCTTTTATTTCCTTCTTGATTTGAGACCCTGGGAGATATTAATGTCATAGGATAATGTGGATGGTATTATATTGTGGATGTTATTATTATTAGTTTACTCAGGTTGATATGTTGCCGGATGTGAAATACAGCAGTAGTAGGAGCAGGAAAGAGCAATTCACTATGAGCAGAATCGGACATAGTAATCTCAACAGCACTTTGTATTATAGAAAAACATCCCGCAGGCCATTGTGAGCAATGTCAGGAAGCAGAGACTGTATGACATGTTATCATATCATGCAGGAAATAGACAGAGTGGAGACTAGAAATGGTTACACAATTACAGTCATTAGGATTATCAGAAATCGGTATTTTAAAAAAAAGTAGTATGGAAGTATATTGTGAGGGCAGAAGATGGCTGTTTTTTTTTTTAGGACAATCGTACTAGGACAAGGACTAAAACCAGAAGGTGGTAGTAATGCAACATGAAAGATGCCAACTCCCGTAAAACCCCAAAGAAGAAAGAAGTGATAGGCTATGCACGTCATTGGTGGAGGGATTATATAGACCTATGACACAAATAATGACAATAAGCACTGCAGTTAGTAAATCAACATTGCGCATTTTAAGTCATTGAGATAGTTCAGATGGAAATAAAAAGCTAATTAAATCAGGTAGCATCGTCATGCCTCTTGTTTTCTTAAATTATGATTGATAACCAATTTAAACTTGTCTCATAATAATGAGATAATGAGAAATAATGAGAAAAGATCTCATAATTACAAGATCTTTTCTCATAATTATGAGATCAGGCCTCCATTGTTGTTTTTGTTTTTGTTTGTGAGTGCAATGTGCTTCCATAAAAAATAGCTTCCAGAAGAAAAGTTTTGGATTTTTTAAATCCAGTAACAGTGATGTGTTTTGGTGTTTCTTTTAGTGTTATGCATCTGTAACAATATTCCCAGTCGGTTGACATGATTTTTCTTTTTTTTTTTCTTCCTTCTCTCTCCCTCAGCAGGACAATATAGACCGGTCCTCCAATCACAGACAAGCTGACCTCATTGGTCCGAGCTTCCAGCAGTCGACCAATCGGAATTCTCCTAACCATCAAGGTTGGTCCTCAACCACCAATAGATAAATGTGCATATGTGCAAGTGTGTGTGTTTTTGTGTGTGCTGATGTTTGTACATTAGACCTATTCTTGAGTTACATTGGTGTTGTATGACACAGAAGAGTGCACTCAGTTATACTCGAATTGCATATGATTTTACAAACGTAGTGGGACTTGTCATATGATATTGCACACTACTGGGGCTTAACTGTACACTGACTTGGTGTAACATTACCCTGTAATGATCCCAACCATTTCTTAGTTCCTTTAGGCTCTAACAACAAAAAACAATTAATTAATTTTCAACTGACCGCACAGTTTTTTAATGAGTCAATACCAAACAACAGACATGTCCATTTACAGTAAAAGTACATTTTCAACAATATGCATACATTTTTGTTACACATTATCTCATATTATCAGTATCACCCTTTATTTAACTGATTAGTGATTTAGTAATTACAACAGATATAATATTTGTTAAATAAAATTAGATTCATCATATTGATAGCAGTTTGGACTCAGACTTTGTTTTCCATCATAATATTCTTATTCTTATATTTATATCTGTATTTTATATTTTTTGTTGAAAAAAAAAAACATTGAGAAAAAGCATTTTTGGGGTAATCATTTACATAATTCTGTTCAGTAATCCCTCTGAAACTAAACCAAATAAAAAATGAATCATTACTTACAGGACACATGCCAAGAGTGATGTATCTGCTGCTGACTCCTTGGAAGGAAACCACTTAAAAAATTTTGGTACTGAAAAACATAACATACTTCAACTGAGTCCTAGAAATGGTCAATCAATCAAGTTGAGTTAAGTACGACCAATTTTTCAACAAGATATCACAGCTCAAACTCTGCTCTATCAAACACACAGTTAAGCTTGCTGTGTGCTCCTTATTTATTTTCATACATGAGAGAATACAAAAAGGTCGTAGAAATCACCTGGGAATCTGGCACTACTGCAGTGGGTTTGTGCATGTGTGTGTGTCCCTCATCTCAGTACAGTGTGGAGAGCGGCTTGCTGCTCATTATCCTTTGCTGGGCCGGGGGTGGGTGGAGGGGGATAATATATATTTGGGTCTCTTCCGCTGTAAACATTTCAGCAGTTCAAAGGGTGATCTGCGTGGACACAGGGTGCCATTATAATTACGCCGTCTATCTAATTGCGCCATACAGGGTTCGTCCATGACAATCGGAGCATGAGATTTAAGCACAATATTGGCTCAGCATGGGAGGTAAGGGCGGGGAGTCTGCGAGGACTCAAAGAGTGAATTAGAACGCTTGGCCGTGGCATGGGAAATAAATGGAGCAGAAATTGCATTGTCATTTTTCAGGATCAGCCGGGATGGAGGGAACTCAGGAGAACCGGAGAGACAGACGAATGAAGATGACTTTAACTAAGGAACATTTTTGATTACTCTGTTTGAATAATGATATTTTGGTTGGATACTAAGGTTTTGATACAGTAGGTTATGTGTTGGGAGCCTGATTTATGAACACCGGTCCTTTTGGCCATTTAGATTTTTGTCAGATCACCTTCTCTACTGTCTTTCTTTCTTTATTTTTTTTATTTGATGGATGGCTTATTATGGCCAGAAAGCTACCACTTTGACATGTGTTAAAAGCTATATTGTATGAGCTGCTCAAAGTGCCACTCTACGTATTTAGCCATTGTATTTCTGGTGTCATTAGTTGGATGATAATCCTTGCTGATGTTATTAAACTTGCTTTCCACTAAATCCACTCTTTCATTCTTATAGGACTTTAATAGAGCCACCAGCCACTTGCTGGGTTTGCTATAAAAAGCCAGAGCAGTCATAAACCTATTAATATTGACGAGAACAGTGCAGCTTTGTTGGAACATGACCTGCTGTTATTTCCTATGTTTGGAATGAGATGCTATTGAGCGGCTTATCAGGGCATTTGCAAGCCAATATTTGATGTCTAGAAATAGTTGTAAGTTGTACATGATGTTCTCAACATGCAAACTATAAGTTTAAAATGGTTTACCCTAATGCAGTCCTTTTTCAAGCAACTAGAAGAATGACGAGGCCACATTGTCCTGAGAAGAGGCATGACACATATGTGAGTCTAGTGCAGTCTCTCACAGATGCGATGTCACAGGCTTGCACTGTGTTGTCTCCTCTGTGTTGTTTCTCTCAGCCACACGCCAGAGTGACTTCACCCTTATAGCTGAGATCATGGTCTATAGGGTACGACGACCTGCTCTGTGCATAAAGTAACTTCATATGTATTGAGTATCTCTACACGAGAGATACTCGATACGTGTATCTTTTATCCAATGACTCCATGACGTTTGGGTGTATGGCAAATATAACTTAGTAGTGGTGTCTCAGATGGGCATGCAGCTGCTAGGCAACAAATCCCATCAATGTTACCAATGCAGTGCAGTAATCTGTCAGTGTGGCTCTGGAGGGGTTGACCAGCCATGATCTCAGGCCTGGAAATGAAGCTCCCACCTCCAGTTATTCCAGTTATGCCTTTGTAGAGGGAGAGTGACATGTCACGGGCACACAAGCATGGGCATACACGTGCAGGCAGGCATGCACGTGTACACACACTTTCACTCACAAACAGCGAGGGACCGCATTCCTGAAAATAATGGGGCTCTTTAACAGGGGGTTAAGGAAGCGTGGGGGTGTGTGCAGACTACGATGTGATGTGAAAGCAATTTGCTGATTTGTTATGGCAAAAGTGTTTGTCACCTGATCCTGACTGGACTTACCTCATTTCCTGCTTCTTTCTTTTTTTTCTGTACAAGCCCCCTGTCACTCCTTGTAATATCTTTATAAATGTATGTCACAATATCTTGATTTTTCTCTTAAAAGTGAGATCATGGTTGTGAGTGTAATTAACTTAATCAGAATCAGAATCAGGTTTATTGCCAAGTAGGTTTGCACATAAAAGTAATTTGCTTTGGTGTTGTGGTGCATAACAGTCAAAAATATACACAAAATTAAGTAGTCTTAAATAATATAAAAAGAAAGAAAGACATTTACAAAAGTTGGTAGGCTAACATGGTTAAAATCGGTAGGGTACGATAGGGAGAATTACAAAATGAGGAAACATTTATCAGATAAAAATGTTAGAAGATGAACAAGCATGCTAAGAGCTCACAATGACTATGTTAAAATGCTGATGTCTTGCAGGTAGTATTTGCATTCACTGTTTTTGTTTAACATGGTGTGATGCTAACATTTTCTAGTGAGCACTAAATACACAGTACAGCTAAATAAGAATGTCATTTGTTTTGCTGGTATTTGGTCATTAATTAAAAACCACATTAACTGATTTTCTGGCTGATTGGGGGCAGCTGTAAAATGTCGTGAACACAACTTGATATGTTGAACTTGTAAGCAAACAGCTGCTTATTTACACATCTAGCAGTTACAGAGCAACAGTATTATTTATTTGGAGTCATGTTTCTGGCCACCTGATGAATGAAAGTCCAGTATTCACTCTCCTTTTGCTCTGTTCTTTGACTATTAACTCCTCTATGTTCACCAGCTATTTGCTAACTGTGTCTGCGTTCGGTGTTTTTAGAGCTTTTTCTCTGAAAACAGCTGCTTGCTGCGGCCAAAAGTGACACTGTTAGAGACAACCAAAACAGTACAGCTGCAGCCAACCGAAGTTGAAGTTTTTTTTTACCTAATGAAGGCACTAGCTGAAAAGTCTTCGGATCACCAAAGTAATTATAATTCATCTTTGGGGAGGCATATATATCTGTACCAAATATTATGACAATCCATCCAACAGGTGTTTGGACATTTCACTCAAGATCACAAATGTCAACTTTAAAGTGGCTCCAGAGAAAACGTCTGGGGATCAATAAAGTGAGTAGGCTTCATCCTCTGGGGACCATGAATGTCAGTTGGAAGTTTCATGACAATTCATCCAATAGAGCTTGAGATATTCTGATCCAAGTGTTACACCAACTGACTGACAGATTAACATTGTCATTTCTAGAGTCACACCACTAGTGTGGCTAAAAACAACGTCATTAAAATTAAAATTAAAATAATAATTTTAAATGTAGAAAAAATAAATAAATTATAGTTTAAAATTCTGAATAGAATAAGACAACTGTGTGAAATGAAATACACATGTGACGTAGTCGCCTCACCCTGTGTGAACCCACTCTTCTCTTTCACCCTGTCCCCCTTCCACAGTTCCCCCTAAATGAGAGTCTGTCTCTATGTCTTTCTATTTACTCCCGTCTCTTCTTTCCCTTCTGTTCATCTCTGTTTTCCCTCCCTTGCTTCTCCTGTTTCCCTCTGACCCTCCCACACTCTCCCTCTCCACCGAGAGGCTTGGCACTCAGTGGGTGTGTGTGCTGTCACCAATGGTATTGTACACCCCACCGCCACGCTTTACAGTTTAGACTTGCTCTGTCTATACTCCCACTGATCCCTTTGAATGGAAACCCCTCTGCTGGGCTTGTATTCAGATGTATCTCCCTTGTGTGTCTCCAGTGTGTGTGTGTGTGTGTGTGTGGTTGTGTGTTCAATTGATGTACTGTATATCTATACCCCTTTTCTACAGGAGTGTTGCCCCTCCCCTCTGTTTTTAACTAGCATGAATGAATAAAAATGCATGGATTACATTCTGGAGTTAAAGAAAAACAGAGAGCCATATGGAACTACCATCTATACAATGGTCTTGTTTTGCCAATGTCTCTCTCACTAATGATCAGAAATATTCAAAACAGCTTTTATGCAGATTCTTGCCGGACTTAACTAGTTTTACAGTTGGTTAATACTGTATTTAGCGTGGCTCAGACAATAGAGGGAGCTTGGGCTATTTTTACCCCCAATTTAACCGATTATAGGTTCATCGAGGAGAAGGGAGGGGGCTAAACAAAGTAAATGAACACAAGCCATGGGAGAAATGAAACAACGAGGAAATGAGAACAGTAATAACAATGTTATCCTTTAACCCATCAGGGTTTTATATTTGGTACTGACTTCTACAATGGAGCTCAAGCCAAGTTCTAAAAAAAGAATACTGGGAATGAATAAAGACCAATTTTAAAACAAAGGTTTTCACTTTTAATGTTAAACCTCAGTTGAAGCATTTCAATAAAAATCTTTTTACAAGCAAAAATGCCAAACATCCCCTAGTTCCAGTTTGGTAATTGTGAGGATTTGCTACTTTTATTTGTCTTGTGTGAGGGTGTTAGTTTCATCTTAGGCGCCACCGCAGGAAATCATTTCACTGTTTTCTGGCATTTAATAGACTAAATAATTAATTGATAAATTAAAATAATAAAAAGATCATCTGATGAATCATTAATGAAACATTAACCACAAATTAAACCACCTCCACATGGATCCACAGTCTTTCGAACGATAGGATTTAGGATATTCACACATCTTAACATTTGTTTACAGGAAGGATTTGTTAAGGCGGTGTTTATCTCTATTACACAGCGTTAGCAGTGCATTTAATCTCTATTCTGAACAACCCAACAATGATCCCTCTTGGAGGTGGATAGAACTTTAATATAAATCTAGCTGTCAGTCAGATTTTACTTGCTGTTGTTGGTATGTCTCTGTTTTGTTGTGTAAACCCCTTTGCCTGTCACATGGTTGTGGAGTAGAAGTTGCGTGACCTCCAGTACAAATCCTACCAGTTCACAATGTTAGTTTCAGACTTTGTGGACAGATTTATGCTACATACTAAAATACTCTCAGGAACATTTTTTTCAGTCAACATGTAGCCACAGTATTTGGTGCCAAAGTTTGTGGCCATTAGGCAACTGTATCACAGCTGCAAATTCTCACTGTCAACAGCTCTGTCTACATCTGTAGCTGCGTGTGCTCCCCGCTGCTTGAGCTGCTCTGATATTTTAAGAGGATCTAATTAATGGCTATAATATTGTAAGGCCAGGCGTGCCGTGACCGCCGTGTGTTGGGTGGGCATAAATAAAGGCGTTTATGTCCCCTCTTTTGCCTGCCAAGGCCGAGTAGCTGGCATAACTTCTATTTTCTGAACTCTCTGTCAAAAGAAAACAACCATAATTGGCTTCCTGGTCCAAATCTTCATGAGTTTAAATCCTGTGCGTGCGTGCCTGCCTGCATGCTGTCTGTGTCATCAATCTGTCTGCATTACACCCGGCTGTATGACGCATACCTTTGTTTTTCTTATTGTGACATGCATAGGTGATTGCAATCGTATGACTGATAATGACGCACAAATCCTACATCCCATGCTGAGTTTGTGGGCTGTGTTTCTTTGTATGCAAACAGTTCTGCTGATCCCCTCTAGAGGCCAAACTAGGTCAGGTTTACAAGGGAAGTTATTTTCTCTCATTAGCTTGAGGGTACATGTCTCACCTAGTGAGAATGATGGATGATGAGGATGTGATTTGCTCAGGGTAAAAGTAATTTTTTGAATTTTGCTCACTTTTGATGTAGTTTACTCTCACAGCATTCGTTTGACTGTGCTGTCCTTAAAAATAATACAAATTATTGCTTGCTTGCCCTGCTCTGTCCTTAGCCTTATGTATGGCCTTGTATGCACCCTGTGTCCTGTGGTATATACAGCAGCTCTTTAGCTCTCCAGGCGATCTATAAGTAGCTGCTCCAGCTTACCTGTCGCTATTAATACCTACAGATTAACCACCAGTAATTCACAGGCACCTGTGATACAGCTACCTGATACCTTTTCAGGAAAAGCTCCTCAAAGAAAACACATGACTACACATTACTCTCTCAGCAGGTAGCTGTGACCATCAGTTTTGGAGACAAAGCTATGCTGCTGCTTCCAGGGATGATAACCTGTGCCCACTGTTGTTCTCTCTTGAACGTTTTAGCTGGTTTCCTTGTACAAGACGGTGATTTCTTGCTAGGCTTCTAAATAATAAGGTAATAAAGTAATAATAGAGTATTTTCTAAGCTTTTTGTCGAGCAGTGGGACTTTTTAGAGCGGCATGACCCTCTTACTTAATGACACCATCAAGCCGTCAGCTGTCCTGCACGCTGAGCTGTGGGGAAATCACATGAGTCATACACTGGTTATAGCACTGGATTACAATGTGTGGCCAAAGAGAGAGTCAAAACTCACAATAGAAATAGATAGAAATCAGACATAGAAATCAATTAAATTGAAATATGACAGTGTGTGCAACAACAGGGAAATAGTAATATGATTTTATCTTAAGCCATATCTAATCATAAAAGCCTTCTCTTATTGTGCTCCATAGTAATGAATGTTATCTAAATTTGAGATCATGTCCTAATATCTGTTTTAGGTTCTTTTACCTGAACCCTGTGAGTTTGAGAGCCCCTGGCCCTTATGATTAGAGCTTGTCTCCCCCTAGTGGTTTATCTGCATGCTACAGTACAGTTGTATGATCTGGATACAAGGATTTGATGATGGATTCATAAGATCAATTTGTTTTTCATAATGAAGAATTATTAATTATAAGACGAGCCACCACAGCAGATTGTGATTTAGAAAGAGCAAAGTTAGGAGCCCAGTTTACCCAGAGAATAAAACTTTCACTACATGAAGCAGTTAGACAAGAGCTTCCCTTCAATTGAGCTCACTTCAAACTTTGATACAACGTGCTCCATGACTCAGTTGAAAAATTCACTTCATGAATTTAAATGTGCTCAGAGGTTTTCACAAGGGCTTTAAAGATAGATTCCTTCTCTAAAAAAGAATTCCACATCCTGCTTTAAAGACCTTTTAAAAGCAGAATGTTTGATACATGCAGTGAATTCAGAGCAGATACTTACAATGTGATGCCTTTGCTGTGAACCCCAGTGGCAAGAGTTGAAAAGTGTTACGGGCAGGTTTGTGCTTGTACCTGTTATCCCTGGAGATTTGGCTCACAAGGCAGCACAATGTACGTCGTCAAGATAGTCTTGCTGATTGAGCACTCTGGCAGAACTGGTTACCAGTGTGTGTGTCTATGTATTGTGCATGCCTGTGTTTTTTTTTTTTCTTCTTTTTTTGGTATTACTTAGAATTAAGGTGGTGCATAGTCAGGTCAAGGGTTCAATCCTGGCCGCAATGAAATGATAGAGAAACTGAAATGGAAATGGGAAAGTCCCAGCAATATTGAGGGACTTTACCTCTTTTTTTGCAAGCCTCAACTGTTTGAAACCAAAGCAGATGAGTTTTTATGACTTTATTTTTTATATTTCTTATTAGGTCATGTGCCAGTCAGGAGGTGTAATTTGGTTATGATTGATCAGTTTGTGGGGTTTATAAGCCAGTTTTCAAAATTTTAGCAGTGCAGCCCTCAAAACTTCAAAAACTTGTCAAAAATCACCAGGAGGTCTTAGAGACTTCATTCTTTTTGCAACACATCTCGCAATATGTGAAGAAACTTTGCTTCACTGCAACTAATGCTTAATTATGAATTCCCTCACTCTATTTCAAAATCTGTATAATCATTTAACTCTCAAAACTTCTAAAGTACTTGTTCAAATGCTACCAACTGAGTCACAGATTGTTTAGAGTCTGGTGATGAAATGTTGTAGAAAGGTTTGAAATATGTTTCAAATTTATGACACAGTGGCAATAAATATTTTAGAGTAATGCACTATCCAAACAACATGTCCTGAACTGCCAAAAGTGTGATCAAACTTCATGAAAATATCAGAAAACATTTCATTGTTGATCACAATCATGAGATTTGTCATTCAGTTATTTATCTGTAAATTTGTAATTTTGGTGAATATTTGAACTTCAGCTGTATCTATTCTCATAGATCTCCGTTGTAGTCAACTCTGAGATTGTGCAAACAAAAAACATCTGGTTGACGAGCTGGTAGTCTAGGGGTTAAGGTGCTGACCATGAACCACAAGGTCTCGGGTTCAGATTGCTGTGCTGATTGGCACTGCTCCTCTCTCAACCCCTGACTCCCTCTGCTGTTCAGCAGGTATTTAAGGCTAAAATTTAACTCTTTTATAAGTTTTACTATGACATACTAATCATAATATTTCATAATGGTTAAGTTTTATAGATTATTCACTCTCATGGACTTCAATGCAGTACTTTACTTATTCTATGCAGAACTCAGTTAATGTTTAGTGTCAATTGCTGTCAACAACAGCTGTGTTGTTCTTATGGTCTAGTGGTCTAAACACATGACCAGTGACTGTGAGGTCACCAGTACAAATCTAGGATGGCAACCTATGTGTGAGCATCATCCTGTTTTCAGCCACATGTTGGCTCTTGTGGGTTGTAAGTTGTACAATACATGTATGTCAAGTTATGTGCTTGGACCCCGCTTGTGTCTATAGTTTAGGGTTTGAATTTCTGTCCAGCTTTAGTGATATGCTCCGTACCATTCTTTAAGGTTTGTTTATTTGTCCCCAACAGTTATGAAACCCACTATTTACCACTAGTGATGTGTTTCTCCTTTCTGTTTGACTCTACCAGAGGATGACGTCGATTTAGAGGCCCTGGTGAATGATATGAACTCCTCGTTGGAGAGCCTGTACTCCACCTGCAGTGGTCAGCAGACAGAGTCCACCCCACTACTGCACAACGGACAGACCTCTTCCTCACACCAACACCACCACCATCATCATCATCAAACACAACACATCCATCCACGGCAGGGCCAGCACTCGCACGTGATAAGCCACGTCTCCCCAGAGCCTCCCTCCTCCTCCTCCTCGTCCACGGACTCACCCCAAACAAGCCTCCGACGGTCACAACCCATGCACATCCTCGCTGTCAGGTAGGTGTAGTGAATGCAGATTCTTTCATTATTATAAATGTTCTTTTGTCTACTTCAGCAGCTGAGTTGGATTAGCTGGATGGGTTGTGTGGCTGGCACTGGGCAGGAAAGGCAACTGAACCCTAGAGGGAGCTGTCCAGGCTCACATGAAATACATACATAAACATACGGTGGATTTGGCTGCAGAGTGGCATAGTCATTTGGAACAGCACCTTTCAAAGAGAGAAACACACTGACAATGTTGACATACAAGGTTTAGGAGCAGTATGTCATTATTATTCAAACCATTCACCATTCAAATACCAAGCTTTTGTGCCACGCAGTTACGATAATTGGATTTGCATTTACTGACAAGCATTGAGTTCTTGAACCGTGGAAATACACTGTGTTTCTAAAGTGACACAAAAGTACAGCTGTGACAATTGATTTTTAGTCAGCACGTAAGTGTTCATTGAATGCAAAGTTAAAATGATTGCTCAGTTAATCGATTTGTTGATCAACAGAAAGTTAATCAACAACTGTTTTTTGACAAAAAAGCAGAATATTACTTGTTCCAGCTTCTAGATGTGAATATTTGCTGCTTCTCCACAACAATGAATTGGAAGACTGTAACTCGGGCTTTGGGAAATTATGATGGGCATTTTTCTGATTTTTTTTTTTTTTTTTTTCAAGATTCTTTTTTTGGCATTTTTGCCTTTATTGGATAGTAGGCAGTGAAGAGGCAGACAAAAAAGCGGAGAGAGAGATGGGTATGACATGCAACAAGGAATTGAACCAGGGACATTGTGGTCATGTGGCATGCACAGTAACCTACTAGGGCGCTCTGCATTTTCTGACTTTTCTATGGAGCAAATGATTAATTGAGAACATAATCAGAAGATGACTCAGTGATGAAAATAACAACCAGTTGCGAACTTATTTGAATGTCTTTACCACATGGTTGAAGGAACTTTGAATGAACTGTTTTTGAACTGTGTTTGTATTTTCCAGAGACTTCAAACACATCTCAGGCAATCAAAACATAAGACCCTAAACAAAAAATGTGGGAAGCCACACAGATTTACAGTAAATAATATCTAAATAACTCTACAATCATACTGGTGCAAGTTTACAATCATACACAGTCCACATGCTGAGCTCCAACTATCTCTTCTTCTTCTCTCTACTTTGTACAAGAAGCCTTTCATTGTACACTATCATCCGTACACACCCTCTCAATAATTGGGCACAACGTCTCCTCCCCGCTCCCTATCTGTAGCCCTGGAATGACCCGTTCCTCCTTGTCACTCCCTCTTTGTCTCAAACTACACCAGCAGAAGAAGAAAGGTAAAACTCGTTTATTTTAGTACCAAGTGCAAATGTCCCTCTCAATTTAAAGAGTTGTAACCCCATAATCTCCCTAAGGCTGTTATTATATGCATTCACAAGTGGGTATGCGCACACAAACACTCACACACACACACACACACACACACACACATACACACACACACACACACACACACACAAACACACACACACACACACACATACATACATACATATATACATAAATACATACAGTACATAAACACACATTCACAGCAGAGCTGGTGTCTTCTCTTATCATAATCTTTCTCTGGAGTATTTGACAGAAAAAGAGATGATCAGGTAATGGAGTATTCTGTCTGTTTCTCTCTCTCTCAAACACACTCACAGACCCAGGCCCTGAAGTTCTTATTATTCAGAGCTGACCTCTAGATAACCCTGTTCTCAAGCTCAGATGGGACGACATCAAAAGACCCGTTCCCTTTTGAACTCGCCGGGTTCTACAGAGAGACGGAGTTTGACAGAGACCGGGAGAAAGAGACTAAGAAAAAAGAGTCATCTACAATGATTATCTGAACTTGCTATTCACTAACTTGTCTGCCCACTTTTAAAAAAAAAAGATCAAATGAAAAGTTATGATCAACTGTCAAATCATCATTCCTCTGTTGAGCCACAAGCGTACACTGTGTGCGCCTAATTTAAAAACTGCTTTAAAGTGATGTCTTGATTCAATATTGATGCGTGATAAATATTGCAAAAAAAATTAGCTAGCAGGCTATATGGGTCTGTGATTTCCACTTGCTGGGAGACTATTCATTATGGGTAGATCAGACAGAAACAGACATGAGCCTGGCTACTGTACAGCAATGCTTTATTAATTCTAACTCTCTCCTCCTCTGTGTCTGCGGGTTTCATCTCAAAGTTCTCCCATAGCTATATCTATTTCAGAGGCTGTCCCAGGTCATGACCTCAGACTTCAGTTAATATTTTTGCTCTTATATGTAGTGAACACAAGGCAATACCACAAAGCATGTTCACAGCATCGGGCCACTCTTCACCACCACAGCATCACTGTTTCTTTGTCCGTTTTCCATCTTCCAGGCGGCTGCAGGAGGAGGAGCAGCAGCTGAGGACATCATCTCTCCCGGCCATCCCGAATCCCTTTCCTGAGCTCTGCAGTCCAGCAAGTTCACCTGTCCTCAGTCCTGGGTCCCTACCTCCTGGAGAACCCTCTACTGGCAAATATGTAAGTCAAAACCCCACAAAGACGGCGACACCAGCGTCACGTTGTTGAAACTTCATCTCTTTTCGGAAACCCAGTTTAGTTTTCCCAGCAGGGCTTTCATGTGGGTTTAATATTTAGCTCTGCGTTATAATTTGATGTGGTGGATGTGGATGCAAAACATTATCTACATACAGTATGACCTTCTCGGATGCTCAATCCTTTGAAAAACAGGATATGAGACATCTGCAGTAAAACAGAGCAGATTTTGATTTACTTATATATTTACTTATATATAACTGAAGTCTGTATGACTCAAGTTTCTTGTTTTGAAGGATGCAGAATTTGAATATCATAAATCAGTTCACTTAGTGGTCAACTGTGTGTTGGACATAAGCATTTAGGAATTTTCCTGCCCTACATCTGCCCCGTGTTTTGCTCATCTGAGGCATGTTGATTGCTTGCATGTGATGGCACTGATTTGTACAGTACATGTGTGTGCTCCAAAGGGTTTGTGGCTTTGTTTGAAAAAAAAAAAAGAATGAGGTGGAGATTGGAGGAGGAGACTGAGAGAGCGTGTGTGTGCATGTGTACTTGGATACATTTCTGTGCGTCTGCCTGTGCCTGTTTACATTTGTGTGCTCATGCATTGACAAAGATTTAGGGACTGGTGTGTCTATTCCTGGAAGTCAGAGTCTCTCCATCTTGCACCATTAATGATCTTCATATGGGGCCAGCCAATGCTGGTTACAGTAACATGCCAGTTTACAGTAATGTGAGGGCGGACTATTTCTCATAAATACTCTGCCTGGCTATGATCCTAGCCTGTTCTGGTCATGGCTCTCATGATACCAGATCATAGTCTGAGTTTAATATGACCAGCTTTGCTTTCTCACACATCAGCTCATAAATCACTCTATGCATTGAGAAACCTGTGGAATCCAGTAAGTGTTTGAGAAGTTGGGAAGTTGTGGATTTGAATTACCATCTGTGACATAAATAAAGCTCTAAATGGTTAATGTTGGACTAAGCCTTGGAAGATTAAATTTCATTCTAAGTCTTCATGAGTGGGAAAGCTGTTTCTTTCTGTGTGGGAATGTGGTAGATTTGAATTACTAGCTGTGGCATAAATTCAACACTGCATGGCAAATCTTAGTTTGTAAGGTAAATAGGTCAAAAATTAATGTCTCACTAAATGGTTATGAGTTTGACTTTGAATTACTAGCTGTGACATAACTTTGGCTGCTGTATAAGTAAAGCAGGCATGTCTGGTAAATATTCAGAAACCAATTTATTAGACTGAGTGACCTGCTCGGGACGGGAATGTTGTTGTTTTTGAATTCCCAGACGGCCTGTTAAGAGCGCTGTATAGACCAGGAAATGGTGCGGGGGATTGGCGGAGGTGCGGGGGAGTTGTAGATTAGCAGCAGAGGTTAATATATTTCTGTGATTTTAAAGTAATCAGATAATGAAATACCGGTAAAAGTGTGCGTAGGTGATCTGTAAAGCTGATCCAGGTCTGACCAGCTTTGCTTTTTTGAGCTACTCCGCTCTGTCTGGAACCACTAACTCTGCCTTTGACATTGATTGCAGTCATGGCCTCATGGCCTCTCGATTAATGGAGCAGAGAGCATTTATGTAGTGCTCTACCTAGCATCATTTCAATATAACATTTCTGTTTTCTTCTGTCATACTGAGGAGACCTGAAAATAAGTGTTCCAGTGAGCAGATACTCCATTGCTTTACTGTTTTTTTGAAGATGTGCAGTTTTCATTTCATCATAAAATGTGTGTCATGCAAGAAAGCTTTGACCATTTTTTAATGGAGTTGAGTCACAAGAGTTTTAAATCATATTAAAAAGTAAGAATACAAGCATAGAGTGTAGAAAATAAGTTTTACATCATTCGTTGAAGCGTTGCCATACATCTGCTCACTAAATGTACTAAATCTTAAACGCGCCTGTAAAGGTAAACTGTATAGATATAGGGGGAAACAAAGATTTTACTGCTTTTGTTTTGCATGGACCGCCAAACTTATGCAATAATTCTGAGAAAGAGCCGTGGAAAATTGAATTCCTTGTGTGTGTTTACTGTGCACGCACTCGTGTAAACTTGTGTGAGTGTGCTGTGCACCCATCCATGCCTATGGGTCTATTTGTTTTTTAG
Organism: Thunnus thynnus; assembly: GCF_963924715.1. Classification (NCBI taxonomy): domain Eukaryota; kingdom Metazoa; phylum Chordata; class Actinopteri; order Scombriformes; family Scombridae; genus Thunnus; species Thunnus thynnus. Next base: position 23,251,166 of record NC_089526.1, read on the forward strand.
ATGCATGTGTGTTTGTGTGTTTGCACTCAAGTCTGCCTGTTTGTCTTTGTGAGTTCTGTAAACTATTTACAGCATTGGCAGTGTCTGTCCATTGTTGATGGCAATGGAAAGTATTTCTCATTGTGGTTGTTCCTCAGTGGAAATTCAATTCAGCACCTTTCCACTGAAAAAAGCCTCCCGCAGAGCCGTCTCATCACACACATGTGCGGCTGGGTTCCAGCTTCAGAGGCGTGGGGAACAGCAGTAACATTGCTTTCTCACAAACACATAATTTCTCCCTTGTGAGTGGTTCGGAGGAGGAGTGGGTGATCCGATCAGGGTTTGACAAGAGGGATGGTGAGCAGGTAAATTATTGCTCCCAGCCCACTCACCACGACCCCTGACCTTAATCATTTTAACCATATGTGCTCTTTTTTTGTTCCATTTTTTTGTCAGTCTCTCTCTATCTACCCTTCTCCCTGCCCTCCAAACATCCAGCCCAGTCAGCCAGCTTGCTGTTGAGAAGTTTTTCTGTTTAGTTTACTGAATTTTCCGACCTCCGGGGCGCTCTCTGACAGACTCGTACTTCTGTCCCTCTTTTCCTCCTTAGCTCACTCCTTGGCCTCCGTGCAGGAGGCATGAGGATGCAGCGCAGGGCTGTCAGGAATCACTGGGCAAGCTGTTTGACATGGCCATATGATTCCCAATTACCTCACTTTCCTCCACTCTCCTCTCCCTCCTGTCTCCCTCCATTTCTCCACTCCTAACCCTCCTCTCGCCAGCTTGTCTTCTTAGCTGTGCACTCTTAAAGGGGAAAATCTAAAATAGATTTGCAGTATGTTGAGTGATTTTAAATGAATAGAAATAAAGAGCATATTAAATAATGTTTTGGTTTGTACTGTCCAGATGTGCCAAATTTAAGGATTAAGCTGCTGTTCTGAAGTGAAGCATCATAGAAACTTTTAAGGCTAAGTTGGAATAAACACATTTCCGTTTTGGTGCTACAGGATGGTTAATGACATCATACTAGGAAGCTGCCATCTATGAGTAATGGTGCCAGTCCAGTTTGGTATGTGTCAAAGTGTGCACAGATGGTCACATATCCTTATTTAACTGACTTCCTATGCCTGCTAAGGATTACTACAGACAGAATGTGGGTACAGCTAATGGGCCAAAAAGCAGGTATTACAACCACTCTACACTTAAGAAAATACTAGGATCCTGGCCTGTGTAATCCATGTCGTGCAATGGAAAAACCTATAAGAAGCCTGTGAATGCAAGGCAGTTAGCCAGTATATCCATTAATTTTCTCAGTCTAGGTTTTGACAGTCTGTGCTCCGTAGTGCAATAGAGAGTGCTGTTATGTACTTACTTGGACACTGTGTTCCCATCGCTGCCCCAGTCGTTCTAGTGTGGGAACACTGATTTGATCACTGGGTTGCCAGATTTTGTTGGATTTACTGTACTTGGACTGGATGTCCTGTAGCTCACTGTGCTCTATGGTATGGCAGGATCCCCACGGCCTGTCTTTGCCTCTCTGGTCTGTGTCTCATTATCTTTCTGTTGGTCTGTCTATCTCTGTGTGTCTTGAACAGTATGTCAGTGTTTATCTTTCCGTCTGTCACAAGTGTTTCTCTGTCATCCCTCCACCTCTTTGTCCTCTCCCCCTAACTTTTAGTTCAGTTCATATTCCAGTTGACCTTTTGGTAGGCAGGAGTACTGTGCAGTGTGTCCAGTAACAATTTAGCTCACTCGATGAATACTTATTCACACATGGTGAAGTAAGAGGCCTAAAATAGAGCGTAGTGCCAGACGAGCAGTGGAGGTGGGGTTGGCACTGTTTATTAATGCTAGCAAATGGGCTGTTGGTGCTCAGTGCCAGCATGTCCGGTTGCACTAGTTTTAATATGAATTAATGATTCCGCTGTTTGTATCATGCAGTTTTCTGTATCTATCTAGCATCTCTTAATGCTTTGTAGCATTAACAATCAAATCACCATTTTACAGTAGGAGAAATACATTATATAAATATGTCCAGGGTTGTGCAAATATTGTACTTGTTTACATTATGCGTTTGCAGCATTTGAAAGTAGATACAGCTAAGTGTGCAAAGATGTTCAGGGTTAAGCACCTATTTATAGTATAATTCCACATGTACAGAGATATGTGCAGCACATTATCATATTCAGGATACAGGATGTACTGTGTACATACATAAGCATTCTGTACATATCTTTTGAACATAAATAATACTGCATGTTCGCAGTGATCTGTGCGTGCTGCTTCCATCTATCATTTGATGGTGAAAAGCGAATCTGCATGTGCTGCACATACCTCTGTAGGTTTTGCCTCTATTTGTAAATCACAGAATATAAATATATAGAATACATTTCTACACACCTACACACATTCTTACATATTTGTTTCCTATAACGGCTCTAATCAGCTGTAACGCACTATGCTTCTTCATTTTCTGTATTTTCAGTATGTTCAGCAGCTGAGGTCTTTCTAAGTATCCTTTTCTGTCTAATTCTTATCTGGATCATATTCTTGGAATCTGCTGTGCTACGGTATCCCTCAAGAGATGATTAAAATTACTCCAATGATGGTGGTGTTTTTCCACCTCATCTTACTTTTCCTCACCTCTCTCTGTCTCTCTCTCTCTCTCTCTGTCACCACAACTGTGCCTCTAGTTGATCCAGGAAGTTTTCAAAGCTGTGACACATACTTATCAAAATAGCTTTTTGTGAATGCTGTCGGTATCACGTGTAATGTACTGAAGTATAAATGACACGATGAGCTCATCATGTTGGCAACCTCCATTTTCAGTTTTTGTAGAACTTAAGCGACCTAAATGCATAACTGTGTAAGGATTGTGTAATACTGAACATGAATTAAATCAAGTATGATAATCACACACTTAAAAGATCTTAAATATCATCATTACTTCTGAGATGCTGGAGAATATGAATGCTGCATATGCTCACTCAAATAACTCCTTATGGGTATGTCATTACTAACCTTTCACATTATACAGAGTCACTTGATCCTTTTGTTAAGGATATGTTCACAATTTTTCAATGCTATAATCTTTCCCTACTGTTCATACTGACTATTAAAAGATCCCCTTCAGATGTGCTTTCAATAGAAGTGATGGGGGCCAAAATCTACAGTGTGTCCACACAGTCATTTTGTGAAAAAATGCATTTAAAAGTTTATCTGAAGCTTATATGAGGCTTCAACAGACTGAGTTAGTCATATCTAGTGGATATCTGCCACATTTACATTCTTTTTAGCATAGAATTTCCTCTTTCTATTTCAGACAGTGTTTCCCTGTTGAGCTGTGGTAGAAGTATAGTAACAAAAACAGGGACTTTGGCACTAAACTGGACTTTAAAAGTCTTTGAACTTGAAAACTTGATTTCACTAATTTGGATGGCTGAAGCTTCATATTAGGTTTATATAAACTTTTAAATCCATTTTTGCAAGGAAGAAGGACTGTGGATTTTGACCCCCATCACTTACATTGTAAGTGCATTATTAAGGGATCTTCTAATGGCCAGTATGAACAGGAGGAATGATTACAGCAAGAAAACCCTATTTCAATCATCATTTGGGCACCTGACTATTATTTTAAATCAGATTTGAAGAATTGTGAACCCGTCCTTTAATATAAAAATATCGACTAGAGCAGCTTTAAAGAGTGAAGTCACTTCACAGTAAAGTGCTTCAAAGTACCAGTGGTTTATCGACTTAACAAAACAGTTTTTACACAATGAATACTTGAAGCATCCATTCTCTGTAAAGAGGGCAGCAGGATTTACTAAACTAGAAACACCCGGTACAAGTGATGGGCATCGATCCATCCCTCCTCTCGCTCTCTTAGCGCTGAAGCATGGCATTCCCTGGCTGCCTCCTTCCAGTTGGAAATGTTGGAAATACTCCGGGTCAAAGAGCAGATTTTTCCACTGTAAACGCAACAGCAGAATGGAATGCTGTCGATGCCCAAACTGTTGGCCTCCATGTGTGGGAACGTCTGAGGGTGTGTGTGCATAAGTGTGTGCGTATGTAAAGGTAAGAAAGTGTTTGTGGGGAGGTTCGGTATAATGTGTGCATGTGTGTGTTTCCTAATGTATGTATGTTGGTCTTTACAAGCGGGGATACTTGTGAGTTGGTGTGCATCTGGTAGTATGTTTATGTGTGTGCGCTCTGCTTCTCATTGTAGCACTGATGTGTTCTGCAGGCCGCACTGTGCGGAGATCAAAGTGACACAGCGCCAGAAATCTGCTGGCTCACTCTTCCAACAGCCAGCCTGCTTTTAAATGGATCTTAAAGTGAAACATGGAACACACACATACACACACAGACACTTGCTCTATTTTATAATCACCGGCTAGTCACGTTTAGTTAGTTTGTGGTGTGCGTGTGCATGTGTGTGATTTGTACTGTTTATGCCACTTGGGTTGTTTACGTCTTTGTGATTATTTGTAACTGATGTGAATATAAATAATGCGCTCAAACTGGATGCTTTATTGAGCTTGTGCATGTGTGCATCCATGTGTGTATATTTGATGCATGCCTGCCTGTTGGCCTCATTATTCCTAACATTACATCTAGTCTCTGAGCCCAAAGCACACACACACACACACACACAAACTCACACTCTCTTTCTCTCTCTCTCTATCATGTTTACTTAAGTCACTTTTGGGGACATTACATAGACTTACATTCATTTCCTGGAGACTCTAACCCTAATCATAACCACTACTTGCCTAACCCTTACTCTAACCTGAAACTAACCCTAACCTTAACCACTGACCCAAAAATCATCTTTTTCCCAATTGGGGACATGGCTTTTGTCCCCAAGTGGACAAGCTGTCCCCAATTAACTGGTCTTGAGTCTGAAATGTGTCCCCAAAGGTAGGCTAAGTCAGACCATGCACACACACACACACACACAGACACACACACACACTTGCATGTTATCTGATGCTCGTTGTGGCAGAGGTAAAGAGAGCATGCAGGCAGTACAGTAAGGCTTTGTCAGCATACCTGTCCCTGCTCTCTTTCTCACTATCACGCAGACACACACACGCCAACATATGCAGGTACATAAATGCATTGAGTGACTGAGTGGATTTGCAGCGTTCAGTACTGTGAAATACAAATTGTTTGGCTGCTGTTGAACAAATGCTACCTGGAAGAGAGCCAGGCAGGTTGTGGTTGAGTCTGGAACATCTCATGTGTCGGGGCCATATTTATCCCCCGCTGCTAAATGGAAACATGCCTCGACCTGCTAGCTAAACTTGCTACTGCCACAGAGACACACATGCACACAAACACATGGCCTGTTGTTGAATAATAAGGTATAGGCCTGCATGATTAGTCTGAGTAATGGCTCTGTTTAAATAAATAAGAATTCAACATTGGCATTGGACAAAGCCACTTTGTAAAATATCAACATCTCATAGCTCATGCATAAAGACCGTTGTGGTTATGTGAAAATTTGTTTGTGAATTTGAATATTGCTGACTCCGTTGCTTAGATAATAAGTGAGATACTGTGAGCCACACATTGTTGCAAAAAAGTTCCAGCACCATGAAGACAATCTAAGAGGAACTTATTTTGACCAACTCTTTGACACAAAATACTATATTGGCATAAAATTATCCTTACATGCTAAATTACCTTACATGCTTCCAGTAAAAAAAATAGGTCGACATCACTGCAAACACTAAAGCCATCTGCAGCTAACATCCAGCGCCTACACTGTAGCAGAAAACTGCATGTGATAATGAACACAACATGATAGCCTGCAGTCTAAATAAATTCCAACTGTAGTGATTATGCATTAAAACATACACTGTCACTGCTTAAATAGTACAACACCATCAACAGAGACTCGCTGATACGATTATGCTATTTAACAAATGATTAGTCACAGGTTGCTATAGTACATAATAGAAACACTGCAGCAGCATGGTGACCCTGGGAAAAGAAAAACACATAGCTTTACAAAAAATATCTCAAAAACTTAATGTGCTGTCAAACATGTTGCTGCAAAAAAGACCATAACACCCACAATTGTGACCCAATTTCAAGAGATTTGAGTGTGGTGAACTAAGCTGTGCAAAAACGCGGAAGCAATAGTTCAGTTGGCCTAAATCAGTGGTTCCCAACCTGGGGTTTAGGACACCCAAAAAGAGTCACAAGATAAATCTGGTAGTAGAGAAGAAGTAAAACATATTTAAACTATTAAACTATTATTTTTTCAGACTTAAATCTAATCTTCACAAGTAATGTTTAACTAAAACAAAGGTGAAAAATCACGCAATGGGTGATGAGGGGTAACAAGGTGACATTTGAGATGTTTTTTTTAAACCTGCAGTGCAGAGCTTTTGTCTCCCCCTTCTGGCAGTGAGAGTAAATAGAAGTTAACTACAGTTGTATTAGTATATGTGTGAGCTGGTGCATGTTGCTACTGTTGCGGCTGTAAAACAGTGGATAAATTGTTTTGAGCATCACAACCCCTGCAAAATGACTCATTTCATTATCATAATTTGATCCATTCAGTCCAATAACATTTGGAAAGTCAGGAAGAGCCGCATAATTAAATTGTTTTATCCCTCAAGTTAGCGGAGGGCTAAACAGGAAGTTAGCCAGCTCAGCCAGTGGAAATTGTGGCATTTTTGGCTGATGTAAACACATCACTACCAGTGCCTTAGTGTAGGAATTTCACCACAGATTGCAAAATACAGAGAGATTTACCTGGAAATGATAGGCTTAATCAGCATTGGGTGAACTTGTTTGGTCCTGCACTCCAGCTTTGGTCCTGCGTCACAAGCCAAAAAGATTGGAAAACTGATTAATACAGTACAATTCCAGATGTGTGATGGGAAATGAAGCATAGACAGTCTGACGGGCAGCTACTAGATACTGCCCGGCATTGAATTATGTCATCACAGTTCATTTTCCAGCGATATATTAATGAGGGAATCCTATTCTGAGCATGTTAAATTCTTCATCAAGGTAATGGTAGGAAACCAAAAGCCTTAAATATGAGAACATTATTAATAAATAATCCTGTATATAGTTAAATTAAATAAATGTCTTTTCTTGGGAGCATGACTGGACCACCCAGACATTGAGGGACGATGCACCTTTAACGGTCCATCCTCCATTCCTTGTCCCAGTAGGCAGGCAGTGTAAGATTAGAAGCTACAACTTTCACCCAGCTAATAGGGCGAGATCCCATTACTCCTGCAGCTAATGGGAATCCCTGATAGCGTTCGTTCGTTGCTCTGTCTCTGTCTTTGTAAGATTGTCAGAGTATCCTGTGTGCACATGTGCATTTATCTACCTTTGGCTAACTAATAATTAGTTTAGATGTCAGAATATTATAATAACTATTAGTTTACGACAACAAACTTTGCTAAGGTCACACATTTGAAAAAGAAGCTTTGTAAAACACCTTTTTAGTGCAATATTTTCTTTGTGTTTTTGTGTGCGTGCCTGCTCATGTACCCCCATGTGTGCGTGAGTACAAGTGTATATACTTGTGTCTGGGTTTGTGTGTGTCCATGTGTTTCACAAAGAGAGCAATGTGTTGCTGCCTGTAGGCATTTCATCTGGCCAAAGCTGAGCAGAGCTGCTGGACTCATGTAGGTCATGGAGACTGCATCTCTCTCTCTCTCTCTCTGCCTTCCCTCTGTCTCCGTCTCTCTCTCTCTCTCTCTCTCTCTCTCTCTCTCAGGGAAAGTAGGACAGCTCAGATTTCTGAAGCAACTGCTGTGAAAAGGAGTGAAGAAATAGGAAGGATGATAATGAGAAATGAAAAAGCTTTTAAAAACAGCAATAATTAGTACCTTTTTATTTGATTATTTTGTTACTGCGTTACTCATCAAGCATGTACAACAGGAAACTAATTAATTATCTGCTATCAATGTGTTCATTCTTTTAGAAAGTTTGAAAGTACTTCTGTATCATTCAACAAATTAATTAGATTACTACAGACGTTAACATATGTTAAAGTGCAACTATTTTTGGATTCAAATCAAGGAGAAACAACTCAAGGTAAAAAGCTCAGACAAAGATGAGAGGGAAAAGAGAGGAAATGTTCATCTTGCTAATGTATTTTTTTCTCCTTACTTGATTGTCACAAAACCTTTGAAGAATAACAAGGAGGGTGGAAAAGCCCTTTTTTATTTAAAGTTTTAAAAAAATCAGACAGGAAACAGGCAAAAGAAGGAGAGAGAAAAAAGTGAAGTTACACCTCGTAGCTATGACCCTCAGCTTTATATTGAGGGCCAAGTTTGATTGCTAAAAGACTCCCATCAGAGGAATTAGGAGACAAAGACAAGACAAGCGACCTGACTCACAGAGCTGGCATTTGGATTTGTGTCAGGAGAGAGATAAAGAGAGAGAGAGTGACAGACAGAAGAGAGTGTGATCTTGGCATCTCCAGAGAAAACTCATAGTTATTGGGGACAGTTTGTACAGAACTGTGGCACATACAGTACTGTAATTTCTTTGAATGGGAAATGGTTGTTTGTACTGCAGCTGCCTGTGATGCTAGTGTTCATCGTTTTACCAAAGGGACACAGGGACCTCTAGATGATTTCCCTTTCTGCTGTAATGTCTCTTTTCTTTTCTTCCATTTACTTTTGGTATTGTTCTTTTGTTCAATATCTTTATTATAGTCTTGAATTTTAATCACACAACTTTTACAGCTGGTTACAGTGATTTTGTGCAGTTTATACCAGCTGCAGTTTGAAAGTTTTAGCTAATTTAAAAAAAAACAAATCTATAAAAAAAAGAAAAATCTAAACTTTGTCTTACATTCAGTATGAGGCCACAGTGCAACACCACCACTGCTTGCCATACAACCAGTGGACCATGTACTGCCAAAATCATGCCAGTGATGTCATCCTTTGTTTGCCCATTCCCAATTCCCCTGCCCCCTCCTTGTGCCCTCCTGCTGTAATTGGACAATGGCTCCAAATCGGCAGTGGTCTGAAAGGACATTTGCTACCCAGGGTTTTCTGGCAATCAGCCCTGGTGAACAATTAAGCATCCGCTCCCACTTTTACTCCTGTTGGTAAAATATTTGGCTCCTCGCAGGATGTATCTCAGCATGTAGCCAGGGTAAACAGAGGAGAGAAGGTTCTTGCATAATCATAACCCTGTCGAGATGGCATCTAAAAGGTGTGTTTGCAGATACTGTGAATGTGCAACTCTGTTTTAATCAAACAAGGATATGTTTCACCTTTCAATCAACTGGTAATACTCTGTTGCAGAATTCAAATTATTTAAATCTAATGTAAATTATTAAATAATTTGGATGAAACTCTCTGAAAATTCAGACAGATTTCGGTGTGCAAACTCTTTTTGCACTTTGACATTTGTTATACACACATCTGCTCTCTTTTTATCTTCATTTGGTTTAGTGGTTGAATGCAAAATATTCTTCTTCTTCCCTTATTTTCCTGCCAGTTTGCACTCCAACCACTATTTAACTGAAAATAGATGCATTAATTTGCCTCTACCTTCAGATACCTAACATTTGCCTGTTGTGATAGATACATAATATAATTTATGGCTCGTCCAAATGTCTGACCTGAATGTGTGGCATCTGACCGGCATTGCTAATTAAATTTGACCCCGGCTCAGCTCCAGAATCTTTCAACCTACAACTTTCTGAGCCTAAGTGGGTGTTAAGACTCCATTGTTTACAGACAGAGCAGGCTCTGTGGGCTACCTAACTACCCGATATACAGTATGTGGTCTGATGCATGGCTGCACAGTTGCAGAGATGGCAACCTGCCACTGTACATGACTTTGTATTGAGCACTGAGAGCCTTTTCCTCCTACGTTTCTCTCTCTGTACATCTCCCTTTCTATACCATCCCTCCCTCTCTCTTCTCCCCCTCCTTTCCTCCCTCCCTTTTCCCTCTCTCTGCCCCCTGACCACTAAATCCCTTTCTGCCTTCTTTTGCTTCGCTGAGCCCAGATAGGCCTCTATGTCTTGGGTCTTAATTTGACGCGGTAATTGGATGACAAGGGACAGTTCACCGTCCCTTCCTCATGAGTCAGCAGAGTTTTCTTGGCAAGTGCCTCCCACTCCTGCTGACTACAGGCGCTCAATGGGGACGGCCAATTGTCTGAGGCCCATTCAGGTTTTTGTGTCTCCATCTCATCATCAGGACGTCAGCTTCCACGGGCGGCCTGGACCACACACAGCACCACATTACAGTTAGAGGGCCTTTACAGAGGCCACTTGTTAATGGGAATATGAAGCTGGGGAGGGTCGTGTGAGCCAAATCAGCTTATCAATGGCTACAGTTCTTTTCTGGCAACATGTATGGGGTTTTTTTGGGGTTTGTTTTTTTTTCAACCAGAGAAAGCTGGAGCAGATATAGCTAAATGTTGACAGTTGCGGGGGGTGACTGATGGCCTGCTTAAAGTCAACATCTTGTGAGTTATCATATACAGGAAAAGTGCTTTTATGCAATAAACTTTACTGTGAAGCCTTGGCAGCACCACATTGTGTGTCATTGTTAAAGGAAATAAAGCATAAAGTTATCTAAAATGAATCCCAGAAACATCAAGTTTATGTCAGTTATTCACTCTGAACACAACTGGATCTGTTTACATTGAAAGCTTGCAATCTTTTATGACTTGGTTCTTTTGGAATAATAACTCAATATCTGTTTTGTATCCTGGACCAAGCCAGTGCCATATCCTTTACTTTGCATGAACATACAATCTGGTTTTCATTACATTTCATTTTCATTGAAAATTCATTTTCAATAATCTAATGTCTACTGAAATCACAAGATATCATTAACCAATATCATGCCAAATACATTTCATAGGCAAGTTTCCCCAATCTCTTTAGAATCATTATTTTATTTCTAACCCACTATATAATGAGTGGATGTATGAGAATACAGCAAGATTCACTTTTTTTCCTCCAAATATTGCCTGTCAGGCAAAACTTCTTGCAAGGCTGCATCCTGTCACCAGCAAGCTCAGCCAATCGGATGTTGAGGTAATATATGGTTAAGGTTCATTTAAAGGTTGTGGTTAAGGTTAGGGTAGGCCAGTTGCAAAGGATACAAAAATTGCCTAAAGGCTCAACTCAGGGCAAGAAAGTCCCTGGGCGTGTTAATCGGAAAGAATTTTCCCATTTCCCAGTTGCTTCAATGTTCCAGGAAGGGTTGACATGGGAGCTGATGTCAGTGTTGAATTTGCATGTGAATATGTGTTGTGGCAAGACACTGGAGGCAGCTGTTCAAAGTTATGGACGGCATTCTGACACTGTCGAAAAAGTTTACTACTGTGATTTGCATTTTTGTTTTCATGATGCTTCTGCTGATTTACTCACGCTGACATTCCTCTCACTGGTGCAGCTGTTATCCAGTGTGCAATTCTTTTTCAAGTGCTTCACAACATCGCCCCCATGTAATAGATCCTAATGTGTGTGCAGCCTTGTATGCCTAATGTCTAATAGTCTTTTAGAATCGTAATCTGCCACAGTAATTCCTATCTGATGTAATGGTTTGTAATGTGTACGTAATACCAGTGGAACTATTTATAGAACAGCAGCCAATTCTCCGAGCACAGACATGGATGCATGCAAGCCGCTGGGCGTGCACACACACGCTTGTGTACATACTTCAGTTTGCACAAAGCAAGTTCTCATACAGTGCAGTTTACTTTTTCTTTGTCTATTTATGCCTAGTTTCAGTCTAGCTGTCTTTGTGTGTGTCTGTGAGAGGATTATGTGTGTGTGTGTGCGTGCATGTGGACACCCATGTCATGTGCATGCCTCACAATATGCATATATGTGCACTGCAGCTGTGTCTTTGTGACTGTGTGCAATGCATCTATGTAAGTGAGCACATCTGGGTGCCTGGGTGTCTGATGGAGTGTGTGTGTTGCTTGAAGCTCTATCTATCCCTAGGGGATTACATCACAGGGCAGTTATCAGACCTGAGTCATCAGAGAGGTTGAGAGGCCCTGCTCTGCTCTGCTCCTCCATCTAAATGAGAACACACTTAAAAGCCGTAGAATAATAAATGAGTAATTTCTTTCTTTCTTTCTTTCTTTCTTTCTTTCTTTCTTTCTTTCTTTCTTTCTTTCTTTCTTGCTTTCTTTCTTTCTTTCTTTCTTGCTTTCTCTTTTTCTTTCTCTTTCTTTCTTTCTTTCTTTCTCTTTCTCTTTCTTTTTTCTTTGCTCCTTTCTGTTTCCTCTTGCGTTTCTCTTTCATTCTCACATTTGCCTGCCTTCTTCTTTAAAAGAAGAACACCAAGAAGTAGAGTAGGTCAGTCAAAATGTGTCACGCCGCTGTCATCTCGTTCAGCTTTCTCATTCCTTCCAGTCACAAGGCAGTGTGATGGTATTGCCACATTGCAAGATAAGATTTCCACAGCAAATTAAGGATCAGCCCATGCCCAAATTATCCCACATTTCGTCATTTAGATCTGTTTGTATGTGAAGGCAGCCTCTGCCAGAAAACAAGAGAGGAGCTCTGTATTAGTGCAAGTCAAGCTTTGAAGTCATGCATAACCTCAGCTGATCGGTATCATCTGACTCTTAAAATTACCAGTGACAGTCAAAGACGTTGGAGAGGTGCTCTTTATAATGTGACAAGGAGATACTTTTCTGATGATTCATGGTGCCTACTGCTGCTACAGCACTGTCAGTCCTGATATCTCCCTCCACCACTCAAGCCACCTCGTATTAGTTTCTTATCACCTTGTGTTGGCATCTTCTGTCTTTTGCATGATGTGCATATTGTATATTCCATATCTCAGTGGCATGCGTCTGCTTATCTTTGGAGTGAAATTGCTCCCCCACAGAAACTCACATGCCCATTGTGTGTCCTCTTTTTGCTATAGATGATCATAAATGCATCTCTTTTGCACACAAACCCCAAAGTCTTACAGGGAACAATGAACATGTAATTAGCATGTATATAATTGTCTGGAAAGATCTTACTATTCCTGTTCTCATAAGACCCAGGTCAAAAGTTATAACTCCATATTTGCCACTGATAAAACATGTAATTAAACAGGGTTTAGCTTAATGCTGTGTATCAAATAAAACTGTTTTTCTTGCGATGTTGTGTAAGCACTGGAGATTCAACATGGCAGACAAGGAGGAATAGTCATAGTTATGTATTTTTTCCTGCACTATGATCTTTCTCATGGCTTCATTGAGGTTTACTGGAAGCTAAATATGCAAAATAATATGACTGGAGGTTCACACTAACCCAGATCCCACCCCTCCCTTCACTGGTTCTCTGACTAACCGTTAGTAGTTGCTTTTGTGCACGTACAAGAATATGATTCCTCACTGGCTTCCCATATGCAAACACTGCCACACTGGAACAGTTGTGGTTAGTGGTGTTTGGTGAAGATAAAAGTACCGAAGCTGCTGGATTTTGAACCAAGCTCTCTGCTGTGCTGGGAGAGTGCTTTTGTCACCTGTCACCTGGAGTCAATCTAAATCTTTTTATTGACATACTACTTCCTATAACTCTGTTCTGAAATGTCATAAAATGTGCTTACCTCATCTCTGGATTATGTAATCCTGTAGTTATTATAATGAATAGAAACCCATGTTGAATCTGTCATACTGAAACCAGACCAGGTCTTACAAGGTGTGTTTACTTTTCGTCATTGGCAAACATGAAGTTTTCCACCAGTGCTTGCTCCAGTTTGAAAGGGGTACGACAGAAACCATGACATGGGATTATCATTCTTGTCTTCTAAACATCCAAATAGTGGGAATAGGTAAATAATCTCTCCCAAATTTTCTTAACAATCCTTTGGATTTTGGATCAATTGAAATCAATTGACTAATTGACCAACTGAAAAATTCCAGCACTGCACATAAACCTGTATTGCAGCATATGTGATGTGTGCAGCCTTCTTGGGGCTTTCCCCTCTGGCTGACTAACTGTGACGTAGGCGAGGGTGTGTGTCTCGGGCTGTGTGAGTGCAGTGGCAGTGAGGGGGTGGGCGGGTGGGAGAGACAGCTGTGCAGGCTAGATATGTAGTTAACAGTAGGAAGCATTCATACTACACATTCTGCTGTAGTGTGTCATCAGACAGCGTCTCTCTCTCTCACTTCCCTCTGCTTCCCACTCTTTTTCCCTTCACTTCTCACGTCTGTCTCCTGTCCCCCCTCTCCGACCCCCCCCACACACACATACGTGCCTGTGTGCATGTACAATCATTCACACACATACACACATTTCTCTCTCTCTCTCTCGCTCTCTCCCCTCCCCCAGCTCCAGACTCCCCCTCTCCCTCCATCCCTCCCTCCTCAAAGTTTCCCGCTATAGTAAATTAAGTTGTATCTTTTTGACTGCCACTATTTCCTCCTTCCTTCTGTGGAACTGGGCTTATTCCTGAATTATACCTCACCCACACATGTACAAACACACACACACCCTCCCTTCCCCTGAATAAAGTAGGGAAAAAAGAAGAAGCAGAACTTGCTTCAAGGACAACATAAAGCTGTTCTCGCCTCTCCCAGACGGGGTGTGTCAAGGCTTTTGTCCGTCTGATGCCATATTAAATATCAGAGTTAAAAGGAGGGGTGGGGGGGGGGGGTTAGTGTGTGCGTGAGCCTGTGTGCGTTTGAGTGCGTGTGTGCGTGCAAAAGTCTCCAGGTTTTTTTGTTCTTTAGAGAGAAAGAATGTTGGCACGAAGGTAGCCACCAGGGGAGGAGAAGAAGGTTGGAGTGCTCAAGTGCTGCTCCAGGTTTGTTTCATTTCATTTGCTCTGTAATGAGTCTTGTTACTGCTGTGAGAGGCAGAGAGATCTGACTGGGGAGTTCAAAGTTAAGCCACAGGGAGGGAGGGAGGGAGGAAGGGAGGAAGGGAGAGGAAAAGAGAGGCAAAGAAGCAGAGAAAAAACATACAGTCCAACAAGCCCTCACTTGAAAACTTTGGAACATTTTGGAAGCAAGAAAAAGCAACAAAGACAAACTTTTTTACTCTGTCTTTCATACTTTCTTCCTTTCCCTTTTCCTCCTCCTCGTCTTCACCGTCCCACACCCTTCTCAAATGAAGCCTCTCGCTTGGAGTTCTGAAAAGAAACTGAAGAAGAGGGCTTGCAAGAGGTCTGAAAAAGTTGGCTGTGTATGTGCATGACTGTGTGTCTACTGGAGTGTTTATGCCTCTGAGTGTGTGTGTGTGTGTGTGTGTGTGTGTGTACGTGCGTGTGTGTGTGTGCGCCTGGGTCTGTGTGGGAATGATTACATCAGCCTGCTGCAGCCTTATGATTGGTTAGAGAGCGTGTGGTTTGATTCAGTGTGCCTCGGAGCCCGTGGCTGAGGCTGTAACCCTTTGTGAGGGGGAGAGAGAGAGAGAGAGAGAGAGAGAGAGAAGGAGAGAGAGGGAGAGAAAGAAAGATAGTTGTCAGACTCAACCGGCACTGGAAGCACTGTACTGTACCTGCTGCCACCCGATCGCTGACTGTCTCTGTGTTTCTGTCCTGTGAGCTGTACAGTAGACACCGGCTTTAGGTCACACAGACAGTTTTTTTTTTTTTTTTTTTTTTAAAGATAGACACGGTGGCCTAGATAGACTGAAGGACTAGTCTCCAGGGTATGTGACAGGTAGCACAACTGCAACTGTCAACTGTTGGCGTTCAATTTTGAATCAGTCTTTCTGGAGGATAGAAGGCGACAGAACAGCTGGGTTTTCTGTCTTAGTGTCTGTGTTTGAGTGTGTGTGTGTGTGTGTGTGTGTGTATGTGTGTGGGGAGCCAGGCTTACTCCAAAAAATGCCTTCGTGTTCCCCGGACTGCTGCCTATTGCGGGCCGTGGAGGTAAGACCGCTCTCTTTCTGTGTCTGTTATCTCTCCTTGTGTGTCTCTGCCTCTCTTCGCCTCCTTCTCTTTTTACATTTTCAGACCGTTTCTCTTTGAAGTACGGCTATGCTTAACCAGAGGCGAGAAATGGAATGTGTAAATACCTAGAAGGCTGAAGACAATTTGTCTTCTTCAAAATGTGAGCGGAGCAATGAAAAAAAGAGTAAAATATGTCAGCAGCTTTGAATGATTGAGGCTTCCTTGCTTTTTTTTTTTCTTGACCATTTTGGATGGATAGAGCACTTCAGGCCTGATTTGTGCAAACTGTGATGTTATGAGCTGCATCTTTGCACAGGATTTCTTTGTCGTGATATGTTATGTGGGAAGCGTGCATTTATTACATGTGTAGGCTTAGTAGGCTAGATTGTAGGCTTACAAGGCTCAATTCCTCTGCAGGTTAAGTAGGCTTCTCTAGTTTTCTCTGTGGGTCATTAGATGTGTATCCAGTGAGTGTGACTGCATGGTTTCCTTGTGAAAAGTCAACCTGTGGACACTTAGTGGAAGTAAATTTAAGACTATTTACCAGAATAAGGACAGAAGGTGAAATGTCCTGGATGTTGTTGGCGGTCTCTTGGGTGAATATGACAAGTGAAAGCTTACCTACAGTGTATGTATCTGTGTGGAAAATGAACACTAAACTATTTGGATGTATCTGGATGTAGATGAGGTTAATCTGTTCAGCGTTTGTTGCATTATCACTTTACAATATCTATTATATTACCTATATTACCTGGGTAGCTCAGTATGTGCGTGAGTACGCGTTTGAGTCAGTTTTATAAATAGAAACAAAATGAAAACAGGTGCTATTCAAAAACGATCATAAGTTATTTATCAAAAACTGAATTCATTCTGAAGTTCAATATGTTCATAGTCTTATTATTGGCTCAATGTCAACACATTAAGTCATGGGAAAAAATAACTTGCGTTTGTGTTTGGATACTTGCATACATTGTCTTGATAGGCTATAGTTGGAAACACTGTGCTTACTTCCCTTTAAGCTGTAGTATATGCTCACTTGGCATAGACATTCCTGCTTTGTGTTCACAAGAGCAGGCGCGTGTTATACACTACACTTTATTTGCTTATATATTATAGTGACAAGTTGCTTTAAGAAATGCTTGTTTGAGATTTCTAACGCCACAATTGCTACATTGTCTTGAATGTCTGTTCTTTTCTATTGTGTGCTATAATTACAGGCCTGTGTATACCATAGTGTATAGAGCGCTATATGATACATACTGTGCTAGAGTTTGAAGAAAATTGCTGGCTTCACCCACCCATTAGGCTGTGTTTTTCAAAAATTGTTTGTGTTACATGACTTTATCACAACTTCATATTCCCTTTGGCATTATCATAGAAATCCATATTTAAACCTTCATATTATTTTAAATTTCACAATCGAGAACACAGTTATAACTGTTCAAATGCCTTTTTGTCATTTTTCAATATTCTTTATTGAAATACTATTCTTTAGTTTACCAAACTACCTTCAAATGATCTTTATTTAACTGAACCCTGATCTGTTTCCTCCTCACAGATTGTGAAGATCTTCAGTGAAGACGGCATGGGTAAAGTGGTGGAGATCCCAGCCGACATGACAGCCAGGGACCTTTGCCAGCTCCTGGTGTATAAAAGCCATTGTGTGGACGACAACAGTTGGGCACTTGTTGAGCACCACCCGCTGCTAGGTCTAGGTAAGGGGTAGAACCCTGCAGGCCTCCAACACTGTTCACATACACACATGAAGAGCACACATGAACGCACCTACACACACGAACGGACCTACACACACACTCACGTGCCCACACAAAAACCCACGGACTTTTGGGTGGGCTGAGACATGCAATACATTCAGTCACATACACAGGTGCATTCACATGTATGCATGCATGCCCGCATACTTGGGCAGACAGGCAGTTCAGGCGCATATTCTCACGCAGGCATGTATTCAAGCATGAGAGCATGCGCATACTATACAGCATATGCACGCACAGAGACATGATCTTCAGTGATCTAATCAAGTTCCTCACAGTGTGAAAGGTTGCTGTAGAAGTGCAGCGTTACGCTGAAGAGGCAGGACAATGATATCTTGTGAAAAACTGAGACAGAGATTTAGCACATGCACTGAGCTTAAAGTCAGAGTTGCTGTCGCACTAACGGGCCAGTGGTTCTCTGACTCAGTAGAGGAGACACAATTGGAGATGAAGAAAAAAGAAACAAAAGCACTTGCAAGATGTCTGAGCTGTATGTACGGTGTTGGTATTAGAGATGGAGCTGTTGCTTCTAGATGACTGATTGTAATGGTGGAAGGTATGAGGTAATAATCTTAAACCTTGTCACCATAAAAGCTGATGCTAACTACAGGTGTGTTGAGATTGAATTTCACTTTGTAACTGCTAACTGATGACTCAGTAAAAGGAGACTGTGCTGAACGGGGCTGATGAAGATTCCAGCAGACAGATTTATAACAGATAACAGATTTAAGTGGAGGCAGCCTTTCCCAGAGACTCTTATTAAAGCGTGTCAATACTCTTGGGACTCTTGTAGAACAAGCAGAAACTATATTTGTCCTCAATTCATAAAATTAAACACACACAGCTATTGATACATTTTGCAGCCTGAAGCTTACAGCTTTTGAGTTTTAAGTAGATTGAATGTTGTTTCTGATAGAAGAGTTTTTTGGTTTATACAGAGGATGATGGATGGAAAAGAAAGAAAAAGTATCACATATGGTATTTGGCATCCTTCACTGATTTTTAAAAATTCTGGCAGGTCGATTTAAGTGTTTTTGAAGCTCCAGATAAATAGAATCATCCTGGGTATGGAAAAAGATCCAGGACAGTTGCATGAGATATTTGACCCCATTATTCAGGGTCCTGAGCTACTTGTTAAGAATAGCGAAGATGATATTATGTTTTCTTTCCTCCTGTCAACCATTAAGAGGGAATTACATGAAGGGCACAGAATGAGAAGCTAAAGGAAGAGACGTGATAATTGAAGGTTATGGATTAGGAGACGTAAGTGATGAACACTGTAACAAAACCTTTACCGCCTTGTGCTCTTCTCAGTATCAGAGAGGGTGTAATGTTATCGATCCATTTCTATAAATGACATGGCAAAGAGGTGATGGAGATGATTGATGTAGAGTTTAAAAGGCTATCTTTCATGTTAGACGTTCTTCAGGTCAGGAGCGGCAATACCTCCCAACACCACTCTCCTGAAAATAGACTGCACCAGACGGAGATCTCTAAATTGTACTAGACATTAAAAAGGTCAAAATGAAGCTGTCTCAGAGATGAGGAATAGTATTCAATGTAGAACATTTAGTTTGATATAACAGATCTAAGTGTTACATTTTAGTTGGTCAGTCGATAGCAGTTACAGAGGTAGCATTTTTTCATACAGCAGATTCTTTATAGATTTAGTAATATGCACAATATTGATTAATCAAGGTGTGTCAAACTTGTTGCTGTATGAGGAGCCTTTCTGTCAGGGTGATTCTGTGTTAGGCTTGGCAGTATAACAGTAAGTTTGGAAAGCCGTGGCCAGCTTAATGTCAGAAAACCCAGCATCCCCCAGAGGAGAGGGCGATTATAAAGCACTTATGGAAGACAAGTTGAGCCAGTGCTCTGTGCTCATGTCTGCACAGTTTAACAGATGTGGGAGAGAAGGGGGTGTAGTTTTATATGAAGAGCAGTCTGCCAGGTAGTGAAACACGGAGCGAGGCATGGTGACAAAAAACATATGTAAAAAGATTTCATTTTTGCCGTTTCAGCTGACATCCTTGTTTGGATACACTTTTTGTTTTGCCAAGATTTTAGTGTTGCATCTATATATAGACTGTTACCCTATCATATGAGGAAACCTTTAGAAAAAATATTGCATTATTCAAAATACAGGTCCCAAAAGTCTAACCTAATATTTCACCATCCATCATGATCTGATTACATTTCTCACCAGTGCAGCCAACACAATGCTGCCAAATACAGTTAGGTTGGTTTGTTGTAAGTGACATCATTGTTGGCTCGGAGTAGCTCTATTGTATTATAGCCCTTCTGTTCCGGTGCACCTGTACTGCAACCGTATTCTTTTCAGGTCTGGAATGACTACTTATTGTATTTTATGTTTAGGAGTTTGAGTAAATGAGGTGTGATAAAGCTGCAGTGTGCTGCTGATTGTTAAAATTAAAGGGTTATGCCTTTGCTACTGCAGAACCAGTACACCTTCTGACTCATTGTGTGTGTGTGTGATGTGTGTGTGTGTGTGTGTGTGTGTGTGTGTGTGCGCGTGTGTGTGCGTGCTTGTTTGTGGAGATGTACACATGAGGATTGTGTCCATGGATATACATGTGGGAGACAAAATTACAAGCTGTTAAAATGGTGGCTAATATTGGGTTTGCATGACAATTAGTGGTATTTGTTAACCCTCTGTGTATTGAATGCATTGTGTATGCCTCACAAATGTATTCACTTACATATTTTAACAAATGACAAGGCTGGTTTGGAGCTCTGTTACTTGCCTAATGTTTCTATTACTATAGTTTAAATTACTTCAAGATATATCAACATTTCTAGTCTAGTCTTTCTAGTCTTCCGTACATTTTGAATAACCCACAAGAAAACCAGAAATATATGTGTCATAGATTAGAAGTTAGTCATTTGAAATATAGTTTGAATGACTCAAATCCATTTAGGCTATGTTTGCTGATTAGATGTATTTTGTCCACAGTATATTAGAGGTAAATATATGTTGATATATGAATATTGCCTACATGTATGGTTTGCTCCAGTCAGTACTATTTTAATGCATTTTTTTGTATGAGAGCAGTATGTGAGATTCATTCTTGTGTGTGTACATGCTTATGTGTGTGTGTGTGTGTGTGTGTGTGTGTGCAGACTGTATCTGCACCGCACATGTATGTGCCCAGACACTTAATGTGTGCACATGTGGTTGGGTGATAGACGAGAATAGAAGTTTCAGAGAGGCCCGAACAATAGTTTGTTTGAATAGAGAGGCCTGTTCCCGTACATAGCTGCCCACTCCCAGTGCACTACTGAATGGGATGAAATGGCCCTTTTGAGATAAGTAACGCTGACCTCTACTCGTCAGCCTGAAAAGGTTAACAGCGACGGGACAGTGAGGTAGTGTTGCCAGGGTGAGTCACAGTCACGAACACGAATGACTCATCAGATAGGCAACAGGATGAAACGGAAAGAAAGAGAAGATTCGTGACGGTGTTAAGGAGATTGTCACAGGGGGATAAAGAGGGAGAACGAGGGAACACATGAAATGAGATAAAGACGTGAGATGGAGCTGTGCAGTCAGAAAGAGGTTCTCTTTTTCATTTTCACATAAAAATAATTATCAAACCATATACTGGCACAGCTAAAGTGAGTCAAGGTACAGAATTTTAATTGAACCTTCTGGGGAAAGGATGTCTTTTATTAAAGACACTACAGGGAGAACTTCTAACGCCGTTGGAATTGACTGAGTCATGTCCGGTGTCAGCATTACAGAGAAAATAAATCACCAGGACCTCTGACCACATCCACAGAAGGACACACTTTTAGCTGAATCACAGGCTCTTTTATTCTCATTGAAAAAGAAAGGCCTGGGTCAGATCATCAGTCACAGCTTGTTTGATGAGCACAAACCATTGAAACCAGTCTGCATTTTTTAGATCTTTGCAGGCCACTGGTCAAATGAATCCCAGGAAAATTTTTAAAGCAGCACTTTCATTATGTCGCATTCATCATTTTTTTTTCCTTGTTGAATTTAATATTGCCTAAAATGATTTATGATGGCATTAAGTGTGTGGTCACAACAGTCATATATGCATCTTTAAAAGAAGTAGCTTCCATATGTGAATGTATGTAACTGTACTTGAGAGCAGGAAGTTACTGCAAAAGAGAAATAGTGCTAACAGAACCTACCCTGGATAACAAAAAAGAACTGAAACAAGACAGGACAAGGTACTAGTATCAAGTCTTTAATCAGCCTGATTTGCATTGGAAATGGATGAGAAAATCTCACCCTACTGACTTGTTTCTTTAAGAAAATAACATTTTTACCGCACAAAAATAGACCGAATGTCTTGTTGAGATGGTATGAGTGTGCTTTTTCTTTCAGTTTCATTTTACCGTTTCTTTTAGACTTTCTGTTTCTGTCCTACAAGCTTGATAATAGATCTTTTCCTCTAATTACAATGTCTTCACAGTTTATCAGTAATTTCCATGGTGCTTGTGTAACATACTCAGGGGAATGTTGTAATCTTAAAGACTATTTTGTTCAGTTTATGTTTCTCTTCCTCTCCGTTTGGTCAGACAGGAATACAACAATCACATATTACTTTTCACTCTTTTGACACATCATCATCATCATTAGCATTTGCTTGTATGTAGTTGTAAACAAATTCTGAGATGGTTTAAATAATAAATAATCATTGTTCTTGTCTCTCTCTCTCTGCCTGTCTCACCTCAGAGCGCTGTCTAGAAGACCATGAGTTGGTGGTTCAGGTCCAGGCTTCTATGAACAGCGACAGTAGATTCCTCTTCAGAAAGAACTATGCCAAATATGAATTCTTCAGAAACCCCCTGGTAATTGCTTTTTCTTAGACATTTCTTAACATGCCATGTCACACCTGACATCCTTTTGTTGAAATATGTTATACCTATAGCCGCTTAAAAAAAACAAAACAACACCTGGGGCAACAGCTCCTTGGATTTTGTATAGGCATTTTTTGGTGTTTGCATCTTTAGTTTTTAGATTATTTAAAATAAAAAATATAAAGAAACTTGTGTTTAGAGAGGTCAAATGAAAAGACAGTTATATGTAGGGCGTTTACTGGTGCAGTAAAGTTTTTATGCTCTAAAGAGTGGCCAGAGATGATCCAGAGATGAAATGAAAGGCATGCTCCCTGACAAAGTGCCTCTCTTCATTTTGTGTTATTGTGAAATATTATGACAGCTGACAGTACTAATGAGATTTGCGTGACGTTTCTTTTTCTGTCATGAATTCCTACCCTATAATTAATGTCACAGTGGCTGATATTTTCTGTCTGTCTGCCTCTCTCTCTCTCTCCCCACCTTTTTCTTCCACTAGACATTTTTCCCAGAGCACATGGTTGCATGGTGCCAGGAAACCAATCGTATGATTCCACCATCTCAGCTCCTGCAGGTACACGCAGCACACACACACACACACACACACACACACACACACACATAAAGACAAGTTTCTCTGTGTCTGTCTCTCATTCTCTCTCCTCTCCCTGACACGCACACAGCTTAGTTTACCTCAGAGTCAGCACCCGCTACATACTGTACAATCAAGCTGACATACCTCACCTCTGACCCTTAGACAGTGTGTCTCGTCAGAGACTGCAGTAATAACTACTGTTGATCCCCTGTTGACACATGACTGTCTCGGCACACGCACCACAGGCCTGACATATGTGATGGATAGAATTAGGCAGTCAGAAATAGAACATACAGTTCCTCACCTACCTACCGTATGTTTGCACAGTATAAATTCACGCACGTGTGTCATGCTACTTTGAGACCACTCACGGGCCGTATACTGATTTCACAAAAGATATGAAGAAAAAAAAGTCTGGGAGGAGACCAAACAAAAACATTCTTGGGATTTTGAAGAGCTTTGGCCTTAATGGATTTAGGGTTTACATGCAGTCTGACTCTCTCCTGTATCATGTAATGGAGCTGTCAGAGACAGAACCACAAGTGGAATCCATCCCTTCATCCTTGCCACTCACGGAAAGCTTTTAACTCCCCTGCTGATCATATAGACCTTATGCTCCGTTATGCTCTACGTAGAGGAGTCAATAAATGAACGGGGATGGGGTGGGCCGCAGTTGTGTCTGGAATCCTCAGTGTTTGACTTATTCTAAACAAAAGATCTTTCCACTCAATTAGAGTGCCGTCCAAAGCAGACGGTTTCCGAGCCGAGCTCAACCAGGTGTTTGCAATATTCGCCATTATGCCAGAGCCATATGTCAACACAAAGCGGCAAGGTGTAGTGCCTCAAAAAGAAAGCTTCTTAAATGAATGTTGCGTGTGAATGTGCAGCGCCGCAAATGCTGGAAAATGCTCATGCATGAGGCCCATTGTGGGAAGTTTCCAAAACACTGGCAAACATGTGCTTTAAATATTGAAGAGTCCTCTGGAACAGTTTACCTCCCTGCCGCAAGCCACAGATTCCAAATCAGCTCTAATAACTTAACCTGCCACTTCATGGTGTGATATTTTTGTGAAACATGGAAACCGCAAACTCCAAATACTTCAGACACCCACAAGACAATTTAAGCTTTAAGGGTTCCCAATAGGAGTGTACTGTATGTTGATTCAATGTATAAAGTGTTTGTCTTGGGAGGCACATTGCATAACATGACAGTTTCTGTTTACATATATTCTTTCTTTTTTGGTTTTTAAAATAGAAAAAAGTCCATATGAGTGTATGTGTGCACACACATGGCAATGTCAGGACCCTGTCAGCCCTTTTCAGCTCCATTCAGTACTCCACACCCTTTGATTTTCCAGACAGTAGCACATCCTTATCGTGGTGGCAACTGCGGTGCGTAAAAATTCAAGCTGTAGCCCATCTCAACTATCAGCTGTCAGTCTTGCTCTGTTGCAAGAAGCCCAAATGAAACTGTGTTCTTTGACAAAAAGCAATCGCCTCCTGTCTGTTGCAATGCCTCTACAGATAGTGTCGCTGCAGCCATCAGTATCTGTGGCAGTGACAGAGAGCTTCCATGCTTCAGATGTGATGAGTTCCCCTCCAGAGGCACAGGGTCCTTGGTGCCGAATGTATCTGTTAGAGGACATCAAAGAGTGAATAAATCCAAACTTCTGTATGCTAATCCTCCTGCTCCACCTTTCTCTTTCTCCTCCTTTTAGAATTTTCTAGCGACCAGTAGTTGTCCAGAAATCCAGGGGTATCTGTACGTGAAGGAGGTGGGAAGAAAGTCATGGAAGAAAGTTTACATGTTCCTGCGGCGCTCAGGACTCTACTGTTCTACAAAAGGAACTTCAAAGGTAACAGCAACTTTCCATCTTCAAGGGATATAGGATAGGGAAGAATATGGTTCATTGAGTTTTTTCAACATGCAATTATTATTATTTACTTTGTAATTACAGTCATTATTTTTCACTGAATACACTATATTAATATATTCTAGCAATAACTCAGTAAATATGTCAGATTAAACATAATTAAATTCTTCAAAGAATACCTTCAAAGGTCTCTCTCTGTGTCTGTATACCTCCAGGCTGTTTCTCTCTGTGATGTTCTGACTTATTCATTATTTCTGTCTCCAGGAGCCCAGACATCTACAGTTACTAGCAGACCTAGAAGACAGCAACATCTTCACTGTCATCACAGGCAAAAAGCAGCACGGTGCACCCACAGACTACGAGTTCTGTATTAAGGTGAGTTGCGGATGACAGCAGTGAGATGAAGCTGATTTCTAATGAAATATTATGAGCAGAGCAATGATTGACATTTCATTTAGCTCCCTGTCTCATGAGAAGATCGTTGCCATGCATATGTTTAATGTGGTGCTGAGCCTCGGGTTTATTGCTGATGGCTGTATTTCTAGATGGTTTAATAATATATCTAAATAAGAGCTGAGTCACCTTATATTTCCATCTATTTTTTCTATGAAGCACAGTTGATACATTTTTTGCTCACCATCCTTCTCAGCTTAGTTAAAACCCTCACTTGTGTTTATAATAATGGTGGTTATGATGATGATAATACTGTAATGTGATATCATATACTGCAATCAGTCATTTATGAGCTCTGTCCTGATTCTGATGTTAATCTGCAGCCCAATAAAGGCCGAGGGGAGTTGAAGGAGTTGAGGATTCTGTGTGCTGAGGACGAACAGGGCAGGACGTGTTGGATGACTGCCTTCCGACTCTTTAAGGTACCACCATGACAGCCTAAAACATTCGACCCATTGTTTTGTTGTGTGTTTTCTATAATTATCAGCAGATTGCAGACCACATTGTAATAAATGTTCCAAACTTTGTCAGAAAGTACAGCAAACAAGGTCAGGATCAAAAATATATCAGTGAGCCATTTCTTCTCAGTTTTACTTTACACTAGTTGACTAAACAAATCCACCAGCAAACCTTTAACTATTTACAATACACTCATCCAGAATGTGATGGTGTTGGTTGACCACTGTGTTCCCTTTTCTTCACAGTATGGGATTGTATTGTACCAGAATTATAAGATTCCTCAACAAAGAAAAACCTTGCTCTCACACTTCTCAGCACCTGTGGTAAGTTTTCTTCTTCATCAAAGACTGAGTTACAGCTTCAAAACGCTGAAATCGTTGAACCAAAAATTTAAACTTAATACCATTACTTAAAAACTTTCATATATGTGTTGTGTGTGTCTGCAGCCTGACGTTTGTGTATTTTGACTGTCATGTATTTCTGTCTCCCCCTAGCGTAGTGTATCAGAGAACTCCCTTGTGGCGATGGACTTCTCAGGGAGGATAGGCAGGGTGATTGACAACCCTGTGGAGGCTCAGAGCGCCGCCATGGAGGAGGGGCATGCATGGAGGGTGAGTTTCATGTTATCCCCGTCAACCGTGCCAGGAGCAGACCTCAAAACCTTATTATGAATTCTACAGATGGCACTATTTATTTTCCTCAAATACTCATACACTGCTCTGTTAGTAAGTGTTGATTTTTCAGTGACAGTTACTTTCAGCTTACAAAAGTGGTTTGTATATTCATAAAGCTGCGATGGCTGTAGGGCAGCTGTCAAAATATGAAATGCCAAATTTAATCTAACGGCTGTGGACTGGCTCTGTCAACAGAATTTAAGTCAGTGGTCAATTATGTTTACACAATGTAGAGGAAGCTAAGATCAACTTTACACTTATTTAAGCTGTGATCTGCTTTTTTGTTAGGTACTTTGTATGAGATTTTTCTTCACTGTTAAAAAATGTAGAGATATAAGAGACACTGTAATAGAATAACACGAATCTGAACTGTCATGTGTACAGTGCAACATGAACTAATCCCTGTTGTTTTGTCTGTATGTGGCATCTCTCTCAGAAGAGGAGTCAACGAATGAACATATTAGGCTCCCACAGTCCACTACATCACTCCTCATTAAGTTCAGGTAAATGCAAACACATTTAGGGATCAACAAAGTAGTCCATCCTTCTTTTTCTTAATCACTTCTTTTTCTTAATTTCTTAATCCTCAGGGCCTGAGTTGTCCATTTTTTTCCTATTTCTTGTTTTAAATGTATTATATCTTTTATTTTCTCTGCAGTCATCCACATAGCTCAGCTGTGGTTCCATGGCAGGATAACCAGAGAAGAATCCCATCGTATTATCCACCAGCAGGGACAAGTAGATGGGTAAGTCTACAGATTCCATAGAATTTCCATACAAATTTCATATATATGGTTTTCCTCCATGAATAAATTATGAAATGTGAAGTTCTCACTGCATCCATCAAAGTAAAGTCAGCTGAATGTTTCCCTCACAGTATTCTTTCTTTTTCTGCATAGGTTGTTTCTGCTGAGAGTCAGTCAGAGTAACCCCAAGGCGTTTGTGCTCACATTGTGCCATCACCAGAAAATCAAACATTTCCAGATTCTACCGGTATGCATTTATGAATTTTCTTAAATGTTTTTTTTTTTTTTTAATTAGATAGTGTGGACATTGAATGTTGAAATTACACATTACATGAGCAAATACATGAATGCTATTAACATTCATCACACACAGCATTCATGGTGCATATTCTTAAAAAAACAGGCCAAGCCAAGACATGTCAAACCATTGTTAGGGGCTTTATAAACAGAGTCTGATGTCCTCCTTTTTTCACCCTGTCCTCTCTTTTCTCTTCCCATGTGCTGTGTCCCTGCTCCCTCATGCCTGGACCATTTTACGCTGGCAGTGTGAAGAGGACGGCCAAGTCTTCTTCAGCCTTGATGACGGCGCCACCAAATTCACCGACCTGATTCAGCTGGTCGAGTTCTACCAGCTCAACAGAGGAGTGCTGCCTTGTAAACTCAGACACCCATGCACCGTCGTGGCCTTATGACACCTACGGATCATCTGACCCATGATCCCTATCACTTGACCTCCCTTGACTCTGCCTAAAACAAACATAACAAAAAGAATCTTTCTGTTGGTTGGTTCTTTTTGTTTTTATCTTTATAAGAAGCTGGTGAATTGACTGATGTTTCGTTGTTGTCGTTTTATATTGTCGAGAGTCCGCCGGAGACTGATGACCTGTTGGATTCCTTTTGGTTTGCATGGAAGTCAAGGAGTCGGATACACAACTTGCTTGAGAAGTTACTGTGTCAAGAAGAGAGAAGATAAAGGAAATGAACACTGCCGTTTGTGTCAATGCTGTCGCAAAATCTTCCACAATCTTGCTACCCGTAGTCATCAATAAGCTTGGACCCTGTGACCCTCAAGGTTTTCTCTTAGTGTAGACTGTATTTCCCTTCAACTGGACAATCAGCAGAACAATTCTAGCTTTCACGTGGACCACTCTGCTCTCTGAGAACAAACAGTAGTCTCATTCAAACTTTTCATCACTCATCCTCAACGAATATACTGTAGATGGAGAGTTGATTGTCTCTTAGTTTTGCACTCATCAAACTGGGAGTGGCCTTTGAGGGTGCATGACTTCCCCCGCTGTTGCATTACTTAACTGTGAGAAGAAGGTGCCACCGCCCTCTAGTGTCATAGGCACGTAAGGACATGTCAAAATTCAACATTGATGAAATATGGAGGCGTCAGAAAGAGTGTGGCCTCTGAATCCTTTTGAGCTTTTGGAGAAATCAGAAGTTTGTCGGGACAAAATAGCCTGGAGAAAACGGCTAAGGAAAAATCTGGAATTGTTGAAACAAAGTATTTTTTTATTAGTGGACAACACAGAATCTGTGTTGTCCATTCTCACAGAAAATCTCATGCTCATCTCTGACCGCACAGGGTTTCTTTTTCTTTTTGACACATTCATTGCAGTTATTATTTCAATATTCTCTTTATAAATGTGTTTAAAGTCCACCTTCTGCATCCTGGATATGTGTAACTCTTCATTATCCACATAAGCTACAAAAAGGTCATCCTGTATTTGTTAATTCTATTGCACGCTCCAGTTTCCTAAAGTATTTCCAATTGCAACTTCCACATAATGCATTTATCATACCATGGTGACATTCAGGGTGAAATGAGTAATAAAGCTAAATGAATTATGTAACCAGGTAGACAGTTTTGGTGATTGTAATGTTGAAAAGTGAAACCAGGTAACTATTTGGAAATGCAGCCAATGCTGTAGGTTCATCCACTTTCTTATACTGCAGACAAAGGTATAAGGCTATCAGTTGCATTAGATAAAGCTGGATGAATGAGAGAATCATTCTTTTGTCTGATTGTCCTCACAACAGCATAAGGAAGGATAACCACTAGCATTTCCTTCATGACTTTTACCCAAGTAACTGTCAGCAAATCACACTCTATTTTTCTTTGTCAAACAAAACTAGTTCAGACCAGATGTACAGCAGAGCCTCTTCTCACATGCTGTATGTTCCCCAAGTCAGTAAAGTGCTGTAAGAGTATTAGATATAGTCCTGTGCCCTTAAACATAAATGCGGTTAGGAATATGAATTAGTGTGCTCTAACTCCACATTAATAGTAGACATTATCTGGAATGTAATGCATGTAATGCATAGATTACATTCCAGATAATGTGGCCTTTTCTACTTGGAAGTACTGAGCAAATAGTACATCTACTGCGCACCTGCACCACTGGACACTAGACTGTCAACTAATCGTTATCTGCAAGTACACAAATGCTAGTTCACTTTTTTGCAGTGATAAATTATCCCAGCCTCTCCTTCTCTTTGTCCTCTCTGCCTGGCTCATTACACTTTCTTTAGCTTATCGTTGGATAAAGTGAAAATACCCTCTCATCGGTGTGGTAGAAACACAATACTGGAAGTGTTAGGACTCTGACTTCAAAAATATTACAGGACCCTTTTTTAACCCATGTCCGTTCATTTGAGTTTACTGACCTGATATCTGGTACAAGATGTGTTTTCAAGTGACAATTATGAGATCACCAGTCAGAGAGCAAGGGGCAACAAACTCTCACTGAGTTAGTTTGAGGGCACTGGCTATGCCTACCTTTTATCCTAAACAGTACACTTTCAGTGAAAATCATTAGTTTTCCTAGCACCAGCCAGGTCAAGTCGAACCCAAAAAAGGCATTTTAATGGGTTTCCATTTGTGTTTTGGCCAAGTCTACTAATGACTTCCTGTAATTAACTATACAATATAACGGAGGAAGATTTCACAGTGCCTCTAGATAACCTGGATCAAATTTCTTTTTGTCATAGATAGAAACATGTTATTTTGCACTGATTGATCATGTCTGGCAGAATGGAACAAAATGGATTACGCATGATGAAGGGCAAATCCTCGCCATCTCAAAGTCTCTGAAGACGTATCTAAATTGGTTGGAATTCTGTCGATATTTAAATTCAGCCTTTGTCACTTCACTCAAGTCCATCGAGAGTGATTATGGTTCAGAATAATCCTCTCTGACATAGTCCCACCATGACTATGCCTGATGATTTCTAAAAACTCATGTTTGAAAGTTTGATTTAGTCCAAGCTTTGATAGTAGCTCTGTTTAGGCCACTATCCAGCGGATAATTAGAGAACTATTTGTACTTACCTGTAATAATGCAGTATCAACAGCCATCTTTTATTTACCTGCAGGTTGTCTTAAGGTATATTGATCAAATGAGACACAGAATAGCCACGCTATATCGACACACTGTGCATGGTCACCATTATTTATCTAAGATGCAATGATGAATCATTTTTTAAAGTATTGTTTCAGCAAAATGTATTTATTTATCTGGATGTGACTGATTACTTGAAAATTTTAGATTTCTTTTTCTCAGCGCTGTTCTGTACTGTTTTCTTTTGTCATTACCATGAAATGATTGACCAGTGTGATTTATTATTATTATTATTTTAATGACATAGCATCTATTGATGTATTTTGTTTTCCTTTTTTTTAGGTTTGATTATTCAAAAACTATTTTCGTCATCATCAACACTTATGAAGTGATGTTTTAAAGCACACTGGCATCTGTAGTGTTAAGGTTGTCATTCCAATAGATGACAGGTGGGATGTTGTGAAATCAGAAACAAAAAAATACCTGAGTTTCCCAAAGCATTAACTTTTTTAAGTTTTTTTCTTTTACCCTTATTAATTACGTTCTTATTTTCCCAGATCTTTAAAAACATCCTTTTCAAGAATTCCAACCATTTTTAAGAAGCCTCCAGTTTCTTAAATCATCACTTTCTTGTGGTGACTTAAGTTAAAGACAACATATTCATAAATTAAAAAATGAATTCAAGCCACAATGTTTTGGGAAACTTGGTCAAATGAGCCTCAACATTCTCATAATTCACTGTTTCAATGCCTTGCTGTGAAGAAAGAATTGTAGAAATTTAGATGTAGGACAAAACTTTACAGTCAAGTTAAATCTATTAAGTGAAAATCTGTAGGTGCTTAGATTGATGCCCACCCCAAACACACACACACACACACACACACACACACACACACACACACATACACACATACACACATTCAGGCACAGTAGGCTCCTCTATATACTTTCTACCCTTAAAACTGCAAAAAGGGATGTCATATTCCATTTAATTCAAACCACACCAGAGCAACAATCAACAGATTGAAGACATTTTATTTAATAGGTAGGTTTTATCATTTGCATGAATGTGGATCTTGAGTTTACTTTTTAGGGATTCTGTCACTGACATTTGATATGTGGATGTTTGGAGGAATCTGGAGAGTAACAATACAGAAATGCATCTTCTAGTAGTTGCTGGAAGTCATCTTAAGCTATTGAGACGTCACTGAATTGTTGATACTAGCTGTTTCTAAGTACTAATCTAAAAGTCCCCTGAGACTGAGTCAACCCCTCTGCACTCATCCTTAAACTCCCCCTATTAGATTTTTTGATGACTGAAGTGAATGGTAGCAGAGGTAAACAAGTGAGGGACAGATCAGGCAGCCCTGTAAGGTGGAGTTCATATTTGCAAAAAAAAAAAAACTGTCACATGCACAGGGTGGTCCTAGGCAGCGAGTTGAATTGTATAAATGCAAAAGACAGAGGGTATATTCAATTAATGAACACATGAAAAATAAATTGGTGGGTTTGGATATCCACATTTTTACACTTAACAGAAATGAATGTAACCGGGTTGCTCAGGGTTGACTTGGAGCATGTTAAAAACTACTGGTTCATCAGAGCTCTGGGACTTTCATGTACTGGATGATGATGGATACAAGAATATTTTGGTTTCATTAAGCTGGGAGTTGTAACAACAGACTTTTCTCCATTATGTTCAACAATCTGCTAGTTGTGATTACTTGAAAACTATTATTGCAGCAAAATTAAGTAGATTCAGTATTATTTAAAGAGTGCAGTTACATAAACCATGTTGTCAGTGCTATTGTTTAAGCTGTTTGTTTAAAAGAAAAAAAAAGCCTAAAAAACTTGCCTGGCTACCTAAGCTGATTTAAAGCACCATCACCAACAATGTTACCTATTCAACCACACTCATCACCTAGAGCAACAACAGCTAACCAAATTATAAAACACCTGCAATTTTCATGCCATCAATTCTAGTTAATTAGAAGAAATTATAATCCAATCTGAATTATGGTGTCATGTTACACTCAAGCATGTAACTAAAATTGGTTCAGTGGAGTGGAGCACAGTGTCAGTTTTGGTAGCCAGGTAACTTGTAACCACAGATGGTGCCTCTGCTGACTCCTCCCTCTCTGCACAGACCAGACCTAACATGTGAATGACAAAGTCAGTGCTACCATTCACACTCCCTGCTGTTCAAGCACGCCTTGAGTATGAAACCCTTTGCAAGTTAAGAAGTACTTGATGAATACAATTTAATAGCAGAAAATGGCACTCTAAATGATTCCGGCGAAAGATGATTGAGAATGAACGCTCTTATTTTCAGTTATCGTGTTGCAGTTTCAGTTTACTTTTGGAGTTGAAAGCGAGTTGCAAAGATGGATTGATCGATTATCATGTTGACTCTTGTGCATTTTCATAACATTGTCACAATGCAAGATACCGTGGCTGTACAAATGAGTAAAGTAAAAATATATCTATATATAAAAATATAAACTATTATGTATTTCAGGGAATGCAAAAAAGAAAACAGTAACTTATCTCTTTTTGTGAGAGAGAGTTCCTGTATTCATAATGTGCTTTGCTTCAATCTGTAAATAGTTGAATGGCTTATAAATCTTAATTGTAACCTTTTCAGGTATTTTTGTACAAATAAGGGACTGATATATTCTGTTTATTGTAATTAGAATAAAACATTAATACATTGATATAAAAACCTAAACTGTGTTTGTCTTTATTGGAGGAAAAAGTCATTTGAAATATTGTTAACCAAAGAAAGTAACACCACTGTATTAATAGATTTATACTAAGGGTTGTACAAACCATACTGTATCTGCATGGGTTGTCATACTGTAACTATTGCATCAACAATTGTGTGTGTTTTCCAGATTTGAATGTGTCCAGAGTCTGGAAAGATTCTTGGTGCCATACTGGGTCTAAATACAAAAAAATAATGTAAAATATATTCAATTCAAATAATACAATCTTCATTGTCAGTGTGCATGTTGTGCTGAAAGAGTAACCCATCTTTCCCACTAGATGGTGCCATACCATCGCAAGTTCAAGGGCTGAAAAACTGAAGTCACACTAAAAGTATTTCATTTACTGTAACTTATTATGGAAGACAAATTTGCAACAATACATGTGGAGCCACTACATCCTGCACATAATTCAGCATGTGACATATGGATGTTGAAAACAGAGTTAATGTGGGATCCCATATTAAGAAAACTAGATTGGACCAACTAAGAACTGACCCTTTAAAACCATCTCTGGTCTGGTGTGTCACACCCTTTGGATTATCCGTCATGCAAAAATGGTAAGGTTTCACAGCTTAAAGTCTCGTTGTGATGAAAGAAAAAGATTAAAGATTAACATGTCTGAAGCTTTTCAGTCGGCGGCCAAAGTAACTTTTACATAACCTCTATACAAACATCACGAAACAAAGTTTGTGTGCCATACTTGCTTCTTTACTAAACATTTCAATTATGGTGTGTACTGAGTATGACCTAAGGACCACAGTAAAATACAGTTACTACAATATTTACTGATACTGTTATCTTTTTGCTAATAATGTAGTTCTCTTTGATTATTATTCATGTATGTTTTTTTTATCGCTGTTCCCAGTTCATTTTAATGTAGTCTATCTGTACACACATGCTATATGCTAAGAAAGCATATTTACACGCATTAATGTGTGTGTATATGCATATAGAGGCACAGTGGTCACAGCTTCAGGAACTACTTGTGAATCAGTCTTTCTTGCATTGGATGTGAGCCTCGTTCCCATTGGCTGGCCTACTGGGGGTAGGTGGGGGGTGGGGTGGTTAGTGGCAAGATAAAAGGAGCAAATGTCTCTTGTCCTGCTTACACACACAAACACATACACACACACACCACGTGCCCGGCTGTCTATCCGTCTGCTTGCGAAGGCTAAAGAGGAGAGGATCCAGCATCCAAACACACCAGCTGAAGCTCTCACCTGGAAATGTGAGTATACAAACACACACACACACACATACACACACACACGCATACATACAAACATGTCTAATCCTATTTGCGATGAGGATAAGGATAAGGGCTCTGCTTCTCAACAAGAGAAAGGGTGAAACACTTGTTGAATGATAAGGCACTAGTGTAGAGCAAGGGGCAATGTTCATTTGTTGTTGTGTGTCATTTGGATAGGTATTGTCCATGTAGCTTTTTCTTATCGTCTGATTCATCTATTGTTGTTGGACTGCAACAGCTTTATCCTTTAGTGTAATGTTCCTGGTTTGCAGTTGATAAATATGCTCATAAATGTTATTAAATCTTTACCTTATTCATTAAGTTGTATGTCAGTTACGTCTGTAGCATACCCTAATAAAACTCTTCTGTAACTGCAAAAAAATGAGAATGAATTAATGAGATCAGGGAAATCTTAATGGGGCTCTGTTGCCCTTTGGCACGCCATTTATGAGAGTTTTTACAACTGTTTGTATGGATAGACTATAAACTTGCTATAGAAATGGAAATGATTTTTGCTACCAAGCTTTTCTTTTCACGTCAGTCAATGAAGTAAAAGGAAATAAAGCTATCATCAGACTGGCTTAATGTGTTGGTAAGAGGGTCAAGGGTTTATACACACATTTAAATCGTTCAAGCTTATATAAATTGTGTCAAGGAACCTGGCTGAGGCTGTGTGTGTGTGTGTGTGGGTGTATTGTACTTCATATTGTACGACTACTTTTCTGTAAATGCAAACAGAATCATATAACTCATTATCTATGATGGGAAAAAAATTAACCAGTCAAAACCACCGCACTTGGGGAATTTCACTTATCTTTTATTTACGTCATATATATGTATGTATGCATATACGTCAAAATTAAGAGAAAACAAAGGTGACTAAATACCAGACTGTGAGTCGAGAGGAAAGTTAAAGTCTCAAACCAATCTTGGATGGGTAGAGAATGAAGAAGCCTCCAAATAACAAAATTCTTGACTTTTTACAGCCTTTATTGGACCTGTATACTTGACTCTTAATTAATTCTACCTATGTTTAAATTTAGCTTTTCTGCATGCCACAACACTCTTCTAAAAGTACAGTGCACTCAAAACAGCTTAGTCAATGTGTGCTGTTAATTTGGTCCCTACTATGCAAGCCATACTACAGTAATAGGAATTACTGTAAATCAAGATGTTAATAATGAAAATGTCAGCAAATAATCAGATTAAATATCAATTCTAAAATAAACAGTTTGAAATTAGATTAAATTAATTTAAATTAATCTGTTGTGTGTTTGTGTGTGTGTGCTATTTTTTAAAAAAATCATCAAGATGTTGCATCCAACCAGTTAAAATATCAACAACAAATGCTTGAGAAGACAATGTGTTTCTGTGCTGTATTTCAGTGGTACCAATGGATGTAGCAGAGTTCCGGCGCAGAGGGAGGGAGATGGTGGATTATGTGGCTGACTACCTGGAGAACCTGGAACAGCGACCTGTTTACCCAGATGTGGAACCTGGGTATCTTCGCTCCTTGATCCCCACTGAGGCTCCACTGGAGCCAGAGACATATGAGGATATTATGAAAGACGTGGAGAGGGTCGTAATGCCAGGGGTGAGCTTATACTTTTGCTGATTTGTTGACATACACGACATTGTAGATGCACAGAATCTCTTGTGATCTTCTGACAGTGTAACTAAAATCAGTCTTTTAGGTCTGTTTAAGGAAAGTAATACTGTAGATGGCAGCTTCTCTCATGTGGAATCATGTCCATAAATTCAGAGATCTTTTGGAGTAATCTGATTACATTACTACTTGGGACTTCAGACCATATGTTTATCTCACTTAGGCAAATTTGCTAAACCACTAATAAAGCAAAATAAATAAATAAATTAATAAAAAATCTCATCCCATGATGCAAGAAGCTTTTTAACAATGATACCCAGCAACAGTTCATTTTAATGCATTACTCCATTTATTTCATCCCATCTCAGTCAAGCAAAGGTGAAATAAAATGGAATTATAATAGTCATGACAAATCTGAGGTTGTCAAAAGGAAAGATAGGGATATATGAAATGATCATGAGAGTGAGAGAAGATCCTGCAAAGCATTTTGTTAAGACATTCATGCTGCAAACCAAGTAATCTTGAGGTAATTTATCTCAACATTGCATGAAATAACCTACATTAAATCTACTCCCCTTATGTCCACTGCTATTGAATCAATTAGAGCAACAATTATTTCTTGCAACATGGTGGTTCAGTGGTTAGCACTGTTACCTTCAGCCAGCATGTCCTTGGTTTAAGCCTAATTTCCTCACAGAGTTGGCATGTTCTCCTGTATTTATATTGTTTTCTCCCCACAACCAAAACAAAATGGCAGTTGGAAACATGCAAAGGTGTTTGTCTGTCTGTGTGCCATGAACTTTTATCCAATTCTCCATGAGCTGTGATTTCCACTGAACCTGATAATAAACATTGCAGTATTCGGTTGCTCTGTGATCAACACAGGTGGTTTTGGAAACCCCTCAACCTAACTTTTAAAATCATGCAAGTGATTTTGGACCAATAGTGTGTCTCCAACACCTCCATTTCATGACCAAAGGCAGTACATAGTAGCAGCTTTAACTAGTCTAAATTGATGACTCACACTGGAAAAAACATGCAATGGGTGTTTGATGATTGTATTGTGTGTGCAGGTTTCCATCACGATCGAAATCTACAGCAGTTTATTTCACTTATTAATTTCTTCGTACCTAAATAAGTGCCAGTCAGTGAAAACACTCTCTGTGATAAACCACGGGGAGTGAGGAATATTCCAGGTCACTTCCAAAAACCTGTTGTGTCATGGAGGCTGGCAAGAACTTTATGCTAGCAAATTAGCCTAACATTAGTAATTAAAGCCACTTGTTTCCAATGAAGAACTAAGGTTGGTCTTGTTTTCAAAGCATTTGCATGTTTTGATGATTCCAGGTCACCCACTGGCACAGTCCATACTTCTATGCCTATTTTCCAGCGGCTTCCTCTTATCCTGCCATGTTGGCCGACATGCTGTGTGGAGCCATTGGCTGTATTGGATTCTCTTGGGTAACTCTCTTGCTTTTACCGTCTCTATATCTGACTCTGTATTCCAAGTCTGCCTGTATCTTTAGTTCATATTTCTTTCCAAATCTAGAACATTTTTGATTTTTGTTTGTATTTTGGGGTACATGTTTTCAGGCTGCCAGCCCAGCCTGTACAGAGCTGGAGACAGTGATGTTAGATTGGCTGGGGAAGATGCTACAACTACCTGAGTGTTTTATAGCTGGGACTCAAGGCCACGGAGGAGGTGTCATCCAGGTAAGTGTCATTTTTGTGAATTTATGTTTGTGTTAACTCACAAACTAGTCACTCCAGGATGTTGTTTTTTCTGTTCTTGAACCTGTTATGACCTGACTCAAGTGGCCACAACAAAAGGGAGACAAACCATGTTGAACTTTAACAAAAGAATAGTTTATTGAACCAATTAACCAAATAAAAGCCAAATGAAAAGGTAACTTAAGTAATTAAAGTATGGACTGTGGTTGTCAGCAAAGTCAGTAGTGTGATGTTCATGAGTGGAAGATATGTGCATGCAAGCGGGTAACATAACCAAACAGAGGAGGAGCCAAGTGTCCCAGGTTATACTAACAATCCACCTGCAGGATGAACAGAAAGACAGCAGGTGAACCACACAGCAACACCAGATGACCCAGCAGGGGTCAATACAAAGACATTACTCTGCACAAATGTTCTCAGGTAGTCCAAGGAGTCACGTCAACCAACTTCTTCTCACATTTATAGTCTTCCTTAGTTCAGAACATGTGTAGAAGAGTAATTTCCTTGTGTAAACAGTTAGGTTCGTGTCAGCACAGGTACAGTGTGTAGAATGATGTCTTTTAGAGTCATGGACAGGTAAGCGCTCATGATATTTGTCTACTGGCCGATGAGCACTTATGATATTTGAATGATTTGGTAGGAATGAGGTGGAGCCCTAGAAAATAGTCTCCGCATTAGGGGAATGTTTTGTGATCTGGCATTAGGTTTTTTCATCCATGGATGAAGCCTCGGTTTACTTGTATTGCACTTGATACACAGTAAATCTTTTCACATTGAAGATAGTTTCTGTGTATTTCTTTGAGTTTGAACCTTCTTGATTTTTGGAGCACATATGTCCTGGGAGACCTTAAGATTTATTGATCCATCTGAAGTTTTTCCACCACACGTCTAAAGACTGTGGACTGTGGACCGTGGTTGTCAGCAAAGTCAGTAGTGTGATGTTCATGAGTGGAAGATGTGTGCATGCAAGCAAGTAACATAACCAAACCAAACCAAACAGAGGAGGAACCAAGTGTCCCAGGTTGTACTAACAATCCACCTGCAGGATAAACAGAAAGACCTTAAGATTTATTGATCCATCTGAAGTTTTTCCACCACACATCTAAAGCCAAGTCACCGCCTCAGGATTACAGGAACTATGACTTTTTCGATTTCTGTTAGTATTTGTAAGCGTGTAATTTCCCGAATTTACTTGCCAGTTTGACTTTCAAAATATGCAAAGGTGTTCAAACACTCACAACTGAGTCATCAATCATCAATTTGTCCACTATGGATTTTTCCTCTGTTTTTCTCAAACACTCAAACCTGAGTGCTCCTGGACACACATTCATCATCAATTTGTCTACTATGGATTTTTCCTCTGTTTTTCTACCTGGCTCACACCAGCTGAAAATTGGTGGGAAATTACATTTTATCACATTTTATGCCATCCACAGGTAGACGGAGATGACGGTGATGGTGCTGGGATTGTCTTGCGTGGCAAAAGGCTAAGCATTAGTTTAGTGTTTCATTGACAGAAATGCAGTAGCAACAGCAGCGGAAGCTATCTATGTGTGTGTGTGTGTGTGTGTGTGTGTGTGTGTTCATGTTGAGTACTGGAGCATGAGAGTGCACTCTGATGATGGATCATTTCATGCCTCTTCTATTGTGACCACCTGAGTGTGAGGATGTGTTTGCATGTGTGCTCATCTGATTCATCGTGTTTTTGTTTCTGTCTTGCCACTCTCCTTTTTAAGTGCAGCTTACCAGCTCACTATGGCAACGAATGGGCCTCCTCTCACTGCAGCAGGGCTAATGAGTGTTGTGACAGCACATTGTCAGCCTATTATTATAAACCTTATATCAACACAAAGGAGAATG
Organism: Thunnus thynnus; assembly: GCF_963924715.1. Taxonomy (NCBI): domain Eukaryota; kingdom Metazoa; phylum Chordata; class Actinopteri; order Scombriformes; family Scombridae; genus Thunnus; species Thunnus thynnus. The sequence continues at coordinate 23,290,996 of NC_089526.1, forward strand.
GGAATGGTTTCAAAAAGACACTCTGGTGACCTTAGATTCCCCTTTTTATCAGAGTGTGTGTCAGAAAAACACACTTTGCCTATGATTAAAAGATTAAAATAGACTCACAAATGACAAAAGATTACATAATCAACTAATACATTAAATAAGAAAGAATAATCATTCTATCATTCATCTTTTACTGCATGCATCATCTTTAGCAGCAGAATAGTGCATCACTTTGTATCCTTAAGGGCAATTGTGCTAATTATAAATAAATGTACCATTTTCTTTTCAGCTGATGAAGGGAAAATAAGCATTAAATGGTAAAATGCTTACTTGGTTACATTTGAAAAAGAGCAGAGTGTGTTACTGTGCTGCTGTGTGTGCATGGTTAATTCTCAGGGTATTGCTTTGTATGCTGTAAGCAGTGAAAGGACAGGAAGTACACTTGGGTACATTTGAAAGCCTGAGTTTGCTTTTGTTGTCATTTTGAGGCAGTTTTTTTCATTTGGTTCAATTCCTTAGAGCTGAAGCATCCTGATAATCACAGTGGTTTGATGGGTAGGTTGATTGATTGATCCATTCTGTGGATCTCTAACCTCTCAAAGGTCAGGCTTTATTTTAGTCTGCCTCTTTATTTGTTTCCACACAATTTGTATTTGTTTCCTGCTTGTCTGTTGGATTTGTGTTTATTGACTGAACAATTTGAACCTTTCATTGACTGTCTTGCGATAATGCCCCCAGATGCCTCAGAACGCACGCTTCACTACATTATATGGCCTCAAACAATTCTCACCATATCAGGTCTGCTGGATGATGACTCACACCACAGTTTAGAAATACAGTGATTTACTTTTCCAGTGAAGATGCGGAGGTGTCACAGAAATCAAAGGAAATATCCAACAGAGCAAAATGTCTCGATGTGCTGCTGTGTGTTTGTGTGTGTGAACAGTAACACACACACAAACACACACACACACACACACACACACACACACTACAGGCTTAGAGAAAGCAAAAATAATGTATCTCCACAGACAAAAGTGTAGTTAGTTCATGGAAACTCCATATCGTGTCTGTAGTAGCTGGGAAGTCCAGTCCCACAGCAGCAGTCAGTAGCTAACATACTATTTAACCCTCTGGTCTCTATGCTGGCCATTTGTGGCCACTTCGCTTTCTTTTTTTTGACCATTTTAGCTGTGTTAATGTATATGACATGAAATTTCCCAAGGGTGTGGATTTTTCTCTGATTTTTCTATTTTTAACTTCAGCTCTTTAAATATGTCTATAATATGCTGTATACATCCAATACTACCACTTGGCTATATCGTAGCCACTTTTGGCCAATTGAAACCCATTATTATTTACAGTATTAAATCATGCAATTTAGCTAAAATGGGTTTCATTCTGAACTCAACACTTGAAATTTATGGTTTTTAATGTTTTCCATTAGATAGTGTCATTGGTCAATTTTTGGCCTAGGGAGCAAATTCATGTAATATTCTTAGTTTCCATTAGGGGTGTACGATGGCTTACTGCACTCCACTTAAGCAAATGAATGACACAATTTTGACATAGGTGTAATTTTAAGGATGTCAGATAATGATTTTTGTGTGTGCATGAAAAAAAAGCTCATGTGTGTGAAACTGCAGCGCAAATATATATTTGCAAGATAGAGTGAAATCAACTATGATGTATCCTTCCTCCAAGTTGCAGTGAATTTCTGTTGATGCAGACTATTCAGCTTTGAGGGTTTCCCAGGTAAACTTGCCTTTGATCTACATGTTGAAAGCACCTGTGGCTTTGTTCCTGCTACATGCAACTACACAATAGCCCTTACACACCCAAATATCTATGTAGTATATTAACATTTCAACAAAACGTATCATATCAGCATTTCTACAAAATGTATCATCTCAACATTTCAACAAAACGTAGCATATTAACATTTCAACAAAACGTATCACATCAACATTTCCTAAATGCGCATCATCTCAACATTTCTAAAGTGACGTAGTTCACACGAGATCTATATGAGTTGATCTTTCCTATTAGGAGGAGGACAGGTTGGTGGATGGTTAGTAAGTTTCTCGGCAGCAAGTTGGAAATCAGCAGAGAACATGATTCGAGACCACCTCGAAACCAATGCCCGCTTCCCATTTCAACCGACAAAAGCGGATGTTTTTAGTGAGACATCGGCCGTTTTTATTTTATTTTTTATTTTAACCCAAACCATGATCTCTCCCTAACCCTAACCAAGTGGTCTTTGTGCCTAAACTCAACCAGACCTTAACCACAGCATTGTCACACCATAAAACATCATTATTCAACGGGTAGAAATGTTAGTATGGTACGTTTGTAGAAATGTTGATATGATACGTATTACACGTGTTGAAACGTATATATTCAACGTTTCTGTGGTTTGCAGAAATATTCAATGTCAACGTTTTCTTAATGTGATTGGGTTGCGCGGAGAATGGGAATGGAGCTTTCGGCTTGGTGGATGTCTCTTAATGGGAAAATTATGTGGTTTCCCACCGCTGAGGAGACCCTGCACTACAATCCAGTACCTACTGGTACCACCCCAGGGCCCACCCTGCATACAGTTGCCTGCATCAGCAGCCTTAGGTCTGCTTTTGACCTGTTTATAACAGAGGAGATGGTTCAGCTACTGTGCACCCACACAAACCTGCGTGGGAGGCGGAGGTGTGAGGAGTGGATGGGTGTGGTATTTAAAGGTATTTAAAGGGTTAAAATTCTGGCATTGATAAAAATTTGGATTCCATGATCACGAATGATGCCAATTAAAAAAAATAACCAGTGAAAGTAGAAAATAATATCAATATATAGTGTTTCTATAGCATTTTCGGAATGTAAACAAGAGGTGGCCATTTTTGGCCACGAACAAGCTGAGTGGGAGTTTTGTCTATTTTGCTCTCTCTGCACAAAAATAACAATGCATAATAATCAGTGTTGTTGTTAATTAGTAACATATCCCAGACTGTGTTGTTCATTATACAAGAGAAAACACTAGCACTGAGAATATGGATAATACTTGATTTTGAGGTTAATTTTCAAACAAACTGGCATTTGAAGGGTTAAAATCCTGAAAAGGAATGGATATTCTATATGTATGACAAGAACTGATGTTGGTTAAACAAATGTTGGCTGAGAGGATAGTGATTTTGAACAAGACCAGAGGGTTAAATATGTATAGCTTTTCAACAACCAACACATGCATGACAACTTTGCCCAAACATCAACATGAACCCTTCATACTGTGACTGATTGGATTAATCCACCACTCAAAGGACAACTCAGGTCCTAAAGATGGAAAACCTGCACAGCTTTTCTGTAAACATCAAAATCAGTCATGACTATGCACCTGAATTTGCTTCGGAATATATTCAGTAGCTGAATCATGCTTAATTTTCAATTCACATGTCTGGATTATGTTCAAAATCATTTTCAAATTGCAGCAGCCTCAGTTTCACTGGCCAACAAGTTGTCACTGTGGGTACTGAAACAACACTGATCCCCCTGGGAGCTCAACTTAACAGTCCATTTAAAAAAAAACAGGGCTGCTGGCTTCTTGAAATACTTGATGTTTTTGTTTTTGTAAATACAGGTAACATTCAAGTTTAGTATGAAATCCAAAACAGCGGAGCATTGCTTTACAAGTTTCCTCTTATTCTTCAACAGAGCACAGCCAGTGAGGCAACCTTGATGTCCTTGCTCGCTGCCCGTTGTAAAGCAATCCGATGGGTCTTGGCCTCCAATCCAGAAAAGTCAGAGGCTGAAATCCTCTCCAAACTGGTGGCGTACACATCTGACCAAGTAAGCACAAAAATACATTTAAATTTATGTCCAGTTTATCTGTATAGCAGAGGCTTTGCTGGAACTTTGATTCCTTTAATTTTACCCAAATCTGTGACTCTACACACAGTTTTATGTAAATTATTTTGTTTTTAAAAAGGCTTTCATCAATCACAAAAAAATTTAAAACCTTAAAATCAAATGTAAATTCATTAAGTTGTGAATTGGCAGTACCGTAAAATAAATGAAAATGCAATGCAACCGTGCATTTGCAAAGTTTCTGCAAATATGTTGACTTCTGTAAATGGTCTCACTCAACAGCAGTTCAAGTGAACTCAGATCATTAAAGGTTACCTCAGTAATAGTGAATGAGTTTTTCAGTGATTGGATGAGACAGAAGGTCAGTCAGGCAGTAGCTAGCACTGATCGGGTTTAATACCAGGCTGACTTTGTGATTGGGTTATGAAGTTGCCTGAGGGCCACATAGACCTTTACAGAGTGAGCTTCCACTGCTGTTTAAGAACAGCGTTCTGTTGTCCAGGTTCATCCCTAAAGTACATATGCATTTCTTTTTACATTGTAATCTGTTGTTGATGATCAAGAATAAATTAAGTCCTCTGGCTTGGAATGGTACAGACTTGTCTTAAAGATAAATCTTAAGATAAGACCACAACATGGGAGAAATCTTGATGAAATCTGCCTCTTGACTCTAGGTGTCATTTGGACTCTTTTTCTAGCTGAAAAGCAGTAATATTAACAAAAGTGTGGCTCTTGCTTGCTGATGGAAAGACCTCATGACATATAATAACGTTGAAATTCAAAATACAGTTTAAAGTGTTCTACTGTTTAAAACTTACTTCCATTTAAAATTAATATATAATTCTATTTTATTTTATATTATTTTATATTGTATAATTAATCATATTTGATAAATGTAAGACTCATTTTAGATCTGAATGTTAGCACTGATAGTCAAAGATGAATTTAAGTTTTATAAGGTTTGCACTATCATACAGTATCTTAACCTTTTATCTATCAAATATTTTACCATATAAAATCATTTATAAGATATCATAAAATTGAAAAAAGCTGCTGTTCATCTTCTCATCGAAAGTGAGAGAGGATTCAACCTTGTGATGTTCTGGTGACAACTCAATTTCTTTACGTTTTTCACAAATGTTATCTCTTATCTACTCAGGCTCATTCCTCAGTGGAGCGTGCAGGTCTAATTGGAGGAGTGATGATGAGGAAAGTTCCCACAGACAACAGTTACGCTGTTACCGGGGACATCCTTAAGAAGATGGTGGAGGAGGACAAAGCAGCAGGACTCATCCCTTTTTATGTAAGAAAAGACACAAATCTACATCCACCTATCACAGAGCTAACACACACAGACAGACACATAGCGCAGCACGTCCAACATTAAAAATGGTTCATTTTTTCATTGCATTACACACGTCTGTCATTGGATTGCTTTTGCTACTCATGTAAACCTTACAACCAGTTGCACAACCGCTCACTGATTGCCACAATGATACAATTTGTCTGTGATACTGCTGTACATGCCCTGAGGGTTCTGTTGAAAGATAACATTGTTTCTGTTGAACCTAATGTATGTCTATCTGGTTAGGGACCATAATCCATGTCTCATGTAGACCTACAGATCACCATCAATTACCAATATTCAGGGGGCTGCAGTGATCCTATAGCTCTGAATCATCTGTGTGTGTCCTAAATGATACCTGGATCTATGTTTGAATAAGAAACTGATATCTTTGCTTCTTTGGAAGACAGTATGTTAGTTGCAGCGATTGTGAATTTGTATTTTATTTTCCTGTACAAAATTATTTAGATCAAACCTGTCATTGTCATTGTTGTCACAATTATCACAGAGGCTTTTATGATTTGTTTGTTTGTGTTTTGCAGTTCTGCGCAACTCTCGGCACCACTCCATCATGTGCTTTTGATCACATCACCGAGCTGGGGCCCATATGTGAGTCAACTATTAGCAGCACACACTTGATTTTGTTTCCTTTATTAGCTATACAACACACACATTTATCCTTTCTTAGCTTTATACACACTTATTTTGTGTTACTGTAAGTTGTGACTAGCTTTGAATTAAAAAGGGTGAGGATATTTAGATGAAAAATACATATCCATGGGGTGTATGTAAGGGACTCCTATTTCCCGCAACCATGGGGGAGAATGGGGTAAATAGAGCCAGTGGGTAAAATGAGCCACCCCCTTTATCTAGGTAACCATAAGCAAATGTAATCATGTGATCACAAATTAAGAAAGTATAGTTCACATCATTCAATCCATCTTGGACTCAAGCACATGGAGAGAGTGGTCAGCAAAACAGAGCAAAAAAAAAGATTTTTGTCATGCCAAGTGAATTTATCATGTTACTAAAGTCTTGTATCTTAATTAAAAAAGATAAGTTTTACACACACACATTCTTTCTGTGGCTAACACACAAAACTCACAGTTAAATCTTTACTGAAAGTGTTTAGGTAACATGTTGAACAACAGGACACAAACATATAATTTTACTGAAAAGTATGAGTTTTTGCCTCTGTTAAATTGATGGCATTAATAAAGTTCAAAATTATCTCAAATTTGTTTGATTTTGTGTAATTTTTATATCAGTATTTAATGGTAACACTATTTACCCGTAGAGCGCTCAATTTACCCCATCACCATATTCATTTTACCCCTACCTTGGGGTAAGTTGTGCCACAGGACTAACTTTTCTTGATGGGTCATTGTTCTAAAACCATAACAATTAGATAACTTATTTGAATTTCCATGGGTACACAACAACCTGAGGTATATATAGTTACTATTATTTGAAACAAATACACTTTAATTTTGCAGTAAAATCACCAAATGTAAAAAGTGGCTCATGTTACCCCGTTCTCCCCTACTGCTTGAGTGTGTGTGTGTGAAACAAAAACAAAAGTGTATTCATTCAGCCCTCCAAATATTCAGTATTATTTTTTTTACAATCGTTAATTATACAACGCTTAGAATGAAAGATTCATGTGTTTTTTTCCCTCAAAGAACAACTTATGAATCTATGTGTTTGTAGTTAAACAATATTATTTAATACCCCAGGTTATTAAATTTGGATTGACAAAAGCAGATGTTAAGAACCTCTCTGTCTCTTGTCTGTTCCAGGTAATAAGGAAAATATGTGGATGCACATTGATGCAGCGTATGCTGGGAGTGCATTTATCTGTCCTGAATTTAGGCATTTGTTGAACGGCGTTGAGGTATGTAAAAATATGCAAACATTTATGCTCATGTATAGTGCATGAACACTGTAACACAATATTATGTTTTGTTAACAATGTTTTAGCTTCTTAGCAAAATGTCTGTAAATAGGTTGCTCTAAGAATTCTCATGAAACAAATGACGCAGTAAGATTTTAACTTTGATCATCCAAATATGCGTAAGAGAGGTTAAATATGGTTTAAGCAAGGTGAAAACCTTCAAGTGTGCATCCACCTGCATAAATATATGTCGGCGCTGAATGACAAGAGAACCCATTTCTGTTCAATTGCTTGTAAAATATCACTCATAACATCTATGAAGGTAACTGCTAACCGCATACTGATTATATCCAGCTGCTTTATTTCTGTTTGAAAATGGCAAAACGTTAATGTCAAGGAGGAAGCACGCAAGAGTGAATGGGCTGCTGTTGCTCCCCAAGCTGTGCAGAGACGCAGAGATAAGGACAGAGTAATTTCCTGAGGCAGCGTTAGACCTTTATATATCACTGTTTATTAGACACACAAGTTCAAAAAAACACTTCTCGGTGGGGAGACAGAGAAAACAGACTTAACCATAAAAGGACCAACTGTTGTTAAATCTTCTCTATGACTGAACTGTAAAATTAGCTTTTGGATTTGAACAGTAGCACATTTTCTTCCCATAATCGTTCAATTTTATGTTTATCTTTTAATGCAGTGGAAGATTCAGGGTTGTTAAAGATAGTGGAGGAGGGATTACAAGTGCACAAATGTATTTAATCCCTATTCATATACTGTACTTATAGTATATAACTTTGAAACATTACAACATCAATGAAAATTATTGGATGAGCACATGAGGGAAACCTAGTCTTTTTGAATGAGAGTGCAGTCCTGCTGGAGGGTTGGTTGCTAGGATATGAGTGATGGGCGGGCAGGCAACCAACCCTCTTTGAATTAATCAGCATGGCAACTGTCAGCCAGGAGTCTGTCTCACATTGTCTCCCTTCGCTGTGTTATTGCATTTGTGGAGGTAGAGAAAAGGATATTAGAAAAGATAGCCAACAAAAAGATGAGAACCGATTAGGAAAGGTTTGTCTCACTTTGAATAAACCCTCTAAGGAAAGGGTTATTTCTGTGCACTCTGCGAGCTGCTGGCTGGATGTTCCTCTTTTGCATTTCAAATAAATTGTGCCTGCTTTAGTCTAGATAATGCATTTGGTGAAAAGGTTGTCTCTGCGTCAGTAATGGTAAATAAACATGTTTCATGGTGTGTGTTTTTGTAAAAACAAAAATTTCTAATTGTGCTAATAATAAATGAAAAAAACAACAATTTCATTTGCTTCTGGAAACTGTATTAGATCTTTCCAAGTCCACTGACTGCCACTGGTATTAAATAAAACCATTTATGTTTTGCGTAAATTTTTGATATTTTATTATTATTTGCCTAGTGAAACATCAAACAATGTGGCTTCATTGCAGTTTTTTTCCTATTATTTCTTTTAAAGTTTGCAGACTCTTTTAACTTCAACGCACACAAATGGCTTTTAATCAACTTTGACTGCTCTGCCATGTGGTAAGTTGTCTTACTCACCTCAGATAAGTCATACTTTTTACAATTTCTTCACTGTTATCAAAATCCAATAATACTAATATTATTGGTGTTGATACAAAGTATGTCAATATACAGTGGGTGAAACAAAGACCTGTTTAACAAAAGGAGAGCTATCCATAATATTTTTAGTGTCTAGCACCTTCTATCATCTGTCATGCAATTTACCAGTTTACCCCAGCAGTGAGTCATGGTGCCGTCAAGTAACAATGAATAGTTAGTGTCATCACAAAACTGATATCCATCTACACCTCAATCATTTGTACAGTAAGAATAGATCTACGCCTTCCATCTGCCCCTTCTGTCAGCAGCACACAAAAACGAGACAGGCTCTGCACAAGACGGAAATAGAGGTGTTTCAAACATGACATGTGGTGAGGAGAAGAGGTTCTTTGACCTTTTTTTTCCATCACCTCTGGCTCAGTCTGTCACCCTTCACATGATACCTGTTACCATTGAGATATTGGTAACATTTTACTCTATGGCCTCCCATTTAGCATCTATAAGCAGTATACAAAAGTTTAATAAATGGATTGTAACACGCTGTAATGCAGCTGATAGCAGATATATAAACGTTTATTGATGTCCTTATCAACTGTTTGCAACCATGTGTGGTGGCTGGTCTACAAACAGATAATGAATGAGAATAGTAAAACACAATTGTAATAATATAAGATATGTCTTCATAGGAGAAGACATAATTGCTGACAAATTATATAATACTTTATTTTAGTGACAAAACACCATTTTTATAATTTTTTGCATGTTATTATGTGATTTTAATCAATTATTCTTTTGTAGGATGAAATGATCCAGTAATATTTGGTTTAAAGACTTTTGTTCTGCTTGTCAACACCTGTCAACAGGGTGAAGAAGAGATCAGACATTATTGGAGCCTTCAAGATGGAACCACTTTACCTGAAACATGAAAATCAGGAGTCAGGTACAGAAAAGTCATTTCGCTTAAACTATCTGAATAAATGATCACAGATCAGGATAGATGAATTATTGACAGCTACAAAAATGCTCATTTGAGCCAAAATGCACACACTTCCAATTCAACAATAACTGCTGAAGCATTGCACCAGTGTCTTAAAATGCAGTGCAGTGTGTCCTAATCCAGATAAGCACGGTTAAAAAGACGTATGTGGGTTCTTACAATTATAAAAAAGTACAAAAATATGTGTTGGTGCGTGTCGGTGTAGGTGCAAACCTTGGCTTCTGTGAGCCACCTTAATAATATCACAAGCCTATCCTACTGTAGCTGAAGTTAAGCTGATTTACAGTATTTGTGACCTAATTTAACTAACACACCTCATTAGTATTATACATTGTCCTGTATTGGAAGTGCGAGTGTGTTGTCAGAGAGAGTTAATAAGACTACAAATGTTGCCTAAGATCTAGGATTAAAACTTGTAAGACTTAATTTAAAAAATTACCATAATATTATTCATTGTCTGTGTATATGTGTCTGTTTCTACTGTGTGTGCTGATGTGCTTGCTGCTAGCCTGCAGATGGGCTCAGATCTACTCTATAATTTGTCTGAAAGACATGCGGACAGAGAGGCAGACAAACAGCTACCTCCCACCACTTTGAGGCACCTTACAAAAGCTCATACAATCTGGACTCAATCTAATTAGTGGTTATTAGCAGCAGCTAACACTGGCCTCCATTCTGTAGAGATGAGCTATCTGTAGCCAGTGGTCTGTGTGGGCTGACAGTGCTGTGATCAGTGAGATACAGGGGATGGACACAATGACAGCAACACCTGGACAAATGAACAATCTAAAATATAAATGCCTTAAAACAGACACATTTAGGAAGCTTATATTGTTCAATATTGTCCAAATCTGTGTTAGTCTTTTGTTCTACAATCAGGAGAAATGTGTAGTTCTTGTACTGTATGATATTGTATTTACTTATTGTATTTATTGTCTGATTGCCTATCTGTTCTTCATTTAACAGGGCTGGTCACAGATTACAGGGTAATTATAAATATAATTGATTTTATGAAATCCCATAATCAACATCAAAAGCTGCAGACATTGAAACTACAATCACTCTCCTGCTCTCCTCCCTCCAACAGCATTGGCAGATTCCACTGGGAAGAAGATTTCGCTCACTAAAGATGTGGTTTGTCTTCCGTATGTACGGGCTCAAAGGACTACAGGCTCATATACGCAAGGTAAGCGACCAAATGTGTAATATACTCGACTCAATCCTTTCGGTCCATGTAGGAAAGGTGTTCTGAAACTGTGAACAGTGACAGGTGGTTGCTTGTAAGAAATAGTAATATATCTGCAGTAATCTCATAACTAATTTATACATTTTCACAGGTTATTACAATCCCTAACAGGCCATCATCTTTTGTTTTTCAAGCCCCTACATGCATCTTTTCACTGGTCTCACATAACCCAATGTTTTAATGCAGAAACAACAAGTCCTCCAAATTAAATGACCAAATATATTTTTGACCATGTGCACTTCAGAACAACACATAGGAGTGTTTTCTAAGATAAGATAGGTTCACAATTTTTCAAAAAAAAAAAACAAACCAAAACAAAGCTTTCATAACTTACTGTTATTCAAAGATTCTACCTATTACTTAAAGACAGACATGAAAAATTGTGAACCTTTCACAAAGCACACTAGGTTTGGGGAAAGATCATGGTTTGTGTTAAAATAATCACTTTCTCTTTGGAGAAAAATATGGTAAGGGTTAAAGTTACTATTTCCTGAAAGTTAGGTGACCTTTGTCATCATTGCTATAATAATAATCACAGGGTTAAGGTTGGGGGAGGAAGTGTAGAATACTGCCATAGTTCATACAGTTCATATAAATTTGTTGCTGATGTTGTAAAAAAGCATATGGGTACTGATTTATCAATGATTGAGACAGACTGATAAATGATAAGAGGTTTTCCGGTGGTAACTGTATTTATGGCATCCATGGAATCTCAACAGGGTTGAATTTATCTACCAGTGCAGTGTCTCGTTTTGTGTTAAAAGTCTAATGTTTGGTCGGAGCAATTTGTTGGTTTTGAAAGTCAAATGTGTGATAGCAATCTCTTTTCTACTCTACCTAAAAAAAACACTTCTGATAATCATATATGCCTGGTCTTTTTGGTAAATGCCATCCTTTTCCTCCCACGCCTCACCCCTCCTAATCCTCCTTAACACTAAAGTCCCTTCAGTGCCCTTCCTCCTCATCTCTGCTTCCATCAGCACATCCTGTCAGTCATATATGTCTGGTCTGTATCTTCTTTCAATAGCAAAGCTTTCCTACATTTCTGCACCCCTCCTCCTCTGCCAGCCATGCCCATCCCTTTCCCCTTGCCTTTTCTTCTTGCTGCTTCACCCCTTCATGCCTCATGTCTCTCCTCCTCATCTTCGTCTTCCTCCCTCCAGTCTGGTCTGTCAATCAAATGAGCCTGTTTTGTGTTTACTCTCCATTTTAAATGAAGCGGCAGAAGCAGCATTGATCCCTGCAGCCATAACCCATGATACACTACTCAAGATTCTACTGTACATCTGTCTTCTAGATTAGATAGAACAGGACAGATATGGGAACACTTGAAAATTTGTTTTTAGGTCATGTTTTAGCCCTTTGTAGCTATATCAGAGACAGTGTGTGTCAAATGAAAATACAACATGTGTGATGTGCTCATTTTCTCTTTCCCAGTGGGGAAAACCAAACATAAAATGCAAGACAGACATTGAGGTCATTATTTGCAAAACACTTTTTTGTATTGTATAACACTTTGATGGTGAATAACTGGCTGATCATTCAAGCCAGTGTTTGGCTTCATTAGAGAAGAAATGGCAATAAAAGTGAAGTTGTTTCACGTCTGTGATCACATACAGCAAGGCACATTTAGAGTTTCACCATGTACCCAGTGTCTCAGTGGGCTCTTTGATCACAAGTGGGTAAATTATATTGTAAGAGCAAATTTGATGCCATTTAGAAAATATATTCAAAAGGAGCACAATGACATTTCCTGAGAGCAGATATCAATGCAGACTTTTTCCATGGATACTGAGTCCTGATTTTGAACTTGTTTGAACTGAGCCTCCCAGGCAGTGCTTTGTAAATGCTTTTGGTTACGGATGGTTATGGCTGTTAACCTGTAAGCCATAGACAGGAGTTTCACTATGCAAATAAAGGAGAATGGCTTTGTTCTGAGTCTAAGAGGAAGATACTCAAGGGGAGAAGTCCTCAGGTCTTTATGACTGAAAGCATTGCACCATGTAATGATACAACACTGCCATCTAGTGAAAATCAAAGAAATTGCACCCTTTGTGTGTGATTTTTTAAATAGGTTTTATATGAGGCAAAAAATGCTCTGTTGTATTATATAAATATATAAACAGTTGTGCCCTTTGCCTTTAACCATTACTTCTGGTTTCTGATGAATAAGGTTAATAAAAACAAGTGGACATTAAGATCAGTGCAAATGTACATTATTGACATGGATAACAGTAATATAAAACATATTGCAAAACTTGTATTAGTCATAGCGCATTGTCATTTATCTATTCTGTTTACAGCAAGTGGGCCTGGCCAAAGAGTTTGAGAGTCTGGTACGAGCCGACAAGAGGTTTGAGATCTGTGCTGAGGTCATCATGGGACTAGTCTGCTTCAGGCTCAAGGTAACAACATCCAACACTAAATAAATACTGTTGTGTAAGGCCTTGTTAACTCCAATGTGACTGTACACCAATTGAACGAGTTCAATCACGCCACTGTATAGAACATATGCAGTACAGATAAGATAGAGATGTTCAAAAGTCATTGTATTATCATTTACAATAATAATCATGTCATTGCTGAACACAGGAAACAGGAAACAGCTACATTATAAAATGCAACATAAACAGTAGTTTAACCCTAATCCTATCTAAGTTTCCGGTAGTTTTATTACTAGGTATTAAAATGATGGCTACTGTAAAGGTAAGTTAAGCATTATCTTCTCCTTGCTCCTTCCTATCAGGGCTCCAATGAGCTGAATCAGACCTTGCTGAAAAGGATCACCAAGAGCAGAGAGATCCACCTGGTGCCTTGTCAGCTCTCAGGTCGCTTTGTCCTGCGCTTCGCCATCTGCTCACGCAGCACCGAGTCACATCACATCCAACAAGCGTGGCGGCACATCACGCAGCTGACCTTTGAGCTTCTGCAGGAGCCTGCTCATTGACTAATAGGCAAGTTAGGGTAATCCACTCTGATGCCTGAATAAGGACCAAAGTTAAAATAATTATATGATAATTATAAGATAAATATATAATAGTTTCATGTTGCAGATATGAAATGTCATAAAGGGAACAAAAGGTGATTTCACAGCTCACTTTCTAGTCAGGTATGTTTCTGTCTGCAGCCAGTTTATCCAGTCTAGTAGGCAGTGGACGTGAACTGATGCCACAATTATGTGAAAAGAAATGAATCACACATCAACAACAACCAAAATGTCACATTTTCTATCTGCAACTGAACTTCATTCTCCCTCCACTGACATAGCTTTTATCTCATATTGCTTAATGATTATGTTATTGTCCTCAACATACTGAACTTTACTGTCTTTACTGTCTATGCGGCTTCTGTGTCTTTGGTGTAAAATTTGCTTTGGGGTGAATTCAAACTGAATTCTGCAATGAATGTATTGCACATTGTGTGTGTAAATGATTTTTTGAGTCAATGTGTGTCTGCAAATTTATGCGGGTACGCATAAAGAAACAGCTTTTATATATATATATATATATATGTTTGGTGATACATGTTTAAGTGAAGGATTACAAATGAATGTGTTTGTAAAAGTATGAGAAAGATCAGATTCACATTACTGGTTGGTTATACTGTATACTGTATGGAAGGCATCATAGAGATTGTGAAATTAAAAAAAAAAAAAAACTCTATTATTGCTCCCAGTGTTGAGGTTTGAAACCTTTTTATAAGTGCATTCATTTATCTATGACCTTATTGGAAAAAGTAGCTTTATTTAATATATAGTGGCGATTACAACAGGCAAGGGCCAATCTTTTGGATTCATATTATTTCACAGAATACATATTAATTCATAGTGTCTTATACATACTATATGGGTCAGTATTCCCCAAAACTGCAGCAGAGGACAATCACTCTTTCACTGTAAGTCTGTGAGATGAGAATGAAATTATGCTACTTTTAGGGTACACAGGAATGCTATTAAGTTTCCTTACTGAGAATACTCACAATTATTAGAATTATAACAGGGAATTTATTAGTGACACAGATTAAGCATTATCTCTCTGCACTGTATAGTTTTATGTTTCTGTGTTCAGACAGAAATAATAATAAGTAGTGTTAAAAGAATATGGTCTAAAATCTAAGTTACGCAAATGGTGCATTCATTAAATATTCTGTGACTGCACACTATCTGATACTAATTTGGTCTTGATTTGGCTCTACGGTATTACTGTACTTACCAGGCTCCTTCATATCCCCCACATTAGTCGCTCATCATATATAGTATGTTCAACTTCAAGCTTTGAGATTTAAGACAGATTCTTGTGATGAACAAATGTGATTGAAACAAGATCAATTCTCCTGCTGGTTGTCGAGATCCACAACATATGTTGTCATTATGGATTGTAGATTGCTGATCCCTCACAGCTGTCTGCCAGGAGACGTGTAAACTCAAATATGTAACATTGTAAATTCTATGATTGCGTCAAAGTATGCTGTTGTGACTGATCAAGGTGTTTTTTTTCTCTTTGGCTCGGCTGTGTTCTGCATGCAATGATATGGGTTCATTAATTTAATAAAGTCTACTGTAGTCTGCATCAGGTTTGAATCTTCTTTTCATTCTCATTAAAGGTTTACAACACACCTGGTTCACATAGATAAGATTTAATTGTGTTTAGCATTAGTGCACTGTACTAATTAAATAGCAGAGGGATCATACTCAGAACTGTAGACTATAGTATACTGTGATTCCAAAATAGCAGCACAGTCACAGAGACCACAACATGTTAGCCTTGTGAAACCACTGGATCTGATCAGAGGTTGTGTGGATGACATGCACCTCTGCTGTCCCTCTACTGCAGTGTACTCGATTAAAGATGACAGGCATAGAGACACACACACACACGCACACCATGAACCATCACATTGGGCCTCTCAGCCTCCTCTGAGCATCCTAATCCCTGAGGACAAAGGCCAATGTTCTATAAATACAGATGAGGATTCAGTATTAGAGGTTAATTCTTAGCCCCTGATTACTGTTCAACATTATGGGCCTGCTCATTCATTTGTTCCAAATGCTAGATTTAGATCATTCTGCTTGCAACTTTATGATACAAGAATAGTTGTAGACAAGAAGAACTGGTCTCTAGTAATTGTATGATCAGTAAAACAACATATACAGCTGTATCATATTACAGCTGGTTGAGGAAATGGCAAAGAGAAAAGGTCTGTTCTGACTAAACTGTAAACTAGAATGATGGAACACATGGGACACAACAATGCTATTAAAGAGGTCCTAGTACCAACCATAGTGTACTTGACCTGCACAACCTATATGAATAAATTATGTGTTTACTAGACACACTGTTCACTTGAGTTATTAAGTGAAATGTCATTCCTCAAGGCACACAGAGAGATTTTTTTTGGCAGATTTACAAATGTAAATTTTAAGTCCTAAGTGTTTTGCTCTTTCACAAACAAACATTTTCTTGTATGTTCACACACACACACACACACACACACACACACACACACACACACACACACACATATATATATACACACACATTTTTAGCTATGAAAACAGGCTGTTTCCGAGCAAATTTGGAGGATTGAAGTACTCAACATAATACTGTCAAAGACTAAATAATGCATTCATAACAATGTGGGGGGAAAAAAAGCAATATTACTTATACATCACTTTTTTTTCAAAACATAATTTCCCATGTCCAAAGATGAGAGTGACAGAGTGGATCTGTCAAAATAATATCACTGGATTCTAGAAAAGTTACAGCAAAGATGAAATAATCTGAAGGAAATAATCAGACTACCTGCTGAAATTGATATTTACTGCAATGACTGGCAATATCTACACATGTACTCCTTCAGTGAAAGCTTCTTTGTAGATATTGGGTGCTTTTTATGCCATCACCATTACAGACTACCGTGAGTGATTGTCTGAGTCCCATGATGCTTGTTGAATTACTTTAACAATTGTAATTAAACATTTATTTGAGCTCTTTGGGTTGAGTGGATTGATACATAGCAATGTAAAGCACATAATACCAGTATGTTGTAGAACGACAGTGGTGGGGATACATATTTGTTGATTTTTGATCCATCTTGGCCATAGTTAATAATACAAAAAGTGTTGTTCTCCCGCTGTGTACCATGATACATCTGTGTAGCATCATTGTCACTGCCACACAAATCTACACTAGTTTCCAGGGTGTTCCAGAGTTGCAGTTGCTCATATTTCCCACAAGAGGTCGCCATTAAACATGCTGCCAGGTGAGAGGCTGTCATAACCTCCAATCAACTAACAGCCACACAGTTGCTATTGGATGACCCACATCCCAAAATATGCTGCTGATACTGACACCGACGGATACACTACTATACATGACCTGGCCGCTGCACACTCAGTGTGTGTTTGGGTCAAATATACTGTTGTGTGCTATATGAAGACACTGTTACTATATTTGTGTGTAAAGTGTAGACTTTACTCTCTATAACAGATTAAAATGCCTTCACTAAGCAAAGCAGCTCAACAAACTATCAAGTTAGACACTTGATAGTTTGTTGAGCTGCTTTGCTTTGCTGTCGAATATTTTAAATAAATCAGGGGGTCGCTTGGCCCTGTGCAAATGCAGTTTTATAACCCTTGCATAGGCTATGTCTTGAAAATCTGTAAATAAGTCAACATGGTACAGGATTTAGATTTTCCATACTATACACCTTTAAGAAAGGCAGGCAAATGTGATCCACTCACACATTTTATTTGCAGGGTCAAGAGGAGTGTCAAGTTTAGCTGTAAGCCTTTGCATTGAAACCACTTACATTTCAGTATTTTTTTATCTAGTTCAGCATGTTTTTATGAGCGCACCATACCTTTACATTTTTACAGACAGTGCTGACCTGCTGTTGTATGTGCTTGTTGATTCATCATTGAGTTATCTGACCAAAGCTGTTTTCTTTTTCCCCCATTATGTCGAGACTGTCAGACTGGTAGACGTAAAGTTTGAAACTAAAATATCTGTTGAAAGACCACAAAAACACCAGTATTAGATAGCAAACATACTGATGCTAATGCTCAAACAAATGTACAATATGGTAAAATTAAGTTTAAAATGATAGTTTTATATTAACAATGGATCACATGTCTACTTCTTTGTGAAAGGAGTCACTTGTAGTGAAAAACACACAATCATCACCCAACTCTACAGTTCAGACAGACAGACAATTTAGCAACTGGATGGGGAACATAGTGGAATATTTAGCTACAGAGTTAATGCTTGATATTTGGCTCAGGAGTTGGTGGAAACCCAAACAGTGCTAATTGGATTCTTGGACTTACTTATACTGAGTGGCCAGAGACACAACCCGAAATTGATGCGAATGATGCTCCATATCTGTAGTGTGTAAATGGGCAACAGTTTGTGAGCAAGTTTGTCCTGCACAGTATGTCATTCTTGTGTTTTGCTTGTTTGCGGTGCTCCTAAGTGGCGAAAAAAATCAGTCATTGCATGTTTATCTCCATATTTGGACTTTTATCAATTATTTTTATAATTTTTTACCCCTTCCAGGCAGAAATGTATATTCCTCTTTGTTCCTTTAGTTGGATATTTGAGTATCACTGTGCAGAATGATGTATATGCAGAGTTTGACATTAGAGGACCGTTTTCACATTCATCTGCTGAAGATGGAAAGTTTTTCTGTGTTCATCTTAAATCTGAGTAAAAGGCATGAACCTACAAGTATGATTTGTGACATCATAACTAGTTTGGAGACAACTTCCACAAATGTGATATGGAAACTTCAAGCAATCTGATTGGTCAACTAGACATTTAGAATGTGATCAAATCAGCATGACAGCACTCCCAGTCGTGCTCAAATTAAGCAATATTACACGAGGGACTAGAAATGGTCTCTGTTGCTAGGTCGTTACTAAGGGTCGGTCTACTTTATGGAGTAGTAAACTAGGTTTCATTACATAGGAGTCTACTGAAGTGACTGAGTGTTTTCCAGGTATTAGTCATACCCCATGTATTTCCACGGAAACGGAGATGAGACTAGCAAAAGTCTTGCCAACATGAATACATTTTGTTTATATATTTTTTTGTTGTTGGTAACTGTTGTGTAATCACAATATTACACTCTAGGGTGTGCTTTACCGTCATTGTTGGCACTTCAGTGATGCTTATTATATGTAATATTGCTTAAATAGACTTTAACCGAGGGATACAAGATGTATCCTACTTCACTGTAAACTTCTTTTAAAAATATTAATAGATTTCAGATTTTTCACTGAGGAAGACAGAGTAGATGTCATTTTAAGGATTCTTAACACCACGCCCTAAACCATGTCTGGAAGAGTCTGGTCATTTTTACTGTTCTCAATTATTTCTACGAAGATAAATGTAAGGCAGAAAATATTGAGGGTGTATCTGACTAGAGATTACAGTGAAGGGTGAGTAGTTACAGTCTAATTTTTCTACTTTTTAAAAATTTTTCTACTTAATATACGGGCATTATGCTTTCACTCTAAAAGTTTGGGGCTGTTCACCTCCATATTTGGCACAAAAAAAAATCCTGACACAATCCTGCTGAAAGATCCCGTTGTGCCCAGATGATGCAGATGATAATGCATTATCAGAATCCCGGAGTTATAGTCCAGTACAACACATGATGTCAGCTCCATTGTTAACCGCACCAGGCTCAGCAGCCTCCAAACATCTATTGTTTGAGGTTATTGGTTGAATGCTTGCCACAGACACTTTTTCACTTGGGAGGCATCAGATGGGAAAACATTACAATCTAGCAGCCATCAGCGCATAACTGAATCTGAAGTCACAACTACACTTGAGACCTCAGAGATCACGTTACATGGCCAGTATTTAATACCTTGTGTTGAACTGTGCACTGATTGCTGTTAACACTAATACTTAGAGTTCTATTAGGATAAGTGTTTCCTTTTTGATAATTCAATAGTAGCGTGATGAGTATTATTTCACAGCTTTAGTATGCAAGAGATATGGGATTGAGTTACATCTTGACTGGGGATGTGTCTCTGTAATATACATATCAGTGGCAAGGGAGGAGAGCATCATTACCATAAAGACAGTTTTCAGAGTGGTTGCCACAGGGAGTCAGCTCTTTGGGGTTGGGCTGAGGGTGGGAGGGGCTGGGGGTGAAGCGAAATGGAGGGGCATGGGTTTAAAGTACACTAGCCCACACATTATAAACCCACACATTAGAGACTAGATGGATCAGTTTTTATCAATATAGTGCAGTGTGAATGTACGTACTATATGTACAAATGTATGTATGCGTATCTGCCTGTGTGTCAATATATCTACAATGTATATCTACTTTTCTGATAGCACATTACGTGATTCCAAACTTCAATGCTGCTATTTGTCAGACAGGATACAAACATCTATACGCCTCTAATCTGTGACCTGAGGGCTTATTATGATCAGAACATTGATTTAGATAACAGTGCAGCAGGTTTAATACTGTAGTAGCATCATGATACTGAATACATTCAAATAGTACGGCCACAGAATAGGATCAGTTTTCATATGCTAGTCAACAACTCTGGTTATGGAGTACAACAAACAAGTTCCATTGCATTTATTGCTGTGGTTGAGAGGGAGTTATTGAGTAAAGGGATTTGGCAAATGTTGAGCATGAGTCAGAAAAACAGTAGGTGAGCAAACAAGAAAAGAGCCAGAAATCAATTGAGAGAGAGAGAGAAGACAGAGCAAATCCCATTATCAACCAGTGCTCAATACTGGAGATATATGGATGGTGAAGGCCTGGGTCTTTCTGCGGATTAGAAGTGCCTCTGTCTTCTAATTGATTTGGCCACAACATGGCCACGAAATTTCCTCCCTGGGCCGCAGCAGATGATTCATTGGAGTGTTTAGTGCATTTTGAAAGCACCGAATCAGCAAGGACTGAGGTTGATGGAAGGTTAGTTATCAAAGCTAAATTTTTCAATCTTCAAGGAGAATACTGTCAAAGTCTATAAAATGTCTATAAATAAATATATGATAATGTTATATGACACTAAAGATTGACAAAACAGAATATTGTATTATTGATTGTCTAACAGTAAGTTTGCAGTTGACAAAACAATAGCGCAGCAGCAAGACATGAATCTAAGCAGCTAAAATTAATAGTTTATTCTTCAGGCCATATGATAGGCATACATACATGTGTGATGGATAGTTTGTTACTGTAAATAACAATAAAAGTATCTAAGACTGAGCTTAACATATCTATGGAATATAATATGGCATTGCTTATATTGGCATTACAACTTCACTGCCAAGACTTATTCATAGCATGCAGCAATGGGCCAGTCCCCAGAGCATTTACAATGAACACTTGCTTGTGCAGAATTAATGCAATGATAATTAATAGTAATTTACAGTGAAAGTCATTATGGAATATAATGTATATTATTTTTACATAAACATAGTTACAATTTGTCACTATTTAATAGTATGGTAAAATATCAATGCACATAGGAGCATATGAGCACAGCTGCTGGTGCCTAGCATAAAATAGCATTTTATTTGGTTCTTGAGTTTGTTGGAAAGCATTAAGCAAAATAAAAGAAGCAGTATTACATAACATACTTAACACTATGCACTTGTAGATTGGTTGATAGTGCCGTGATTATACTCATTTATTTAATTATTAAGATATCATGATAAAGTCACCTCACATTTCCTATGCAATACAATAATGGGCTCAAAGTTTGATCTTCTCAGAGTTTCAACATACTTAAAACTAAATTCTATAAATATATTATCTAAATCATGAGCGTGAACCCCAAACCATAAGCAAGAAAACTAATTCTGTAAAGAAGTTGAATTTAAAAACAAGAAAACAGAAACTTGCAACCAAAGCTGCAATCATGTAATCATTTACCTTTTAATATGGTGTAAAATAGCTGATCTCTATTCTTGGAGCGTTTCTCTGCTATTTCATGTCTTTCCGTCCATTGATCTCAGTTTGTTCTCAGTTCAGTTTGCTCTTTTTTTTCTCCAGTTTTCACGTGGCCACCCAGCATGTGATTGACAGCTCGTGTCAGGTAGTGGATTCAGAGTGAGCTACAGGTGACAACATGTGCTGGTCTGCTGTCATCTGATCAACTAGTCACAGGCGTCTAGCTGAACAGATTCCCTGATCTAATCTGACCAGTGATGACATGTCATCATTCAACTGCTGGCTGTTGAGGTGGTGTCCAGCAAACGGCATGAGCTTTGTAGACAATTGGTGGACTTTCTGGGGAAGACCTGGTCTGATTAGGAGAGATGGCATACATCCCACTTTGGATGGAGCTGCTCTCATATGTAGAAATATGGCTGAGTTTATTAGTGGACCAAAACCATGACAACACAGAGTTGAGACCAGGAGGCAGAACTGCAGTCCTACACACCTCTCTGCGCTTCCATTAGAGCAGTTACCCACCCGAAACCACATAGAAACTGTGTCTGCCCCCCGACCACCAAATCAATTAGACCACTGAAATCAATTAAATCTAAAGAAAACAGAGGAGGAGATATTCATAAAAATCTAATAAAAATTAACACCACTACTACAATAGTATAACAAAATAGGAGAATTAAATGTGGACAAAGCTAAAGTTGTATTAATGAGCGATCTAATCTCAGATCATCATATTATATTGATTTATTTTGTCTTACTGAAACCTGGGTGTGTCATGAAGAATATGTCAGCCTCCACTCCTTCTAGTCATATTAGTACTCACATTTCTCGAGACACTGGCCAAGGAGGTGGAGTTGCAGTCATTTTCAACTCAAGCCTAATAACAAAAATATCTATGTCTAACCCTAACCCAACCCTTTAAAAAAAGAACAAAATAAAACAAAAGAGGTTAGCTCCATGGTATAACCCCCAAACCCACAAATTAAAACAAACATAGTGAAAATTTAAAAGGATATGACATTCCACTAAACTGGAAGAATCTTGCTGGCAATATAGTCTTAAAACATATAGGAAGGCTCTCTGTAATGCCAGAGCTGCCTATTACTCATTATGAATAGAGGAGCATAAAAATGGAGTCATAACTCTATTGATCCATGTATTCCTATAGCTCTCAGTGGTAACGACTTCATGAGCTTCTTTAATGATAAAATTCTAACTATCAGAGACAAAATTCATCACCTCCCGCCCTCAAAAGACAACAATTTATCCTCAAACACAGGAACCTTAGAAACAACTTTTAAACTTGATATATATTTAGGCCGTTTTTCTCCAATTGACCTTCCTGATCTAACTTTCTTCATCTAATCCACCAACCTGTCTCTTAGACCCCATGCCAACTAGGCTGCTTAAGGAAGTCTTACCCTTAGTTGGCACTGACCAGTCTTTAATAACAGGCTATGTACCACAGTCCTTTACAGTAATTGTAATTAAAAGAGCCTACTCTTGAGTGCATCATAGCACAGAGAAAGCACTGGTGAAATTTACAAATGACCGCCTAATTGCATCAGACAAAGGACTTCTCTCAGTACTTGTCTTATTATCCTTGTCAGACAAAGGACTTCTCTCAGTACTTGTCTTAGTGCTGCATTTGACAGCATTGACCATCATATCCTATTACAGAGACTGGAACATTTAATTGGCATTAAAGGAACTGCATTAAGATGGTTTAAGTCCTATTTATGAAATTGATTTCAGTTTGTACATGTTAACAATGAATCCTCCATGCATGCCAAAGTAATACATGGAGTTCCACAAGGTTCTGTGCTTGGACCAATACTATTCACCTTATATATGCTTCCTTTAGCTAATATTATTCAGTAACACTCCATGAATTTTCATTGTTATGCAGATGACACCCAAATATATTAATCAATGAAGCCAGATGACCAATCTTATTAACTAAACTCCAAGCATGCCTTAAGGACAAGACCTGAATGACCTGCAATTTTCTGTTACTAAACTCAGACAAAACTGAAGTTATTGAGCTTGATCCTAAACACCTTAGAAACACATTAATGATATAGTTACTTTGGATGGCATTAACATGGCCTCCAGCTCCACCGTAAGGATTCCGGGAATTATCTTTGATAAGGATATGTCATTCAACTCCCACATAAAACAAATACACTGCTAGGTGTATCTAGCATGGAAGAGATAAGCACCCAGGTGTCTGTAGCCAACATTTGCACCTGGGCACACATTAGATACTGTATGTGTATGTGTATATGTACTGCATGTATATTTGGTAACACTTTATAATAACTGAACTGATCAGTAGTAAGTCATTTATAAGACATTAGTTAATGATGAACTAATCATGAACAAAATATTAATATACCTTTGTAAATGATTAATTAATGCAATGTTAACATCACAAGTATCTTGTAAGTCATCTATAAATAATTAGTTACTTATAAAATATTCATGAATAAATCATTTGTAGTTCGTAGGTCTGTGGGAGTGGGATAATGTGAACCTATGCACGTTGGGACCTAACAGTGTAGCTCCTCATGCAGGTGAACAGGGGTTGGGAACTCCCATGTGTTAGCTCCATACCATCCTCAACTACTTTCATCATCTTCATCAGGTATAAATGATGTGTAAATGTATGACTAAATCATTTATATGTCATTTACAAGTGCTTTTGCATCACCCTAATCTAAAGTGTAAACAAGTAAGCCGAGTGAAAATAGAGGAATATTAGTTCAACCAACTTTATTAAAGTCAACATATGATTATATCAGACTTGATTAAACTGAGTAAAACTGAATAGTCAATTTTAAACATTTTTACCAACTCAACTTTTTTATGTATGATGTCAAATGTACTTTGAATAATTAGTTAGCATCAATACAATTCACATTTTAACAAACATCATAATGTTAACATTCAATTGTTTTTTTTTGTTTGTTTGTTTGATAACCAATTCTTGCAGTTTAAATTTAAACATTGTTTAAACTTTACTATGGAAACCAACAGACAATATAAATCAAAGCAGAGGTCAACAATTTTTAACAGTCAGATGAACAGACCTGATGTTCCCTCCACAAAAATTACAATTTGACTCTGCAATGTGTTTAGTCACCAGTAATCAGTTTCCAAAATGACAAACAGACAATTTTAAAAAGCTGCTAAATGTCTCATTTATAAACAAAGTCCATTAAACCAGGAACTTCAAAAAGCTTGACACTGTGCCACACATAGTGGAATACACAAAAAAGAGCCGTGCACAAGCTGTGTTAGGCCAACAGCCATGTTTGATTATGTGAGTCAGGATAATGTACTTGTAGGCTGGTTTTAGCCTCAATGGTTTGAGTCTCATCAAGCATCTTTGAAAGACTTGAGAAGTTTGAAAGATTTGAAAGAATATTTCAGACTGAAGGTGTCAGTCAGGACAAGGAGAATGCAGCATTCACCAGCCACATTTTTAGGACCAATCGGCACTGAGGTTCCCACCATATTGATACATATGACTCTGCTGTTGCCTCTAAAACACACAAATACACCACAATTATTAGAACAATACACTGTCATAGGGTGACCATATTTTCAAACCCCCAAACCAGAACTCTTAAGTTTACTGCAAGTTCATGCACACACACATGTATGCGCTTATGCATGCACAGTAGGCATTCTCATCAGGATGGGGGACAATTATTTCAGCACACCTACCGAGCGCACCTTTCAACACCATGAACAGAAACTCAGCAGATGAAAAATTATGTTTTGTCTCCCAAAATCCACCAAGGTATTTGTCAGTGTGCACAAGGGCAGGCTGCCGGCTAAATGGCTGACTTGACACATTGTCTGCCAGATTTTTTTTTACAGACAAAACAAGATACAAATCTCTTTGCGGCCTATAAATGACTTTACAGGCTATAACATAAAAATAACTTTAACTTACATCTTCACAATGCTATGCCACAAGCTGGTTGCGAGTTTACAAAGATTAAAACTTCAAAACATTAAATCACAATTGCACCTTGTTAATAACAACCAAGGAGCCTTTAAAGAATGTAACTGACTACATATTGTAACTGCAGCTTTTCTGAGGTCATTTCTCTGTCTCAGAACAACATTATTACCTGTTGTTAAACATACTGGTGTCACTCACTGCCGTATATAAAGGAATCTGTTCAGCTGGACATCTTCTACTAGTTGATCAGATGACAGCAGACCAGCACAAGTTGGCTTCTTGTAGCTCACTCTGAATACAGCACAGAAAAAGCTTCAGTGATCAGTTCACTGAATGTTTCAAGTCCCAAATATGTACAGCTATGTTACAAATGTAGCCCGTGGAATTAGATGCCACACAGGACACAATTACTTCCGGGGTTCTTGTAGCTTTAATTTTATTGTTGACCACATTTGCAACAGGTCATTTTAACAGAGTGTGTAAGCTACTGAGTCCTTTTAGAGAGCAGCTCATGTGCTTTCACAGCCTGCGGCAGAGTTAACACAAAAAATGATTTAAAAGAAAAATAACAAAAACAAAATTTGGCAGTGGGCTATGACTGTCGACAGAAAACATAAAATAGAACCAGATAAGTACATATTTAACAGCCATAAACCCACAAAAAGTAGCCTGGAAATGTACAAGGTATACTCGCAAAGAACACTTACATTTTTCACAAGTTTCACCAACCCCACTTGGAACTCCCCGAAGACGGCACAACTCAACACACTGTTGTTTACCTTCAAACAGAGTTCAAATGAATGTAACACCTGTACATTTTCTCTAGTAACAAAATACAATAGCATGGTGTAGCTTTATGCACGCTAACATTACCTTGCAATGCAACTGAGAACACAGTGGTCGACGTCTGGCGCCAAAATCCAAGGACATCAACTCCAAGAGTGTCTGAATCAAACCATCTCGTTAAAATATCGACAGATAACGTCCTTTAGGTATTTGTACAGGGATATTTTACAAGATATGTGTATATTTACCTACTACTTTACACAATGCAGTCACAGCACCAACCACTGCAAATCTCCAGGTTGTTCGCACGTAAACAGGAAGAAAGACTTGCTCAACACTGCCGCCTTGTGACCAAACTCGGCAATAACAAGTGAGACTGTCACAGCCCACTTACGGTCTACTTCACATTTTAATTAAATCTAAACAATTGTACACTCAAAAGAAAACAACAAAGAACACATGTATTAACATTCAAACAACTTTGAGAGCTATCACACCTAAGTGGAAAATAACATCTGAACCGATTTACCACCCGGCTACACAAATCTAAGGTTTCTCACCACGGTACAGTGGAGTCCCAGACTTATACAGCTGATGTGTTCATTGCCTGTAAAGTTATACTATCACTGCATGCCATTATTGAGGACCTAGTTAGTCTGGTGCGGGTTTCTTACTAAAAATTTAGTTAAACATGCAGGTTGTAGTGTGTGTTTGCATCTCTGTCACTAATATACAGACCTGTACAGACCTGTTTGTTTCCTCCAGGCGCTAATGTTACTGTACAGTACACACATTAGTTTAGAGACATGGTTACACTAACGCTAATTGACTCCTAACACACACATCTATTGTAATAATATTAGCAACAAAAAGAATAATTTATGAAACCAGTGTTTACTTACCAGTGAATATGTTTCTGGAGAAACACTAGACATGCATGCTGTCTGTTAGCTAATGTTAGCTTCTGTTCGTAATATCTATTTAGTGCTAAAACATCAAGTTCTTCAGGTTACAAGTAGTAACATGAGCTGCAGCTCCTTTACAGATGGAAAGTCATGAAAACTGAAAAGGCCTGTTTCTGTTTGTTGTTAGAGCAGTTTGAAATGTTCATGTCACGTTCATGATTTAGATAATATATTTATAGAATTTTTTTGGATTTATGATATGTTTTTAAGCTGACCTTGTTTTGATTCCACACCCCCGTCCTCATTACCACCTTGAGCAAAGCCTAAGAACAAAAACAAACAAAAAACTAAACCTCCCTGAATAAATAAAGGTTTAAATAGGTTTTTAAAAATCTTTTGCAAGTCCTGACAAACTCATACTCTAAAAATTGTGTTTATATACTACGGTACTGAATGGTTTTGCCAAATTGGTGGGTGTTTGGCACTGCAGACTAGACTCCACCTCTTGCACAAGATCAGGTTTAGAGAGGAAGGAAATGTGGTCAACACATTAGTTAGAGCTCAAGGATAGAAACAGTATGATTCATTCAGCCGCATTGACACCTTAAATCTGTCTCACATTAGTAGCGCGGAAGTTTAACTTGGAGCAGAAGCAGAACTTGTGCATCTAAAACATGTCTAAGACAGCAACACTGGAATGGACGTGCCTTAATATCTAACAGGCAACTAGGCAAGACTGCTGTAAGGTAGGTGTGTAATCTGTATCCAAGAGGCCAGTTAAATAGGACCTCTCTGCCTTTCTCCTTTCTCCCCTTTCAGTGCAAATCTAATTGTTGGGACTCTGTCTTTCCGGTTCATTCAGACTAGTGGGTTTCAGGTCTCACTTTAGGCTGCTAAAAATACTTTATCCTCATTCAATTCCCACTGAAACAGACATGTAATTCACTTTGACTGGCCCCATCAGTGTCTTCTTTGTAGTCAGCCCAGATACCAGAGGACCACCCACATGCTGAAAAGTGAGCAAGTACACGGGATTTATAAAGCAGCCACTGTGATAGCAAGCACAAATGAAGAGAAAATAAGATAAATATTTCTGTCAGGGCACTGGGTGTAGCACATTGTGCAGCTGTACAATGTACAACAGAACTGTAATGTGACAAATCACAGCAGTTTGCTCCATGTCAGCTTGCGATGTGGAGGCGAAGCGCCAGGTAGTAAAACCAGCTGCAGGATCCTCACACCCTTGAGTGTTGTGCACTTTCCCAGTGAACTTCCCTCACAGATGCTGTAAGCCCAAGGCTGTAATAGCTCAGGTTCAGTGGGTCAACTTTTACACTGCAGGTAGCCCAAGGTTAGTTTGACAATTTAATTTGGTCCCTGAGCCACCCCTGCTATAAGGAACAGTGTCAGAGGATGTGTGTGGGTGTATGAATGCAACAGTTTCACCACAGCATAACCCTGATGTTGAACTGTTTTCCATTTCCTAAATATGTTTTTGTGGAAACATAATGCTGTCCAGATAGGCCTTTTTTATTCGACATGTCACAGTAGGAAAAGTACAGGTATAAATAACAAAAATAAGGATGGCTGAATTTCAATCTATTCAATAGCTGCTTCAGTTTCAGGGTCCTGGTATTGTGCATGTTCACTCACTGTCACACTGTCATTGCTTACTGGGACACTTGAACAATATGGAGCCATTGATAATTATATTAGTGGCACCTGCTTTTCCAAAAATGCATTCTGTGAAAAAGGCCTATTAAGTTTATTTTGTAAAGTAAAATATCATCAAAATATTCACATTAAACTTATCTGAAACATGTTGACTAGTGGTTTTTGAACCTACATTCATACTGAACATCATGTGCAAATTCACTTGAATTTTCACTTGAGTGATTTCCTCTGGACAAAGCTCCTCCAGAGCCACAGAAGACATTATACTACAGTTTTCTGAGGCTGAGTGGTACCCCCTGTGACTGGTAAATTGACTTTAACATCTGAAATTGGTGGAGTGGAAAACAGTGTGGTCTTGGTTAAATACACAACTTCCCCCTTGCGTTTGCACTAATTATTGCCTGTGAACATCCGGTGGTGAAAACAAGGTTGGTGAATGGTATGAAATGTCTTTGTGACTGCCATAATGAAATGAATTAACAAGCAAATGAATGAATTAACAAATTAAAAAAAAAATTGTTCAGGATTGTGGATTGTAGATAGATAGATAGATAGATAGATAGATAGATAGATAGATAGATAGATAGATAGATAGATAGATAGATAGATACTGGTTGCAGTTGTTTTGGATATTAATCTGAACTGGCTGATGCATTCTCATAACTCTCCACTCTAATAATGTGATATTAGACAGACAGATACATATAAATGGAAGCAATTCTCATGTTTCCAGAAAGTGCTGCAAACACATGTCTGTGTGCACATACAAATACACATACTCAAACACAACTAAAACTATGCTTTCAGCTCTTAATTGTCTGAAAGCCTCTGAAAGCAAAACAAACACACTGGATTACAGCACAATTTTCTCATCCTACTGCAGTACTTTTTCGGACGGATAAATGAGTCATAGTTTTCACTGTAAGAACTTGAGCTTAACGTGGGAGCTTAGAGGTATCAACATATATTTGATTGTTGATATAGTATTCGATCCTGTGCTTTTCATCACCCATTGTCAATTCAGGTCAATCAAATAAGAGCTGACTTTGTGATAACCCATGCAGCAGATACTCAGCCACACTGCACTTTATCTTATTGATTACATCAATTAACTTTACAACCCTCCCTCATGTTACATTGTTACATGCAGACACAGATACTTGTATTTCTGCTTAATCAGACACAGACACTGAATAAATAGCAGCCCTGCATCATTCACTGACTGTATTTCCTGGGCTGGACTGGTGTGGTGGGAGTGGTGAAAAGTGGAGTTTGTTTACAGTGCTCCTCCCATGTTCCCTCTCCCCCTCACTCTCTGTTTTGTTTGAGGTACAGCAGGCCAGTCACTCCGTAGACCACTCTCCCATTCATAGCATACACCCTGACTCTCTCTCCCTTCCTCTGCTGCCTTCTTCAGAGCCATCTCACTCCCACTTCCAACTAGACTCTACAAACCAGCTCTTCAAGGTAAGAAACAAACACACCTCCTCAAGTTCTCAAACACTTATTTACATGCGAACATACAACCTTATGCTCAAATGGTTCATTCACGCAGGTAAGTTGGTCATATTGTATGAGCTAATGAACTGTCTTGTATGATTTAACTTGATCTGCTGGGGTGTATGCTTGCGTTGTTCAGCCACACTTGCTTCTTTCTCAACCTCCTAAGGACCAGTCCCTACAAGCAGAGGCAACAGCATGCGCAAATATGTTATTTGACTCCCACTTCCACATGGCTGTCTTTACAGGGATACTGTCAGTGTTAAAGTTTGAATGTAAACTTAGTTCTGACTGGCTGATTCTTCTTGTTGACCCCTAATTTAATTTAAACTAAAATGCTGGCTCTGTTGCACTGTGTATTTTATCTACCTTATGCACAAAATACAGAGGAAGAGGTGGTTGTTCTGCAGGGGAGTTGATGAATAGGGAAAGAGAGAGAGCAGAAGCATCCATATAGTAAACCCAAATGTATGTTCTCTAGTAGACCTTGTATGTTGTATCAAGTGCATTTGCAAGTGCTCGCAGTGTAAGAGTGTAAATGAATAATGGCATTGGCAAGACGTTCAGCAACAGCAAGGCATTTTTGTTCAGGGGCACAACAATAACGATTAATATCATATCAAAGAACAAATTAGGTTACTTTCCTACAAATGTACTTTTATAGAAGCAAAAATACTGATACAAAAAGTAAATACTAAAAAAGGAGAAACTGAATTACCCCCACTATAGTTGTCATACATTGTCCACAAACTTCATTATGGTCCACAAGAGTTTCTATTTAAAAATGCTTGAATCATGGGAGCGTAAAGTAATTGACAAGCAGCCTGGAGCCAGCAGGACGAGAATGATGTTAAGGACTAGTCTAAACACCAGCTGGCCAGTAAAGCCAGAGATCAATGAGCTCATGTTACTACATGCTGCTTTTAGAGATTTTTTCTCTTGCATGTCTTCCTTTAATAGGAGCAAATGATTTGGTTAGTTATAACCACAGTTATTACTTTACACAGTTGAGACACGGTGTATTAGTAATTTTTGTGATTTGACATAAAGCAATCATTCTCTCATAAAGTTATAAATATTTCCATCAATTTAATGAGGGAGGAAAAATAACATGTTCTGTTTTTATCTTGTCAGCGTTGTAGGATATAATTGCAGACCTATGTCACATGTGTCTAAGTAAAGGTAATTGTGAAAAGTAAATAGCAGAAAAGCAGACAGAAAACCTCGGATTTCTTATAACATTGCTGGCAGACACTCAAATCAAAATTTGACAGCACCCGTAGAGGACCTCACACATGTTTGTTGACATGTCCTCAAGTGTTAATCACACCTTGTCTAACAGCTATGACTCGCTTGTTTTTACTGAAGTTACTGTGGTAACCTTTAATCCAGTTATTTAAAAAAAATAACAAACATTGCCATTGCAGTGTTGTTACATTCTGCTGCCAACATAGAAGTCAAATATTTATTTGAGATTTATAAAGCTTAAAAGAAAATTCTAAGCTACTTAGGAGTAAGAAAAAAGTGAAAGATAGAAAGCTGCTCATTGCACCGACTGTCTAACAGTCTGATAATTACACCTGTGACAAGGCTGAGACAGCACTACCTAATAGCTTTACACTCACACAAAGGTATAGGTATGATGCCGCAACCATTTATGACCAAACATTGCTGAAAACACAGCGTCATGTTGCACTTTTTCAAGAAAGAAAGTATATTATTTTCCACCTCCTACTATTTTAAATAGAATATATCCTTATTATTACATAACAGGACATGGCTGAGCTTAGTTGTAGTTTTCACTATAAATATTCACATACAACATATACCAGTGATAACATGCACAGCATCATAAATAAGGCACAAATAGCATGCTAGAATGGTAGAATAAAACAGAAAATTAGATTGAAAAAAATGTACGTAGTGCATTCAAGGATGTATGTGTGTTCAGGGATAAAGAGCTGTGTTTCATGTTACGCTGTGTGTGATCCCGTAATTGCTTCCATATTCTGCTCTATACTGCTCTATATTACTACATGAAAAATGCTTGTGAGAGGCCGGTACAAGAGCAACAGTCTTACATATGAGGGACATTATTTTGAACCCAGCGGATGTGTATATTCTCTTCATCAAAGCACAAATGGTGGATCTGGCATGAAACACTGTTTTCTGTCACTGAGTATACACTTGAAACTCAAACAGAATGCAATCTGGCACGCCAAGTCTATGAATAAGATTAGATTTGACCGAAAAAAAAATCTTTCCGGGAGGTGAGTTTTTTCGCAGGGCCTGCAGCTTGGCATGAATGTGTTTGTTCTAGATATCAGTGTTAGGAGTGAATGTCTTCCTCATGACCATTAGGAAGAATTAAACACAAAACAAACCAAATGATCTTCAGGGACAGGTTTCGCTGTCTGGTGGGGTTTGTGGAATATTGAAATATGGCAGCAATTTTGTGTTGGATATTGTAGCTCCACACCCACACTCTCCACAGTCTTCCTTCAGACCTGAACAAGTTCTTCCAATTTATGAAGTGTTTTGAATTTGATGGATACAGAATTCACAAAGCTTTCATTAGTGCATTTAAGCCTAAGTGTGTCTCCTGTTCAAATTTATATATACACACAACCTTTGAGAATTTGAGGCTAAATGCGTGAGGTTTTCTTAAGGCAGCGGAAAAAAGAATT
This sequence comes from Thunnus thynnus, assembly GCF_963924715.1. Taxonomy (NCBI): domain Eukaryota; kingdom Metazoa; phylum Chordata; class Actinopteri; order Scombriformes; family Scombridae; genus Thunnus; species Thunnus thynnus. The sequence continues at coordinate 23,324,372 of NC_089526.1, forward strand.
TTAAGGTTGTAGCTGAGAATAATGGAATAATCAATAATGACTAGTCAAAGATAATCTTATGGGATTAATCTAACTCAGCACTGTCCATTATAAAAATTAAGCGTTATAACTTAAAAGGCAACTGAGACAGCCAATCATAATTCCTCATATTTTTCATTATGACTTTATTTCCTTTTATGTGTTTATTAAACCTGGAGATATTGCTTAGTCCATCAATACTATTAATGCTGCCAGCATTGTTTCCATCTTAGAGTAAATAAAGTGTACTATTATTGCTCATCATCACTTTTCAAACCTCTCCACACGTCATCACTTTGAGCGCTGAGATGCTTTTAGTGAGAACCACACACACTTTTTTTCCTCCGTTTCTTGCCTACAGGAAATGGCTTCCAAGCGGCAAATTTGCTTCAAGTGTCGCATAGCAGTGGTCCTGCTAGTCCTCTTGGCTGGTATTGCAGCTCTCATCGCTGTTGCCATCATCCAGGACACCTGGAGGTCTAAAGAGTACAGCTTCCAGGTGAGCACATGCACAAATGCCTGCAGATACACAAACAAACGTGTCAGCACTTAACCTTTGGCTATAAGTTGTCTTCACTTTCACATTTAAAAGTACATGTAGGGGCTCAAAACACACTCACACAGCGGAAGAGAGAGACAGAGACAGGTATACAGATACACATACTTCAACCCCCACACATCTTCCACTGTGAATGTGTTGCCAGATGCTATCCAGATGTAAGGGTCAGAGGAAGGAGGTTTTCTCATTTGTCATTTTGGTGATGGACGGTGGCCCTGGTGGACCATGTATGGTTTTTAAGGAGGGTTTGGGAGTGGGGGTGGGGGTTGCAGCAGCCTTGACAACAAAATATACTTTAGGGCTTTATGTCTTCTACTACACATAGTCAGAAGTGTAATCAGACAGACCAAATGAATTAATTAAACCTTGTAACATTATTTCTTTCTTTCTTGCTTCAGTATGGCATAGTGATAGACTCGGGTTCATCTCGCTCCAACGTGTACCTGTATGAGTGGCCAGGGGAGAAGGAGAATGAAACAGGAGTGGTGACTGAGATAATGAACTGTAGAGTTGCTGGTGAGTCTTTATACCTACATTGAGTAGAGAGAATTACAGCTTTTATATGATCAACATTTTCCTGTATTGAGTTTAAAAAACTGAGTGGAAATGTTACAAAAAGAAAATGAGTAGAGAGAAATGAAGCACTTTATGAAAAGAAAAGAAAAGCTAAAACTTACAGAATATTTTTGAAATTTGAGACAAGCTCCTTAAACGTTTTGTCAACTAAAAATGTTGGAAACATGTTTACTTAGACACTATATCTCCTGTTTTCCATGCAGAACTTAAAAATATGATTCTAGCTTGGCCTTTTGCTCACAGGTGACGGTATCTCAGAGATGAAAATTGACCAAGAGAAAGATGCTGCATCATGGAAAGCCTTCCGTGCCTGCATGGAGAACATCACCAAAGCCATTCCTCCTAAAAAACACAAAACTACACCTCTCTTTTTGGGAGCTACTGCTGGAATGCGGCTGTTACAGTAAGGAAATGCAGAAATGAGCTAGCTTTGGGGTATTTTCTCGTTATTACTTATAATGTATTAAAGGGTGACAGGAAGGAACAGAGCAATTTAACTTCATTTGTGCATCACATGGTTGTTCCTAAATAACACTGAGTCACCAGGAAGCGTGGCAGTAACAACATGTCTACAATGCAAGCTGGGACAAGATTCAAGAGCTTAGATAGCAACAGTGCATCACTGGGGTTTTCTGAATTTGGGATTTTCTCACGATTGTGGCTAGATACACGAGATGCTCACTGAGCCGTACAGGTCGTAAAAGTATTGGTCCTGGTCCCAGGGCGGATTTGATTCTTTGCTCTGTTCTACAGTTTTGCGGTCACTAGTTGTGCTCTGTGGTGAGCACTGTTTGGTATTGTTTTTGTTTTGTTTGCTTTAATCTGATAAAAATCAGTGTGCATATGTCCAAAGTTTAAACCCTCCATGTGTAGATTTTTGTGAATCCTCTGGATAATAAACAGTAAATGATAAGGATGATGTTTCTGATGTAGTTAGTTGCAGTTAAATTACATTGTTTCCATTTTTTCCTTTAATCCTTCCTTCCTTTTTGTGCTTTGATTTAAGTGAGGCGGATGAACAGAGGTCCAATGAAATCCTGGCAAGTCTCAGAGACTACCTGAGCTCCCTTCCATTCATCTTCCAAAATGCCTCAATTATTACTGGTCAGGAAGAAGGGCTGTATGGGTGGATTACTGTCAACTACCTCATGGGAAACTTCCTAGAGGTAAGCTGAACAAGGTAGAAATGTACTGTAATGTAAATGTAATTCATTTATTCATCTATCTGAAGCAACAATCTTTGTTTTGAAATTGCATGGCAATCCATGAATTGTTGGGATATTTCAGTCTGGACCAACTGACCAAGAGGCCTTGCCATCCCTAGAGTCGCGCTACTAGCATGGCTAAAAATGTTAAACTTTAAATCTCACTTCCCTCCCTGTACTCTCCTGTCAATTACACTGCACAGGTGGGTCAAAGTGTGCTTGACCCAAATATTAAACATAAAAAGAAGAAAACACTGTATGCTGTGATACAAACAGGGCCATCATATGGTTCATATACTAAACTTTTCTATTATATTTGCAGAAAAACCTGTGGAACACCTATGTACGCCCGGAAGGGGCAAAGACAGTGGGATCCATGGACCTTGGTGGAGCATCGACACAGATTGCCTTTGCAGTCCAGGACGATCTTATGGGGCCTGACTACCTGCATGTCAAACTGTATGGTTACCCTTACAATGTCTACACACACAGTTTCCTCTGCTATGGCAAGAATGAGGCTGAGAAGAGGGTCCTGGACAAAGTAGTCCAGGTATAAAGCTTTTCTTTGTGTCTTTTCCGTGTGTATGTTGTTGATATGTGTGGTGGCAGTGGGGATGTGTGCTTTTTTTGCATACATGTGCAGGCCAAAATCCATTAATGCCTAGTTAAGAATTTATCAGTGAACACTGCTGTCCCAGAGTCGCCAACAGGCTGAGGGAGACCAGTCAAGGATGCATTATGTCATTAAGAATATTGATCGAGCTGTGAATGCCTTCAAGCTAGTCTGGAGAAATGCATTAATTCTGGTACATTACAGTTCATTCTTGAAACTAATAGGAATTGTAGGAGGAGAAATACGCTATGCTGTGAGAATACAATATGTTGCAGGTATAAATTTGCACAGTGCTGAAGCATCATGTCTTGAGGAGAAAATATGTATTTACATCAGGATCTCAGGGTAAAAGTCATGTTATATATATATATCTATGGATGATGTTAGTAAATGAAGAAGCAATATATTCTTAACTCTTCCCTCTTATCTCATCCTCCCATGTCTCTTCCTGTCCCCTTTTTACTACTATTTTTCATTTCCTTTCCCATCCTCCATTGCTTCTTCTGACCTTTTCTTCCTCCTCTTAATACTCCAGGAATCATCTGACCCAGCCTACATTAACAACCCCTGCTACCCTAAAGGTTACAACTACACCATGAATTACTCATCCATTTATAACACAGAGTGCACAAAGAAGCCAGCAAACTACAACCCAGATCAGGAACTCCTCATTGTGGGAGCCGGCGACTCAGACAAGTGTGAGAGCATAGTGAAATCAATATTTGATTTCAGGACTTGTTCCTCAACCCAGTGCTCCTTCGATGGGGTCGAGCAGCCACCAGTCACTGGAGATTTTATGGTAACACACAGAGCATATGAGACACATGTGAGCAGGCAGATGAAGATGCAAAACAACTGACTACATGGTATGTTTCTCCTGTTCCTGCCAGGCATATGCAGGATTCTTCTACACTGCTAGGGCTCTGCTGATGAATGGCACATCAGATTTTGATCAGTTCAACACCGCAGTTAGGAAATTCTGCCAGACAGAGTGGAAACAGGTAAGTTCTTCATATTGGTATACAGCTAAGATAAGAAGGCATGAAGAATTGAAGGAGGGAAATAATAGAGTAAACCTAGAGAACAGGTGGAAGAGGGAAGAGGAGAATAGAAAAAAGAAAGGAAAAGACAAGACTGCCGCAAATAAAGAAGTATACACATATGGAAAAAGAAATATACAGAAATTCTACTTTTAAACCAAATGGTGTGGCAAATGCTACCACTACAGCACAATAGAAAACCACCAATAATTTCACTAAGCAAGAAAGGGCAGAATAGAGCATCTATTCCTAAGGAAAAATACCTGCTTTGGCATCACTGATTGAGGTGTGGCCACCGCACTCCCAGTAAGCCAGCAGTGTGTCAGCATTTTCAGTTCTGATTTATTGTTGGTGTTCCTGTAAAACATGTGATGTCACAACTGCTCTTACAGGCTGGTACACAAAGAAAATATTTGGTATGGTTATTTTATAATTATCACTAGAAAAACTGGTATTTCTGCCTGTTGACAGTGGGGAAACAGCTAGCCTAGCTCTGCTAGATGGTATCAGCACCAGCACTTCTAAAGCTCATTAATAACACGTTATATCTTGTTTGTTTAATTTGTACAAAAACCAAAGTGTAAAAACATGTTAGGGCGTTATGTGCGGGACTATTTTTTGGCCGGGATGCAGTAACTTCTCTGCTGATTGCCTGGCAACCTCACAGTGATGACAAGACTTCAGGGGTTCCTTGCTCTGGGCCAAGAAGTCCTTCAGAAGTTATGGTAGGCAGATTCAAGTACCTTTTATATAGAGCCAGGCTAGCTGTTTCCCCCCATTTCCAGTCTTTATGCTAAGCTAAGCTAGTTTGTTGGCTTAGTGTATAAGCGTATATAATATATGCGTAATTTCGATTTGCTTAACTGTAATTTGAAATTGGTCTTGGATCTCACATTGTTTTGCCTTGGCCTTGGTCTTAATTGTTACAAGTCTCTCATCTTGATCTTGACTTTAACACTGCTATTTTGATATTTGCATTCATTTTAATGAATTTGTGTAATTTTTCTTCCTAATCACAGGCTAAACCAATCTTTGCATCTCTTTCTTTCAGCTGGTGGAAGAAAAGACATGGATCTCTGAAAGATTCCTTCGGACTTACTGCTATGCATCTCACTATGTCTTCACTTTGCTGGCAGATGGATACAAGTTTGACAATGAGACCTGGAAAAACATTAACTTTCAATCACAGGTTAGTTCAACAAAAAAACATTACATTATCACTGCAAGAGTTGAAGAAATAAATCCAAACATTTTTACCAAGACATTCCTTCCTCCAACTACTGCCTTCTGTTGTCCTTTACACAACCACAAAGCATATGCCAATGCATATCCACAGTATTCTTTATTCTAAGCATGTGCTTATCTAGATTTGCAATGAAGTAATGCTCTACTTTATATAAAAGAGAAAATATGAGAATACATTTATGGCAGGTTGATGAGAATTGTCATGCCTGAGCTGTCAGCAGTCCCATCATAATGTGTCAGAAAGCCTCTAGCATGACAATATAAGTGTGAATGGGGCCACCCATTGGGACCCATTAAAGTTGGAGGGCTGACATACTAATGATCTGCGCTCAAAAAGTTGAGGCCAGAGTGAAAGACAGGCAATGTATCACTCTGGGACGCCCTCAGGATATGGAGGATCTTTCACAATGGAGCTCCCTCAACAGAAGGGGATTCCTAGTCTTTGGCACTCATGAGTCATAAAGATAGTAGCTCTCGAAAAGTCACACATCACAGCTGCATTTTCCAAATTGTATGGCCGTTACCCTTTAGACTTAATCACAAAAACGTTCCTCAACAACTGGCAATGCTCACAATTTCCTATGTCACCAACAAGAGAGTTAGTGTGCTGTGTGTGCTGTTTAGTGCCTTTGGGTGTCTGGGAGTCTGACGGTTGATAGATACTTGTAGAGGAAGTTTTACAGGGGTTGCGTTTGGGTGATGTGACTCATCTTTTACCCTTAAGCTGTAATTGTGCAGCTTTATGACAGGGCTGTTTGATATTCTCATCTTCTCAAGACATGCAAAGTGATGTATTAGCTGACTAGAAGCATACACTTGAAAAAACACTGTGTACAGTAAGCAAATTCACAGTGAACAAAATGCAATATCTCTTATCTTCTTTTGTTTTGTCTTCTCTTCTCTACAGGTAAAGAAAACCAGCATAGGTTGGAGTTTGGGTTACATGCTGAGTATGTCTAACATGATCCCGTCTGAAGTGAATGAAATCCCCCCAATGACAGACCCTGTCTTTGCCGGCCTTATCTTTCTATTCTCAGCCATAACCATTGTAACCACTGTCTTAGTTTTCATCATTATCATTCGCACCTGCTACTGAGAGTTTAACATTCACAAAAGGAATGATCTGCCATTTTAAGCCTTGGGGGCTGCTGTAATCCTGTAAGAATCTGTAGGATCCTTCAGTAGCATGTGCCAAGGCACCTGTACTGATCGTTGTTATGAGTATGTTTTTATTTTCAGCCTGAGCCATTAACTGCCTTCTATTTCAATTATGAATTTTATGAGTGTCTAAAAACTGAAGTAAGCCTCAAAATGAAAACCCCTCACTGTGTATCCTGCTAGTGTCTTTGAGCTAGCCTCAGATGTGAGACTTTGTTTTATTGAGACAGTTAAAAAAAACAAAACAAAAAAAAACAGCTCTAAAGAGCATTAAAAACACAGTTCATTTTTATCTCAGGGAAACTCACATGTGTTTAAGTAATGGGATCTTTTTACATTTAGTTGACTATGGTCTTTTTCAAGCGCCAGTAAAGGAAAAAAAAAAGTTGTTGTTTACAGACAAAAAAGTGACACACTGGTTGTCAGAATGACAGAATATGAAAGGGCACCCAGAAATGTCCATGCTCACTCTTTTTTGTTGAACATTGTGTCATCCCAAAAATTGTTCATTCTCAAAATGAGATTATTTATGTGCATGCACACTTGTGTGCTACACACATGGACCCTCAGGCAGAAGCATGAGTTACAAACTCACCTATTGATTATGTTTTTCTTCGTGTAGAATATATATGTAATTGCACTGAATGCGTCTGCTTTACTTACAAAATAGTAGCACTTTGCTTCAGCTTTATTGTAGTGTTTTTCACTGTGTGTGAACTCATTGAAAACTATAGGTACATAACAATACTCCATACAATACTCAATAAAAACCTCCCTAATAAAACATGTATTGAATGTGTATTGTGCCATTGTTTCCTTATGATTTTGTAAACAAAACTCATGTTAGATTAAGTCACACAGTTTTATACAGTCTTTTTCCAAACAATTAATAGGTTTAAATACAGATGCAATTTATTTTCTGAGTTTGGGGGATTAGTCAACCTGTTATGGTGATGAGTATTGAATGGTAGTGCTACAACACTGCTTAGTGTTATTTTTTCCCACCAGATACATCATATTTATTCTGACCTTGTGTTGTTCCATCCCTGGGAATGTTTTTATTCTGCACTTACAGAGAAGAGGACTGTTGGATAAACATGATACAGTGTCTAACTAATCGGGTAATTAAAAGTTGAAAGGTGCAGTGTGTAGAATTTAGTGGCATCTAGCAGAACTGACTTGGCATAAATGGAATATAATATTCATAAGTATGTTTTAATTATTGAATCATTGTGTTTTCGTTACCATAGAATGAGCCCTTTATATCTACATAGGGAGTGGGTCCTCTTCCATGAGCCCACCATGTTTCTACAGTAGCCCAGAAAGGTCAAACCAAACACTGGCTCTAGAGAACACATTTTGCGTTTTTCGCAAGTTTCTGCTACTTTGGTATACAGATTAGTCAGTCAGATTCATTACTTCCCAGCTTGGAAATGGAGGGGGAGGTGAGGGGTATTCAGTTGGTTGCAATCTGCAACCTCACCGCTAGATGCCACTAAATCCTACACTCTGGTCCTTGAATGCAATGGAACAAAGTTTAAGTCAAGTCAGTCCAGTAGTTTAAGCAAACTTCTCTAGAGAATTAAAATATTGTTGAGGAATATGTCCTGATGCATAAAGTCTTAGTTGTGTGATGAATTGACAGACGATTCAGCTTTCTTACTCAGCTGTTAGTGTCTCAGAGTGCAGTAATCTAAATACAGTGTTATAGTAAAATGAGAGCTTGTATGTAGCCTTTGATGAGAGATTTATTTCCATCAGTAGCATCTAGTTTACAGATATAAAATGTTCATTTATCAGTCAGCAACAGGATGGAAGAGGTGTTGCAGGGAACGAGCAATGAATCTGACTGACTAATAAGTGCACTAAAGTAAACACACTTGATATTTACATCCAACAAATTTAAGGCTGGCAGGTAGTAATATATATATATATATACTATTCTTCAAGTCTAAATTATCAATCTACAGAGAATAAAGTGGTAAAGTAAATATCTAAAGCACCAAAGCACCGAGACCTGAGCAATTTGGGGTTCAGAGTCTTGCTCTAGGATGAAGTGTGCAGGAGAGGAGGAGCCGGGGATCAAACAACCAACCCTGCAAAAAGTGAACGACCTGCTCTACCTGCTGCCTAAAGTACAACAAGTACAATCATGGATAATTATGCCTGCTTAAATTGAAAAGCCTCTGTGTTATTTGTGACTTGTAAAACTCCTTGTGACTCATTAGTATCCTACACACACACACAGACACAGACACACAGACACACACAGAGCTCTTCCTCTAATAACCTTTCACTCATATTGTGTACTACAGTGCACTCTAGTGGTATTGTGTTGTACCTGCAGAGTATACACTACAGAGTATCCACTGTTTGAAACATTTTTTTATTGAAAGATTTGTCTAAAAAGAAAACAAAAAGAAAAGAGACATTTGAAACTACAGCAATATCCACTGGTTCTACAGACACTCTCGGAATCACAATTTGAAAGACATGGGAGGCATGTGACCAAGCAAATAAAAAAATAGCATCATCAAAGTTATTTCTGTTTCATCTTCTTTTACACACGTGTACAAAAAAGATCTCATAAATATTACTTTTGTTCTCGCTTCTCTACTCTCTCTCTCTCTCTCCTTTTTCAATAATTTATTCTCCAATAGAGGTTAGTATCTGCTTGATTTTGGTTGAACCATGCTTTTTCTATGTTTCCGTCTCCATTAGCTTCCTTTCATTGGTGGAGGGTCAGGTGGGCGGGGCTTCGAGGGGGGTGACCTCAGAGCTGGTGTCAGACAGTTTGATAGTGTTTGTTTTTTGTTCTCAATTGAGAGAGATCTTTTTGTGTTTTTCAAAGGCTGCAACCAGGATCACGTCTTTTCATTCACTTGAAAAGAGGCACAAAACTTGCAGGATGCTTTTTACATCGTCAAGTCATGGATAACAATGTACAGGAACTGTCTTTATCCTGTCTTAAAATGGTCAATTACTGTCATTCTGGAGGTGCACCTCTTCCACACCCAGCCAACACAAGACAACCTCACTCCCCAATACTGAAAAGTATTTAGCAGCTCACACATCATAATCAATTATCAAAAACCAAAAAAGGCAACACAATAAGAAAAAGTGAAAAACAACAACATTCTCCTTGTCCTCTCAGGAGAATTTACACAAGCTTAAATGATTTTGTTGAACAGAAATGCCCTTTCCTCTTACAGAGATCATCGCCCTGCTCACATTTTAAATGGCTTGTGTTTGGCAAGACAGTGGTGTAAAACAGTATGTTGTGTGGACTGAGACTATGCATTTCAAAATAATTACATCTAGAGTGTTTTGGCTTGCAGTCATAGAGTTACTGCATCTCACTGTGGACATTTAGGATGCAGCCACAATGCAGCCTGAGGACGGTGTAATTGTGTGTACACACAGCTTTGAAGAGTACACACCAATATTCCACAGGATAAAATGCATTTTCAGCCTCGTTACCACTAAAATATACGATACCAACTTATTCCCAATAATATACCCATCTCTTCCACAACCTCCACAGGGTGTCTGGTCTCTCCCACTTTAGATCATTACCGCGTTTGATCGAAAGCTAAACAAAGCATCTCAGAGCACAATTTTCTGGTTGAGGCAATTGTGTTGAAGAGCTACTGCATGTTCTCAGTCACCGATACAATTATCTCACACACAAACAGCATGTCAAGCAAGAAAAATCTCAGGTTCAGAGGTGAAAAAATAAAGAGAAAGCAACATGAGGAAGATCTCTTCACTACCTAGTTTCTTCATCTTTGGTATAAAATATGCCACCTGTAGGCTGCTGTTTTTTTTTTTAATTTTCTTTTTGCAGTGAGACAAGCAAAGCAGGCAAAGCAAAAACATTTTTGAAGGTAAAAAGAATGCAAGTAAAAAACAGAAAAATACAAATGCGATGGAGGAACAAAAATTTTTAACTCATGATGAAACTAAACTGCATTTTCCAGGAAGCAGTGGATTGACCCCTCCCACAAGTCCCACAAGATTTTTTTTCTCCTACCAACCAACAGCTGCACTGCACCACATAATTTAAAATCATCTTCATACAAATACAACCATATTTTTTTTTTTATCCTGTACAGATAGCTTTTAGATTTAGTCTCCAAGAACTCTAAGAACCGCTCAAATCACTCAACCACTCAGTCTTTTTTTTAATAATTCAACACTATGGAGACTGTTTCCCAAAGTTTGAGAAAATTAAGGCAATAAAGATTTACGAAAACATTGATATTCTAGAAAACTACTCAAATAATAAAAAGGATGAAAATGATGTAGCTTAATATCAAAGGAAGACAACCTGTTTTTTCTAGACTTTGCTTCCTTTCTTTTTTAATAAAAAAGTCTGAAAATCTACCTGCACATTCAAATGTTCTTTTTTTCTGTACAGTTTGTTGGTTGAGTTTAGATTTCAGTCTATGTCTTCTCTTTTTCCTTTGGAGGCAAAGTCCAGTCTCACAGTGAGAAATAATAAACTCAAAGTTGCAGACTGCGTTTGATTTCATTGTCCTCAAGTTCAGCAAATCATCATTTCTTTTTTCTTCTGTCTTTTTCTTGGATCAACCAGGTAAGAAATAGAATTGATTTTTTTTTCTTCATTTTGTCTTTTATTTGGTGCCTGTGCACAGTGGAAGCATTCTCCCCTCAGTGTTGTCCATGTCACCTTATATAGTCCCCGTTTCATTTTGATTCTCTCTGTGTCTCCAGCGCCTCAGTGCAGTCCTTCTAAAGGCAATGCAGCAATGATTCCTACCAATCTTGTTATCTAAAAGAGACAGAAAAACAAGTCAGTGAAAACATTGTAACTGAAGAAACTGTGGACAATGTTACTGTTACTAAAGCAGGCACAACATTCTTCGTCCAACCGCCGCTTGTAAAGGAAACCACCAGTAGGTTATCTAGGAAGCTGTGATTATGTAACTGATTTGGCTTGGATCAAGAGCCAACATACAGAGTTGGGAGGGCCATCAGGAAATGGTCTACACCTGAGCAGCTTGGGCCTCAGTCCACTTAAAAGAGTAGTCCACTGATTTAGTATTGCACTCTTATAACATTGCTTTACTCACAGTGGACACTTATAAAAGAAAAAGGATCAGTATCACTGCAGCAGAACCAGAGATATCATCTTTTTTATTCCTGCATTCTTCTTACTTGTCAAATCCTGGCGCCTATATTACCTACAAAACTTGACCACTAACATTTGGGTTGGAGATTTGGGTGTGTTATGCTAGTTAAATTTTCAAACATGTAGACTTCAGCCCTCAACTGACATTATCAGACTTCCCTCAGCTCCCTCTGGAGCCACAAAAGGCTTTATAGTACTTTTTCCACATATGCAGTGGTACTCCCCCAGACTCGTAAACAGGCTTTGATGTGTAAAATCGGTAGAGTTTCTGTGTAAGTGGCTTGATTTTCTAACATATCTTTCTTCTCTTCCTCCCAGGCTCTGTCTGGGTTTTTCCATGTGCATATGCAAGAAGACACATCTTTAAAGGAATAGTTCGACATTTTGGGAAATATGCTTATTTACTTTTTTGCTGAGAATTAGAAGAGAAGTTTGATGTCACTCTTGTATCTGTCCATTAGATATGAAGTTGGAGGTAGGAGATGGTTAACCTAGCTTAGCATTAAGACTGGTAACAGGGGGATATGGCTAACCTGGACCTGTCTAAATGCAGTGGTACAAGGCGGTACAGAGGTGGAGTTAGTTTGAACTACTACAGTTAGCTAGTTTACTCCAGTGGTGCCCAACCTAGGGGTCTGGCCCCTCAAAAGTGTCACCAGATAAATCTGAGGGGTTGTGAAATGATTAATGGGAGAGACACAAAACAGAGAAATAGAGAATGGAGAAATGTGTGGCTGCTGAGTTCAGTATGTACGATTTCAGTTGACCAAGATTTTCTTTGGTTCACTTCAGCCCTAGTTTCATCTTTAACAATGTGTTGTATTTTAAAGGTTTCACAAGCTTTTAGCATTCTAGCTATGTTAAGTAGGGAAAGATTTTTGCTTTTATTTGATAAATGGACAGTTCTGTCATAGACAGAAGGCGTGGGGGGAGAGAGAGAGGGGAATGACACGGACTCCAACTGGAATCAGAGGATGTTGCAGTTATGTAGTTATGTGCCTTAACCAAGAGGCTACCAAGACAATCAAGTAGGGAATCCTTAAAGCTTTAATCTGAAAATGGAAACCGAGATATTTCTGAAATCAAACTACAGCCAAAAGTGCCAAATTATCACATAAACTATAGTTTATGTCCATGCAAGCGCCAAGTGACAAGTCTATATGAATATATTCTAACTGATTTACACTATAGGTAAAAATAAATTATGTGAAAAAATCAAAAAAGTCCTCTGAAGTTCCTGCCTATTTGTCCTGATAAATCTACCAGTAAAAATAATTTATGGTCTATCTAATATATCACTGCCTCACACTGACATATATACGGTGCTGTGTACTAACAGAATCACAGATTTGCATCCATCCTCATTTCCACTTGGCATCCACTTTCAACAGCACTGTCACTGCTGTTTTTGCAAACATCTGTCTGACAAGTGCAATGCAGGGATAATATAGCAACACCATAATATACAGATGTACAGAAAGAATGCAATAGAGACAGACGTCTATTAGCTACACTTACTTAGTCTGCTGGTAAGAGTAGGCTGTGGCATGATCCCCTGTATTCTCCACTGATAAAGGCTGCTGCCCGCTGGCGTCCTGCGAGGAGGGGGCGGTTGTCTGCGGAGATGGGTCTGTCACCACACCCTGACACATCAGACATTAGTCAGATATTTAACTATTTGGTCTAATTAGAATGTTAGACTCTAAGCACTGAAATACAGATGATTTATCCTGAGAAAAAAAACAAAAAAATCCAGAGTATCCAAACACTTGGTATTGAGTTAAGGTGATGGTCTAAATTGCTTCAAGCAGGCTCTGTTTAATTTGTGACGCTCATTTTAAGAATTCACACTTAGTTCTTCTTGTCCCTGGGAGTTTTGTATAAATTATTGGCAATGTTTTTCCCTGACTTACAGGCCACATTACTAAAACGTGATTTTGTGACATTATCAAGGCTTAAAACTTCAAGTTGGCTCAATGGCAATAAATTAGTGACACTGAGATCTCACTGAATATTGAATTTCCAGAGGAGTGGTTTTCATTTATTATCAGCATAGCCATTCTAAACTGTATTTACTGGAATATTTTAATCTGAGAATATCATACGTATATTCAAGTTAAATTCCTTATTACACATAATCTCATTTGTTTTGTGACTCCTTGTTTTGTGTTCAACCCCTTACAATAAATATTATAAATCCAGTCCTGGAAGACCCAAAGTAGGCTGCTGCATAAGGGTAAAATAATAAAATGACTAGAATAAAGTCAGTGAACAACTTCTTTTGTCCTTACTTCCACTGTGATGGCAGAGGCAGGCACTGCAGTGTACTGGGGAATGTAGGTTCCTTGCATAGGAGCAGCCGCTGCAGCAGGCATGTACTGCAGAGAAAGTAGGTGGGGCAAAGACACAGAGACATTATTATAATACAAGCTTAAACAATATGTGTCCCAGAATCCCTTGATTAAGAGTATAGCATCTCCTGCTGAGACTTTGGGTTTTCTGACATTTCATAAGGCATTACGTAACAGCAGTTTTGCTTGGTCCCAGGGTCATCGCACACTTTCGACATGGATGCAGAGCAAGATGAGTTAGACAAGGTGAAAAGGGAGACTCACAGTGCCTGTAGTCCCCAGAGACAGGTGGTTCATCTGCTGGGTGAGAGGAGCCATTACACTGGAGGGATGAAGAGACAAACTGGGCTCTATGGCCGAGGCTGGGGTGATCACAGCACCCTGAGGGAAGAAGGAAGCACACATGACCAGCTGGTTTATAGACATTGTGGTGCGAGCTGAGGGAAGTATTGTCCAGTAACCAGAGGACCATAACGGATAACATTCAAGGGAAAACACTGTGAACATAAATATTTACACTAAACACAGGAGGTGGGATATGGAGGGATGGTAGAGGAGAGAAGATTGAAGTAGAAGAAAGGATGAAATTAGAGGAAAGGGAATGAGTGTCAGATGAAGGAGAGTGCAGAACGAAATGTCCCTAAACCTAAACCTATACCTCAAACTAAGATACAATAAAGAAAGGAAGACTCGTAGGTAAAGCTGGATAACATAACAAGATTATCACAACCAAGATTTGTCACTGTGTTTATTGTGATGCAGAAAAAGTGCAAATATTTCAAACGTGTAAACCTGACAGAATAAGACATGCAGCTAGACGAAATAGCTTAGACTTCCAATCCAGTTAGGTTTGATGACTGCAAATGGTTTGACTTAGTACATGGCAATGCGGCTTGCCAGGCAGGCTTGACAGAACATGCTTCTGAATAGAGCAGAAAGGCTTTTACTGTAAATCTCTTCAATGTGAAGGGCTTTGATGCAGCCTTACACCTTGATGCGCTGAGCTTTACTTTTCCAGCACAGCTCTGGTACAAACTCAACGGCTGAGATGTGCTGAGATGCTTGGCAACATCCCTGCAGCAGTAAAAACTATTCATTTGTGATAGCTGTTTAACTACACTTCCCATGAGCACAGACAGCATCAGTGGATCCGTGTCAGTATCGTTCCAGAGAGCAGTCAGAACTTCTGTAGCTGCATGTTGAAACAGGATGTTAGAAGAACACAGGTATTAAATTTAGGTATTTTAGGCAACAGCACAGCCGTATGGCAGTCATCTTAACGGCTCTGTATCTGAAGGGTTTCGCAGGGAGGCTCACAACATCACAAACACAAATAAGTCAACACACACGCACACACACAGTTATGAAAGTTCTAGCTGTGTGAAGCGTTCCTCTTGAAGGCACATACAGTCTGTCAGAACTGTTCACAGCTGTGAAGCTGTAAGTGCAGATCCTTCCGTCTGCAAGCTTCACAGAGATGCTCTCTCTCAAACACACACACACGCACGCACGCACCCACGCACACACACACACACACACACACACACACACACACACACAGAGACAGGGATTGTCAGAGCTGTTAACAGTGGTGAGTGTTCTTCCTCCTAACTGCTGTCTTCATAGTTGTTTGAAGAACACAGCAGCCTGGCTATCAGAAATGCTCTGACAACTGTCCTCATCATTGCAAGTGAGTGGCACATCTCCTGCATACACACACACACATTCACATTTAACACACACAGAAGCATCCACACAAAGATGCATCACCGATCTTCCCATAAACCCACACAAAGCTTTGGCTCAGGTAGGTAGATTTAGCAGCCAAAATCTAGGTAATACCCAAGCTTTTCATCCATCCATATAATATGTTCTCTCGTTTAATGATTTCTCATCCTCCCCTGCTTTTTCCTCTCACTTCATCCAAGCTCGCAGCAGGCTCCCATGCAGAGAGAAAGCCTCATAAAGCAAAAGGAAACCCACAATAACTAATTGTCTGCTCTGATTTATTTGTACAAGTGTTAAACCTATTATCCCGCATGTGTACACTATGAATTAGCACATAGTTGGTGTGTGATATATAGTGAATAATTGTACTGTATGTGGTAGAGTACACGCATGTGTGTTGATGTTTTTCTTGAGCTAAGCAGTAAATGAGCACGCCAGACAGACAGTTAGCTTTTCCCCAAGGACAGGAGAGAGAGAGAAAAAATACACGATCTGCTTCAACTTTGAACTCGCTCTTTCTTTCACTCCCCCCTCCTTGTGCTGTCATTTTTTCAGTATAGAAGTGAAGCTGACTAGCAGAATGCTGCAGGCACCGTGCAGCCTCAAATACACAGCATTAGTGATAATGACACCCGTTTATCGGGAAAACTACTAACTGCTGCTGGTGTGACAGGAGAACTATGTGCGCAAGCACGCAAACGAACCGGCATTATTTATTCTCTTTCAGGTGGTGTGTTCTGAGGAGCAGATGTTTGTATTATTCTACAAATTGATTTTCCATACTGAAACCATGCCTTCTTTCTCTCACTTTGCCTTTGTTTACACACAAAGCCACAGGATTTTACAGGGCTACGTCAAGCAAAAAGACTGGTATGTCTGTTGTAAACTCTAAACATGCACCCACATGCATGCATGCATGGGTGATGGTTCAACAGACACTCAGCATTTAAAAAAAGAGAAACGAATCAAGTATTGCGCACTATTTGCAAGCCATGATATGTTCTGAAGTCTGATTTCTTCCATCACATTCTTCACCCCCTTTGTCTCCTCAAATGGGCTTAACATGGCAATTTAACTCAGGAAGATCTGAAATCCCAATTCTTTGGATGTCTCATTATAGCCCTCCCCAATAAGCCGCCTTCCTTGTATTTTTTTTTTTTTTGCTATGCATGGTTAGGGTAATGCATTCATTTCCTGTAAGGGGATTTGTGAGTAATTATGCACAAAGACATCCTCTCACTAATTAAGATGTAAAGACAGGGAGTTCAAGTAATCTGGGCATTCCACCAAGGCTCGGAAACACACAGTTCTTAAGGCACTCCACTGTGTGTATAGGTGTGTTTGTGTGTATCTGAGTTAATTTGAGAGGGAGCATACTCAGGCTTGTGTCTGTGTGTGTATTTATAATTGTGTGAGTGCATGCATGTGCACCTTCGCTATTCGTGAGGAACAAAAACAGCGCTTAGCACTACTTTTTTCTCTCATTCTAACCTTTTTCATCAGAGTCATTAAATTCTGAAGTAACCGTGTGTCTACAGTGTGTATCTGTATCTCTAACTGCATGACGGACTGCTGACTGAGTGATTAGCAGAGGTGCGCTTGTGTGCGTCAACCTAAATGTGTCAATGAGCGCACACCATTAATCCAAGTTACCAGTCATTAACTGTGGTACAGCAGTGAGGAGACGCAGACGAAGCCTCTGCTACCATAGGAACAGAATTAAGCTGCTGTGTCTCTCTCAGTCTCCCTCCCTGATGCAGCTTTAATTTGCCAAGCTCTTCTGTATCCAGGAAATACAATGACTAGCCTTCGCCTTTGTTGTTTAACAGGGATTTTGACTATGCAGAGACAAGACTGGGGAACAGGCATGCACAGCCCAGACATGCTTTTGCAGCAGTTGTTTTCTTTTCTTTGTTCTTGATTTATTCTTTGTAAATCCCTTCTTTCCTCTCCTTTCCCTGCGCCTGCCTCTCTCCCCTATCCTCTCTCTGTCAAATGCACGCACTTCTTTTATTTATTTATTTATTTATTTTCTCTTCTCCCGACCTCTTGTTCTCTCCTCTCTTCTATCTCAGTCTTCTCCCAAGTCTTAGGAAGTCATATCAAGCGGCCTGCCAAATAATTATAAAGGACATTTGTTTGAAAACACATTTACAGATGGATATTATCCTCACTCAGACATAATTTTAATCAGACATGACAACAGAATGTTTCTAGGAGGTGGCAGATAGACACAAAGAGGAGGACAGATATGAAGTGAGAGCAGCAGAGAGGGGAAGCAGAAGAATTTGGTACAATTTTATAACTATTGTGTAAGACAGTATTTACTAGAATTCCTCAGTGCATGGCTGATATACCATATCTGTGCTGCCTTTATCCTCCATCCTCCCACAGCTGACAATTTCAATGGTGCATAACTGAATTTTGCAGGTGTAAAATTGTCTGCAGATGTTGGCAGAAAACCAACTGACTAACCCTTGCAGTGCAGTTTGGTCAAAATCTGTATGATAAAATCTGTTCTGACTATCATCTCTTTGTAAGTGAAGCCAGCTTTATTTTCTAGAGAAATTATCCGTATGAAAGGAGCTTGCCAAAAATCTAAAAATAACCTGTCCATGATGTGTGTGTGTGTATGAATGTTTTTTGCCAGCTATGATAGCCATCATCACTGAAATTCTTATGATTAAATCCTTCACTTTCTGAGTGATAGAATGTCATTAAATCCCTATGAAAACATTTCTTTCCCCTTCATGTGAACTCTGTCTAAGGAGAGGACATTTTCAGAACAGGTGTTTAATTAAAAACCATGGGTATAAAAATTAAATTCAGGTTTCACAGGCTAGTTTAACAGTTTTTTCAGTGTTAATGCAAAAATAACTAATGCACACTGCACTCAAGCAGAACCACTGGAACTGTGAACTACCATGAATAAATGTCATAGAGATGATTAAGGTTTATTTTCATCTGGAGCCCTTTCAAGGTTATTGGATATCAACAGTCCCAAAATGAATATATTCTGCCTGTCATTTTCTTTTCAGTTGAACCTTTAGTACTGAGAAATAATCAACTAGTAAACAGGGTTCAACTGCTGAGGCCTGCCTTACTCCCTCCACTTATTGTAGACAGGAATCTGCCACTGGACTGGGTAAAGGTGTAGGGATTTCATACTGTATGTTTGGGTAGTTAGTGTAAGTCAAACAGACAGGCTTTACATTGGGCAGAAAGCGTAACCTGTGGAGGTTCAAAATTCAGTCTCCTGTTATTATAGCTGTATACAGTCCCCAGCTACAAGGGAGTGAAAACTGTGACAAAGTCGTATGAAAGAGAGTATACGAAAAGAAGTAAGAGAATCTGTGGGTGAGTGTAGATGTGAAGAATTGACTGTACACCTACATTTACAGTGAACTTACGTGACTGTAAATGTAAATGTAAATGTATGTGTGTGTTTGAATAGATGTTTGTGTTTCAAGCAAAGTGTGTGTATGTGTGTGTGTGTGTGTTTGAGCTTGGAGAGACAAAGCTTAAACAGTCTAAGTACATATGAATCATTCAGATCACAATTACAATGCAGATGATCAGAATGACAGAAATGCTGAGACCTCCAGCCGGATGTGAAGCATAGATTCGTAGACTGCTATATTGTATTGCTCTATATAGTGTTAGCCAGTGTTCTGTGCCTGCAGTTTTATTTCAAACCAGCAGGGAGCAACCTTTTATTATGGATGTCAGAGTCGGCTCCGCTGAGCTCTTGGAGCTGCTATACGGAGGTTAAGCTCAGGCTGATTCAGCAGAGTAAGACTCAGATGCAGGGCCACACTTTTTCTCTGGTCAGACTTGAGTTTGGCTCTCATATTCTGCACTCGTTTTAAACTGTGTGTCATTTTTCTTTTATTAATTGGCTTTTTACAATCTTGGTGATTCATAGCGATTTATCAATAACCTGCTGTCATCGCTATCATTTGCATACCTGAGCTGTGAGATTAAATTGATTAACAACAGAAAAAAGGAACTTATTAAATATTGTTGTAGGTAAAAGGCAATTATAGTGAGCATTCTGGCACAATACAAGATCTATGGTTTCTAAGATGGATAAGATGGATTCTGAAATAAATCAATTGGTGACGTGAGTGTCATCTTGACATCCACATATGTATGTAATAAAGATGCAATGTTTGAAATAAAACAAGCATTTTTAAAAAATCCTTCCATTTTAGCAGAGACAGAAGCGCACGACAAACAAATATGGATATATACTCACACACAGAGATGACAGGCAGAAATGCAGTGTAAAAGGTGGCAATGAAAAGTGTTGGAGAAAATGACTCCACTGGGAAATGATAACATACAGTATGACACAAAAACAAAGATGTTGGTTAACCAAACTTACTGTAGGTTGCATAACATACTGTTGATGTGGCATCCAAGATGTACTCTGGACCTATGGTGAGGAGAGTAGAACAAGAGAAGAGAAGAGAAGATAAGAGAAGAGAAGAGAAGAGAAGAGAAGAGAAGAGAAGAGAAGAGAAGAGAAGAGAAGAGAAGAAAAGAGAAGAGAAGAGAAGAGAAGAGAAGAGAAGAGAAGAGAAGAGAAGAGAAGAAAAGAGAAGAGAAGAGAAGAGAAGAGAAGAGAAGAGAAGAAAAGAGAAGAGAAGAGAAGAGAAGTGGTAAAGACAGAGGTGATGAAAACAGGATCCAAGATGATGAAGGAAATAAAAAGAAGAAAATAAGGAGTGTAGGGAGGACAAGAAAAATAAAGTAATTAAAGAAAGAGGGGTTGGGCATGAGTAGGAGGATGCAGAGGGGAGGTCAAGAGGAGATGAGAGGAAAGGGAAGATCAAAAAGAAGATTGTTATAAGTGGGTAAAGAATGGTGGAAGGCGGAAGATAAAGAGGGACAATTGGAAGACAGAATGACAGGAAGGGAGTGAAAATGAGGAAACCAAAGAGGAGAAGAGAGAAAATAAGTCATTAGCTCAAGTCTTTACTGGCCCATTTCTGAGCCTCAGTCCCTGCGGCAGTGTGTCTTAAAGAATATTACAGCCGTAACTGAGGGTCCACTATACAGTATGTTATGTTGTAATTATAAGAGGATATGGAGACCACAGAGAGCAATACAGTCTAATAATTACGGCTTCACAGTAGAGGTTTCATCATCAAAGCCTGTCTTGGCAACAAATCACCACTTTCATCTTCTACTGCTACCCACTGCCCAACTCTAACATGAGGAGAAACAAGTCCCTGAAGGCCTCTTTGTCACATGTAAGTATAGTATACACGCATATAGTAATAATATGTTTGCATGTGCATGTTAGCATATCTATATCTTACTACGAGAAGTCAAAGTAATGCAAGGTAGGTTAATTTCTTCTTCAAAAAAGCAGGAAGTGATTGTGTTTCTGTGTGTGATTCTGCATTGCCGAAGGTGTGTCTTTGCATTAGTCTTTCTCATTTACAGCAGTGTTTCGTGTCGGAGAAAAGCTGTGGGGGAGGACTGGTGTTTATTTTAAAGTCTATCTGTTTGACAAACTGAGGATCAAGTACTGAGTCAACCTCTCAAAGAACCAACTTTGACATGAATTCATATAGTTTGCGTGCGTGGAAGAGAAAGGATGGATAGAGACAAAAGGAGGATATGTGCCTAACAATGAAAGATCGAGGGAGGTGTGCTGCAGTATAAGCCTGTGTTTTATTATTGCCAGACTGAGAAGTGTCTTGAATGGAGAGAGTAGATGACTCAATTTCTGGGTTAAAGTATTTCCTGTGATGACCTCCACATGCTTGATCTATACATCCAGTGTCTACACACAGGACAACAGTGAAAAATTGAGAAATAATTTTGAAACCAGGGGCCAGAATTCTGTGGGCCAGTGAAAATGAATATATACATCTACATTAAAGCCCATGAAAAGAACAACAATGCTTGCAGTCAGTCAATACTTTTTGACTTCCCTACCCTGTCTGTGGCACTCAGCATCAAGCCCATTTCTCCATAATTAAGATATAAACCTTTAAAAACAGGTCATAAATACATAGTTTCATTTTTGTAAATGGTGAAATAATTTCCTAAACCAGCTGGGCACTGTACGTAAGTAAGTAGTTTTTTCTAGCTGTGGATTAATACATATTTAGTGTGCTAGTGAGTATTCACAGCACCAAAACAGTGTAAATGGGACTGACTCATATACAGTAAACTACAGTGTCCATGTTCATCATAATAAAGAAACATAACATCCACAGAGGAATAAGGTCAATCAGGCTTCGTATACACAGGCAATACTTGATTGGTCTTTTCATGGGATTTGTTGACAATAAAAAAAAAACATATGGAACATCACCAGACTTATCCTTTAAAACCACAGATTTACAACTAGTACACTAATGCCCTGGTCCCATGTATTTCTACAGAGTTGTTAACTCAACTCAAGTATGTTGGAGTCCTGTCTTGACTGAGAACATTAATTGCTTTGCTAAATCTGATGGCTGGCCAGCAAGCTAGCAAACAGCATGTCAGAAACTGGACCTTGGGGTGCCAGACAGTAGTGGCTGGGGTCAAAGACACAAGTGTTTCCTAAAGTAACCTGGATTCGGAAAGTATTCAACATGACGAAACCATAATTTATTATTAAATTATTCATATAAACACAAAGCTTCTATCGTTTATGAGACAGCCAATTTCCCAGTTGATTCAAGATTCAAGATATCTCTGTCAATTTCTGGAACAAAGGTACAGCCTTTACTGGCCCTCAAAGCCTGGTCTAACTCAGTAAACTTCAGAGAGGGTCCACCCACCTGATATGTGGAAACAGGAGAGGCAGCGATGAAGGGTGTGATTGATGTCTGTGCAATCATCCGATTGGTGGAGATGCTGTACGGCGAAGAGTAGAACCTATAAAAGCAAACAAGAAAGGTTTACATCATCAGTATAACAAAATTAAATTTCAATTCAATTTATTTATATAGCACCAAATCACGACAAAAGTCATCTCAGGGCACTTTTCACATGGAGCAGGTCTAGACCGTACTCTTTAATTTACAGAGAGCGACCCAACAATTCCCCCATGAGCAAGCACTTGGCGACAGCGGTACGGAAAAACTCCCCTTTAACGGGAAGAAACCTCAAACAGAACCCGGCTCTAGGTGGGCGGCCATCTGCTTTGACTGGTTGGGTTGAGAGAGAGAGAAGAGGGTGGGGAGAATCCATTATGCTATTCCTTATTTTAAGTCATATATACAATGTCACAATGTCTGATGTTCATATTGAAAGTGGCCAAAGTGTCAAATAATGAGGTAAACATATGTAGAAGTAATCCCTGTGAGCACAAAACACCAGCTTTAGACTGCTCTGAACGCTCAGTTTCCAACATTTTTTTCTACTTTCAGACCGATCGACGTCAACTCGTGATTAGTTCACTGCTCCTCTCTGCTAACTTTATGGCATTTTCCCATTGTTTTAGGGGTAGTCAAACCGAGCCACGACTCGAGTTCAGCTGGCACGCTGTAAGTGTTTTTCCATTACACAGCAGGGCAAAGTAAAATAAGTTGTTTACCTGTTGGAGTTGTGCTGATCGTTTGCAGCTCTTCATCAAACATCATCATCACTGTGGCTGTTTCTGCTTGTACTACTCCTCCCTGCATTATTTCTTACTGATCCGCTGAACAAAGAGCTCCAAATATCTCCATATCTTGTTTTTAGTGCTGCTAACGAAGCTCTGCTAATTCGGTGAGGAACACGTCTCATTTCTTGTAAATTCTTCACAGTAAAAGTCTCCCATTACTTAGTCATTTAAAAGCTTTTAATATGAAGCAGCAAAAGCAGTAAATGTTGGGTTTTCATCAGCAGTAACTTAACATGACTCTGATACAGCTGCTCCTTGGCAGGCTTCCGGAAAGCTGGCCAATCAGAACAGAGTGGGCTCATTGGGAGAGGGGCCTAAAAGAAACAGGAGCTAAAACTGCTCAGTAGAGACAGAGGCTGAACTGAGGGGGGGCCTAAAGAACCAATATAAGATAAATAATGAGTTTTTTGAACTGTGAATCATGCAAAGCCAATCCAAAAATAAAAATATAGAGCTGGAAATGAACTTAATAGGTCCCCTTTAATTGAAGTGGGATAATACTGAACCAGCAGCAGGATAAAAAAACAATACTACATGGTCAAAAATCAAAGACCTCTACATGAACAGTTTTAGCTCTCCAGACGTAGCAACATGCAAAGGTGAAAAAGAGTATTTTGTATCTTCTTGTTTTCAACTACCAAGTACACTTCAAGACACCACTGACAAAATGGATCAGACATCATTAACGCTATCATGGAAACAATAAATATTGCAGCTTCACTCTTTGCCACACCATCAAAGATCTCAAAATGAGACTTGACACTGGACTGGGATACATATCATGTTACAGAGGATTCTGCTATGCATAATAATGAATTATCACGTCAATGTGTGAGTGGGTGAAACATTTCAGTATTGCCCTTTATGTTCCCACCTACGCATACTTGACTATGTGGGGAAGGCTGCATCTGTAACATCTGCGTTTTACCTCTGTTTACTTCTCTCCCTATACCTTT